>NW_003314268.1:1869125-1937242 GCF_000143415.4 Selaginella moellendorffii
TCCAGTTTGAGCAGTTTGTGGTGGTTTAGTAGAGGAGGCTGAAGTATCCTTACTGCCCTCCTCACATCACCAGAACAAAGGTATTGATTTATGTTATTCATAACTCTTTAGTATGATCTTTATTCTAAAATTATTTCTTGTGTTAGGAGTGTAAGAAGTTCTGTGTGGTTCTCCTCCCCGAAAGACAATACTTTGTTGCCAGAGAATTTCAAACTATTGGAAGTTCCATTGTTTGTTTGGCAGTTCCATTCTTTCTTTTTATTTTTTCTTATTTTCCTCTATTAACTTACTATGAGTGGCTCTTTATTGTTTCAAATGTTTTGTCGTTGATATGTAGATACACTCTCTCAGGTGTATAAAAGTGAAAGAGAAAGAGAGAAAAACAAACCTGCCAATGTACACTTATCAAAAGATCAATAGAATAGCCTCAATATGTACCAAGAAGAGTTGAGTATCAATGAACATTTGATAATTACCACCAGGAGAAAAAGCTTATAGTTTTCTTTTAATTTTCGTAAGTTGTGACTCTTTGTGCTCATTTTTAGATTGAAATTTTGTGACTATGTGAGTGCCTACAACTGCACATAGCAATTCTAAATAGCTTCTACGAGTCTTCAAAAAAACCGTCTGCTTCATGTGCCTGCAATGTAAAAAAAAAACTCTCATCTAGTCTGTTGCTCTCTCCCCAATGTTCACTGAGAAATGTGTACTCTTTCTTTTCCTTTCATGATCACTTGAATCCTTATAGTTTAGTTTATAGAGCTTTTTGATACTGCTGGGTTTTCACTTAGCAATCTTCTGTGAAGAAAAAAGTGCTGAAGTACCTTCAATCATACATGAATGTGCATGATGACTGTGATTTCGTGTCTCAAATTGGTCATGAGAAAAAAAAATCAGTGCAGGAGAGAAATGATTAAAATGAAATGTAGAATAAGGTAAAGCAGTAGAATGCATAGATTGCAATCAAAGCTGCAAGTTTTAGAAACAAACTATAGAATAAACATGCTAAGACTGGAGTAAAAGGCTGTCTCTGGTGACCAAAAACCAAAGCCTCAATAATCCAGAGGAGAAAATGGATAAAGTGAAAGGCCATGATGAACAAGAGCATTGGCAACATAAGTGGTCATTTCGGGCATGTAATCAAACACTTGCCTGGCTCTCCTCACAGAAAGCAATAAAACAGAAACAGATTGAACAATGCCAACGCCAAAGCCAATGCCATTCTCTGCTTCTCCTAGCGTAGCTGGGATCCTTGCAATTCTTTCTATGGAGTAAATGACATCCGAAATGACTCCTTTTATAAGAACCTACAGAGTTCTAAGATTTAGTATTTAAAAAACTCTGATACCTCAGACTTAACAGCCCTTACCACCGAGTTGAAACTTGAAGTCCCTCTAATCAACAGCTTATTCCCGTTTAGAAAGTTTTGTTAGAAAAAAAACAGTGTTTTTGTTTATACAAAACCATTGTTTACAGTGTTTAGTGTTTGGTCTTTGAGAAGCTGTTGTTGGTCCCACAACTAAAGCAAGCATATGCCAATGCATCTCTGGAACTTGCCTGGGAGCTTGGTTGCGGATCCACTCCACTAGGAACTCCTTGTCCTTTGCAATCAAACCAGCAGATGCAACTGTGTAGCATGCAGCGATCTAACAAGTTGTTTCTTTTTTTTTTTTTTTTCCTATTTCAGTGTTCATTGAGAAGCATATAGCAAGCTCCAACTTCCAGGAATCCACCGAATCCTGTCTGCCATTACTGCTCCTCATTCCTATGCTTGTAGCTCTCCTTCCCATAAGGGCCGTCTTTGGTGCCACGGCCTTTACCGGTCCACACAAAAGTCTTTTAGCAGTTTCTTAACATCAAATGCTTTATGGCATGCAAGAAGTTCCTCTGTGAAAAGAACCCCCAGACTGCCTTTGGTGTGTTCCAACTGAACTCAATATCCATATTGAGCAGAATAAAGCCACTTGGGTCCTCAATAAACTTCCACCACCTCTCTTCAATTTCTTCTTGCCACTTTACAGAAAGTCACTGAAAAAATCTAAGATTCTGTAGAACTTCATTGGTTAAAACTCGGACAAGAAATCTAGAAGAAAAAGCCAACTTTTGAATGCTTTTTTTTTTTTATCCTGGTCCTTTGATCTAAAACCAAGTGGGTTATGTTAGAACACCTGAAACCTCCCTTGACATCAAGCTTTCAAGTAGATGTTGTAACTTTTGATTATGGATTTTTTTATGCTCCATCTCCAAGATGATGAATTTAGAATCTTGGAACTTTCTAAGTGGGCATTTGCTTTCATTTCAAGTACAAGACTTGCAAAATAAATGAAGCTAGCTTTTATTAATTACAAAACCTTGCTTTCTAGAGTTCACAGCTATAACTTTCAACAGATTGTTTTAAAATGCTTACTCTTGATGCTAAAATGCTTGAAAATTTAATGTGCCCAAAATATTTTGTCCTTCTCCCAGTAGAGCTGGGATCCTAGCTAGTTATCCCTATTACATTTGGAATCCCTCATAGCCCCCCCACTTGAGAAATACATACTTTGGGCTTTCACCCTTAGCATTCAGGAGTTAGTCTCTAGGACATGCATGAAAATTTACTAAATATAGAATAGTGTTAGATCACAAATCAAGGAGTAGAAACAACACCATAAGGTTCAAGATACTCTCTACATTCTATAGATATGCCTCTTGGGTGGATCTAGGCACTTACAATAAATAGCATATAGATCCAAAATGGAACTAACACATGAGGCATGATAACAAGTGTGTTTAATAGACACAATAAGCTATTATGTAATGATATTGAGGGACTAGACTTAGTATCATGGGAGTTCTTGCCAAGCCAGTGCAAGACAGAGCAAAAAAAAAACCAATAAGATGGGCTAAGCATGCTTGGCTAAATAGACTCTTAAAAATTCCTTCCTTATGCTCATTCAGCCAAATATAGATACTAAGTCCAGTTTACTAACACTTGGACAAAAGGGGCTGATAAAAGGAATTAGTAGTATCGATTTCTTGCCATCATGGCAGTAAGGAGAGAGTGTCTGTTTAGCAGTATTGATTTCTTGCCGTCATGGTAGTAAAGAGAGAGTATCTGTAAGTACTTGTCAACTAAAAGATACTTACAAACACTCTCTGATAGAAAGATACTTGTCGACCAATCTCTCTTACCAGAGAGACTAGTAAGGACTGGTTGACAAGTATTGTTGACTAGTAAGGATTGGTCGACAAGTATCTTTCAATTCCCAAAGTCATATTCACGAAACTCTCCGCCCCTTGAGGAAGATCGACGTCCTCATTGATACATACCTGAATCTAGCAAATCGTCAAGGAAACAACTCCAAAAGTTAATAGAAAGCACACTATATGGGAAAGCACACCGACTTAACAACATTAAGACTCAGACACCCTTCGGCTGTCACTGATAAAGAAATGACTAATAGAGTTAGCCATCCATGCTACTTCAAGTAGCACTCAACTTACAAAAGAATGATACATCCTTGCCTATAGGGACATAAAGAGGGAGCTAGAGGCCTAACTCCCCTAAGCAAGAATCAACCCCGTTGAGAAGATTTAGATAATTATTATAAATTGGTAGATGAAATTGTTTACACAACCATGCCCCTTTTCAAAAATGAGTCAATAAGAGAGAGGTGGGGCCTTGTGATCAATCTATAATAGTTATCCCCATGGTTATGGATTAAACCTGTGCACCAAAGTGTTAAAGTCAACTTGCCAAAACTGACCCAAGAGCTAATGAATGACAAAAACAAAACTTTGGATTTTATAGAGATATATTACTTTATTGTGTTGCAAGAGTTTTTACAAGATTTACAAATAACTACTTTTTATTATGATTCTCATATTCCATGACAAGCTCACAGACATGTGTAAGGTGACTAAAAGGTTCCCAAGTAGATTCACACATTAGGTAACCCTTCCACTTAACAAGATACTTTTGACATTTAGAAGGTTTAACCCAGTGTGTACCTAAAATAGCTTCCACTTCGTACTTAGTTTCACCATCAACAACATCTAGAGCTGGGCAAACATCCTTAGAGCGGCCAAAATCCTCATGATATGGGGCCAGTAAACTGACATGAAACACATTATAAAGTTGGATATCTCTTGTGGAATATCTAACTAATCGAATACATCACCAATTTGCTTTAATACTCGATAGAGCCCAACATATTTTGGTAATAGCTTCTGAGACAAAGATCCTTGACATTCAAGTTTCAGAAAGATAGCCACACTTGATCTTTTATTTGATAGCATACATCCTAATAATGTTAATCCTTATCACGTTGATACTTATTTGGCGCTTTGCCCATCACCTCAGTAGCTCTAGACCAACCTTGGCGTAGCTGCTCCACATAAATCTCAACGGTCAGGACAAACACTTCGGACATTGGTTTCGGTATAACAATCTGTTAAAGAACCCCACAAGCATTCCCTTGCTGCATCTCCTATGGAGAACAGCCAATAGTGCTATGAAATGTGTTATTTTAATAGATTTCTACTATGTCTAAATGCTCAACCAAGTGGCATTGGTTTGCCACGACATAGTACTGCAGATAATCCTCAACTTTAGCATTCACACATTCAATCTGCCCATTAGTTTGAGGATGATAAATTGTACTAAACTTCAACTTAGTACTAAATAACTAGAATAATATGCCCCAAAACTTCCCTATAAATCTTGAATCTCTATCCAAGATCATCTCTTCAAAAAGACCACAAACCTAGATTACTTCATGGAAAAAGAGCTTTACTGCTTGCTTTGCATTCACTATTTCCATAGTTGGATTGAAGTGTGCTATCTTCGACAATCGATCAACAACCACCATCAAAGTATCATAACCCTTAGACTTTGGCAAGCAAGTGACAAAATCAAGTGTCACACTGTGAAATGGCCATGCCACTGCTGGAACACACTGCAACTTTCTAGTCTATTTCTCAGTTCTTTGCTTACATTGCTAACATATAGGGCAAGAATAGATATAATCTACTATAATACTTCCATACCAAACCAGAAAAATCCTTTTTACAATAAAGCAAGAGTCTTTCATTTACCACTAGGTCCCACTACTGAAACATCATGATGTTCTCGCAGAAATAACTGTTGCATATCCTTGGATGGAAGATACACTCTTTTTTGCTTATAAAAAATAAGCCCATCTCAAACTAAAAAGTGAAGTTTCACATTAGCACGACTAGCAACTGTCACTTCTTTGTTATCAGAGTTCTACTTCACCAACTCCACATGGTGCAAGATTACCTTTGCCAACAAATCACTTCTATATAAAACCCAAATGTCCTCCAACCAATCTAAATTGATTGTTGATATTGCCCAGAACTGAGCTCAATGACTCAACACATCTAGAACAATATTGTCTTTACCAGGTTTATAGATGATTTCAATATCAAATCTAGCGAACTTCTCTTGCCAACAATTCTTTCCTTACTGTTACAACGGCAGGAGGTTGGTATTGCTAAACCTTTTATTAGTCTCTGTCTAAGCTAATTAAAAAACTAGTCATCATATGTGCACTTAGACTGGAAGGGCACTAAAGAAGGAAATCCTAAATTGTTATTTAGTCAAACATACTTGACACAGTGACGAGAAACTTATGTTGTTGGCTTGCACTTACTAGTGTTGGGAACCCCCGCAATATTGACCTTGGTCCCTTAATATTTGCTAGATGATAGCTAACTGTGTTTACCAAACACCCTCTTAATCATGCACCCTCTCATTCAATCCCAATTGCTATTTATGGAAAGTGTCTAAATTTGCTAAGCCCAAAGCGTGTGTTCCTCATAGAGGAGGGGGCTATGAGGGGTTCCAAATGTATAGTAGGGATAGTGGGTACGTCAAGCATAGCCGACTAATCTGACTAACCTGAGGCATAGTCTAGCTCTCACTTGCGTGCTTGTCCTTGTTCTGTGTCTGGCTTGAGTCTAAGCCCAAGTTGCATACCATGTTAGTTGGTGAAGTACCCATGTCCTTGCATTAGGCCACTGGTATGCTGAAAAAGTGCCAAACTCCATTTGGCTCTGTTTTGTGTTTGGTCCTAGTATTGGGATATTAAATGCTTTAAGATTGTTCTAAATTGCTTTGTGCTCCTATCCCTTCACTCCTTGGGCTGTATGTTTGAGTCATTTCGTGCTCCAATGCCTTTGCTCATTGGTTCTATGTTTAGGAGTTTGGCTTTGTTCTTTTGTTCTGTGGCCTAATGCCCTGAAACTTAGATTCCACACCATTGTCCTTTGGACATATGGCATGTAGTATGTGGCACATTGAGGGTTTAGGTTCCACTTTGTGGTTCTCTTATGGTAAATCACCATAGGATAAAGGGTAAAAACCACGTGTGATACATTTGGTATTAGAGAATACATTTCAATGAGTGCTATCCAATAAGATTCAGCAACTAATCTCATTGCATATGTAGAGATAAAAATGATGATTTGAATAGGTACACATTTGGGTCCTAAGACTTTGCAATCGTTCCTGGGGTATAGATTTGGCTACCTTTCTATCCCATATTATGTGAGCTTGCTCTTGGGCTCATAAGATGGAATGAGATGTTCCGTTTGCACAAGTTTGTGCTTGGGCTTATAAGTGAGGCACATGTGAGACACAAATCCCTAAGCCCCAAAGTAGAGCCAAAAGGGTGCCACGTGGTAGTAGTTGAAGCTAAAGCCAAACGAGCGTAAGACATTTGGACTAAAAGCTCTGACTTGAAAAGTCGAGAATGGGAGTGGAACTCCCAACGAAGTGCTTGAAGAACAAGCACGAACCGAGCAATAAGTGAGTCTCTAGAAAAGGGATACAAAAGGACCAACACATGACATGTGGAAGTGTCCGAGATGGAGTCTAAAATGGACTTGAGATGGAGTCTGAAATGGGGTTTGAGATGGACCCGAAATGGAGTCCGAGATGGACCTGAGATGGAGTCTAAGATGGACCCGAGATGGAGTTCGAGATGGAGTTCGAGATGAACCCAAGATGGAGTCTGAGATGGACCCGAGATGGAGTCCGAAATGGAGTCTGAGATGGACCTGAAATGGAGTCCAAGATGGACTTGAGATGGAGTCTAAGATGGACCCGAAATGGAGTCCAAGATGGAAACGAGACCGAGACTGAGACCGAGACCGAGTCCGAGTCTGAGGCCGAGACTGAGACCAAGTTCGAGTCCGAGTCCAAGTTCGAGTCCAAATACTAATAAAGGCTGTTAGGTGAAAGCCCAAAGCGATCGTCCCCCGGGGGGGGGAGGGGGCTGTGGGGGCCTCCAAAAGTATAGTAGGGAGAGTGTGGGGGTTGGAACCTCGTGGAGCTAGTTTGGCCAAGAAAGGCTAGTTTGGCCTAGGAAGGCCATACCCAATTGTTGGGTGATGGGATGACCACTGGGAAGTCCAAGGCTAGAGTGAATACGGGCTAACAAGCGGGATAGCTTGGTGAACTGTTCAAGAGCCGACTCTAGTTCCCCTGGGAGATCGAATGGTCGATGCTCCCAATCCAAGTGTGGGTGGCACTACTTACTTGGATACCTAGCATGGCTCAACAGAACCTCGCTCTAAGCCCATGGCTAGAGCACCCAAAGGCAGAAGGCAGGGAGAGTACCCACGAGACTCCTGTAGAGCCACGGTGTTCCAAATTGTTGTCCCAAAGTCCCAAACTATGGAAAGGAAGAAAAACAATCCTCTGATGTAATAACCAAGGATACGGTCATGTAGTGAGGAAGTCCCAGAGGACCGTGGGACTTAGTGGTTGGGCCTGAGGGCCTTGATCCAATGGCAGTGTTGGTGAACACGGCCATGGAAAGAAAGTTACTTAGTGGGGACTGGAAAAACGATATTGAGGAAGGCTATCCCCCATGTCTGTAGGCATCCTAAGGATGCTAAGGAGCAGATCTGGGATGATCACTCATGGATGGATGGCCCAGTCTTTGAGATACAGGATTGTGATGCAAATGGTGTTAGACCACCGGTATGACCAAGGTGAAGGGGCATAGCTTTAGTGTAACAGGTTGATATCTCAGTGGTACCTTGGGGTGTCGATCATGGGATTGGACACATGGAGCACTTGGACCAAGTGCAAAGGTTAAGTGGCATAGATGCTATTCTCAGGGATAGCAAGCCCCAAATCTGGAATAAGACTTATGGAAGTTGTGAGTGAGACTCCTCCAAGTTTTCGGAGGTGTAGTTAAGTGACTAAAGTAGAATGGAAAATTTAGTCTCTTACAGCACATTAGCAACTCAAGGTTACACTTTGAGTTGGCAGGATTAATATTAACCTATCGGTGGTTCCATGAGTTGTTCCATGTACTATTGGTAAAAGTAAACCTCCCCTAGATTTGCTATGAGTGGCAAATGAGCCCAGGTAGGTTTTGAGCTCATGAGCTCACAAATTGAGCTCATGACTTCTCAAACACAAGGAAAACATTGGTTCGTCCTGAACTAACATCTTTTCATTTTTCAAATTTTGATTTAATCTATATTTCTAAGTAAATTCGACCAATAATATACAAATATAAATATAGATTTGAACACTAAAAGCAATCTAGAAACACTTCTCAAGCTCTATAATTGTAAGGCTTGCCTTATGGATATGGTGGTCGACCTTAAAATTTTGGTTTAGTTCCTGCATAAAAATGTAGATGTGCTTGTAAGCTAAATATACCTTTCCCCTGTACTCCCTCTGTGTAAAATTTAGACAGGTACAGGATGGACTTTCGCAAATTCTGATAATGTAGCTCATACCCTTTGACAACTTTGTCGCAACAACAAAATCCTTACCCACGACACTGATGTAATTTATCCTTGTGATTGTGCACTTCAATGCCTTTGCTAGCTTGATCTTCTTTTGTGCACCTTTTGAAATGGAAGACCTATATTGTATAGCCTTCCCATTTCTAGCTGGTCATGTATGTCGGTTTATTGTTGACATTGGTGGCATAGCAGTATCAATAGCAATATTTGAGGAAGTCTTCAACTTGAAACCAACTCTCTCCAGACTTTCAATCTCTTCTTTCAAAAGATTGCAGCTTCACTCAACTAGCCACTCCTTTAGCACAAAATTTGGCTTTGAAATAATTGAGCTGTGGATCCTATTTGTATGAGTAATATGTGAGACACAAAATTCCTAGGCTCCAAAGTGGAGCCGAAAGGGTGCCACGTGGTAGTGGCCGAAGCGAAGGCCAAACAAACGTACACGTTTGGACTGAAAACTCTGACTTGAAAGGTCAAGAGCGGGAGTGGAACTCCCAACAAAATGCTTGAGGAACAAGCACGAAACGAGCAATAAGTGAGGCTCCAAAAAGGAACCCAAAAAGGACCAACACATGACACGTGGAAGTGTCCGAGATGGAGTCCGAGATGGACCCGAGTTGAAGTCTGAGATGGAGTCCGAGATGGGCCGAGATGGAGCCCGAGATGAAGTCCGAGATGGACCGAGACGGAGTCCGAGATGGAGTCCGAGATGAAGTCCGAGATGGACCGAGACGGAGTCCGAGATGGAGTCCGAGATGGAGTCCAAGATGGAGTCCGAGATGGAGTCTGAGATGGAGTTTGAGATGGACCAAGACGGAGTCCGAGATGGAGTCCAAGAGGGATCCGAGATGGAGTCCGAGATGGACCCAAGATGGAGTCCGAGATGGAGTCCAAGATGGACCGAGACGGAGTCTAAGATGGAGTTTGAGATGTACTTGAGATGGAATCCAAGATGGAGTTCGAGAGGGACCCAAGATGGAGTCCAAGGTCAAGACCGAGACCAGGACCAAGACCGAGCCCGAGCCTGAGTTCGAGTCCGAGTCCGAGTCCGAGTTCGAGTCTTAGAGGGTGAAAGCCCAAAATGTTCGTCTCCCAGACCCTGGGGGGTTTGGTGAGCTCCAAAAGTATAGTAAGGGGGAGGACTGCAGTGGAGCCAGTTTGGCTAGGAAAGGCTAGTTTGGCCCAGGAAGGCTGTACTCAGTGTTGGGTGATGAGCTGCCCACTGGGAAGTCCAAGACTAGAGTGAATACGGACCGACAAGCGGGGTAGCTTGGTGAAGTGTTCAAGAGCCGGCTCTAGTTCCCCCGGGAGATCGAATGGCCGATGCTCCCAATCCAAGTGTGGGTGGCACTACCTACTTGGATACCAAACGTGGCTCAACGGAACCTCGCTCTAAGCCCATGGCTAGAGCACCTAAAGGTGGAAAGCGGGAAGAGTACCCATGAGGCTCGCGTAAGGCCACGGTGTTCCGAAATGTTGTCTCAAAGGTCCAGACTGTGGAAAGGAAGAGGAGTAGTCCTCTGGTAAGCTCTATTTCGTTAAAGTGGGATTTATTCAGTAAAATGGGACTAGGTACAAATTTTCAAGTATTTGAAAATGACATGAAATTATATGTTTTTTGTCCAAGGGCTAGACATATCTGGGGCATGGTGACTAGCGCAGTGACTTTGTGTCCAGACTGAGTCCATCTGGTTGTATAATAAATCTCATTGTCAAGGTGAACAAGCCGAATCTGACAGACATATAACTTAATGGTGAGAACATTTAGATATTATTCAATGTTATCTTTTTCTAACGAATCTAATTGTGAAGGTGTAGCAAGAGGCATTGCTAGTCTGGAGAAGTCATTTAACTCATTTGACCCTTAGTGTATTTTCATGAAACTAAATAACATTCATATTATTAAGGAATTTCTCTAGTACCTTTTTTTTTACGACATAGAGGCTTGCATTTCTTTCAAAGGTGATTTAGTAAAAGGCCTGAGGGCACATGCCATTCTATTTCTCAGACCGGTATTAAGATATACTAATGCAAAGGGAAAAAGGTATTTGGTGATCAAGTAAATGGCATGAGGGCACACGCCATTATAAGCCTAAGCGCTAGTGGACACCTCCTTTTTGGTACTCTCAGCGGTACTATCATCCTTCTCCAGGTCAATTGTTTTGCTTTGGATTGTTGTCTCTGACGTTACTGGGGCGTTTTCGATAGTTGTTAATGTTGCCGTTTGTTCAGAAAAATGATCACCTGGAGTATAGTACGGGGAGTTTGGAAGACTTATATATTCTACATCTTCACCTATCTCCTTCTCCGTCTCCTTTTCTGCCTCACTTACAGATTTTGTGCTTGCCATGAGAACGCTCTTCACCCTAAAATATGGAGTTCATTGTGTTATTAAAGGAAACCAACACACACGCTGCAAGGGAATGATGGTACATAAAGCACGTAAGCCCACAATATGGGTTTATGTGCCATTAATATGGGCCACACGCCATATTATTAGATTTATGCACGTGAGATTGGTAAATGCATATGTCACATCATCTTTGTTTTACCTCACACACTATATCAGGCCTAATGAACCATATCACATGTGCGCACATGCTATATATATGGAGAAGTATTATGCAAGGATAGAAAAATTCAATGCATGATTGTGGAGAGCAATGGCATGAAGCCACATGCTAAATAACATTTTAGAGAAAGAATTAAAATAGAAACATGCAAACAGTACTGAGTGGACCAAGACTTAGAAGTGCACAATTGAATGAGGTATTTCTAATAAATATTTCACTCACCTCATATAGGAATGGCTACCACTCTCAAATGGCGTATCGCCTCATGCCATCACCTTGCAATTTGTTATAACAATCCGATGAATTCATATTCGGCTTGTTCACCTTGAACTTTAAGTAAGATTTGCTAGAACAACTAAGAATTTATACTTGTTATTTGTATCATCTCACCTAGGAATGGCATAAGGCCACATGCCATCACGCCTCCTCTGATTCAGATTCGGATTGTTCACCTTGAAATAAAATACATTAGAAACTTAGTAAAGGAATATTAATGAATCTCACCTTGAACCCGGGTTATGAATGCTCTTGCTGCATCTCTTGCATGGTCTGGCAAGGTGATGGTGGCACTCTGCTTCCGCATCCAACCATGCACAACATTATCCACCGATATGCTCACGCTGGGATCCCTTGGATTCAGCACCCATCTCTTTTCTAGGCAATCCTTCGTATATTCGGAACTTGGCTTGAACCACTCCACAGTTACATTGAAGGAGTTAGTTTCCGCGTCCTCCTCTACATCAGTGATGCAGCGCCCCACCCATATCATTTGTTTTTTATTACTGGGTCTGACAAGCACGACCATTCCTTTGCAGACCTGTACTAGATTGAATGCTGAATCTGGCTTCTTGTTCCTCGGCCCACAATAGTGATCCTCAACATCGTTATCTGTCACTGCATTTCCAGAGGACATTGTTCTGCTACTATCTGGTGCTCTGGGTTCTGGCCAAAAGGACTCTTCCAATTCTTCATATACAACCGGCCCATTTTGGATAGCAGATATAATCTTCTCCCAGTATTCGAGCAAAGGCTTGCACCTCTTAAAATAGGATTCTCCACCAAACACCAACCCCCTCTTCCAGAAGGCAATATGCTGTCTAATCCCGGCCACTATACTTTCCTGGTCTTTGAGTCCATCCGGGTGCATCGGCCGTGGGGAACCCTGAGGAATCATAGGTTCCCCAGTTATGGGATCTCTCTTGAAGAGTTCAATGCCGTCCACTGGCAGCCACACTATGTCCCATTCTCTCATCTTGTACCCCATCACTGGAGCACCGTCACGCATGCTGAAATGAAACTGAAGAGGCTTGGAGTGGCCAATCAGCGTTTCAGATCCGTCCCTAATGTAGCCTCTTACAAACCCCTTAAAGTCTGGAACCTCTGTCACAAGTGCAGCTTCAACAGTGCCTTTGATGCAATTTTGGAATTCATCGTAGAGTTGTGGGAGGGTGAGGACATTGGATCGCCGGAGGGACTCTGCTAGGTGACTGAACATGGCATTGACGTCTTCATGAGTGTGCCCAACCATGAGAAAGCCAAGTGTAACCGTTTCAAATATGCCTTTGGCAACAAGCATCGCCAAGTACGCGAAGACGTACATGTTTTTGTTCTCACTGCCAGCATTGTCTGTTTGGAGCAGAAGATGGGGTGGAAGGCCACATCAGCCGCAAGAACTTCCTTGAGATTCTGCTTCGTTTGGATGAGGCTGTGCATTCACCGGGCGACCAGCCTCGTCGAAATGGCATGAGGCCTCACGTGATAACCCTACAATTTGACGGCCAACATATTCACTGGGATGGCATTGGGCCCCACGCGATACTGCAAGCCTTTGCTCCTCCTCCAGCTGAACCCTGTATGGGGTTCGATCGACAAGGGCCTTATGCAAGGGTTGGCCGTTCAGCTTAGTCTGCGCACTTTGCAGAGACCTTAAGTGTTTTGCTAGGGACGCAATCATCATGTTTGCACCCCCGCCACCCCATAGAGGTACAAAGAAGTTCCCATAGTTCTGGGCACTATGCCCATGAGCAATTATGCCAAACAGAGACACAGGCAGCTGCATGGATGAAGAGATTGCCTTGGGGGCAGGATTGAGTCAAGGTAAGCACGTCTTTTTCTGGTCCATTTTGTCGTGGATGATGCAGAGGTAAGAGTTAGGTCTCTCCATGGAGAGAATCCTGTTATGATAATATGCAGTTCTACAGCTTCTCTGCTCGATGTTGTGGTCGAGCCGCCTTCTAACCAACATTTCTCGCTCTTGAGCGCTGCAAGAATTCTTCGACAAAGCCATTTTGATAGCAGTGCACTCGTCACACTTTGAAAAGCTGGAGTACTTTCCTATACTCACATCCCTGAACCTGTTGCTCCACAATCTACTAAATCTAGATTGGCTCAGCTTCCTGTAGCCATTACTCTGGAGTTCCCGATTCACATCTTCCAATATAGCCCCCTTGGTATACATGGAAGGGAGAACTCGTTGGGTGTCTCGTGTTCCATCTTCCAAGAGGCGGGTTTTATGTGGTTGCTGCTCGCTACATGTCTCGACAAACCTCTTGAAGATTGCCTCTCGATATACAACATGACCCCTGGTTTTGTGCGTACCGTCATTCCCATGGACTGCCTGTTGAACCCTTTGTTCCTCGAACTCAGTTTTGATTCTGTAGAATGTGGTTCGAGGGACTCCATAAATGATTCTCCATGCCTTCATGCAGACCAAACCCCTCTGGAAGACCATGCCCCCCACCTGATGTTCTGAAGCATCAACAGATGACCGTAATGCCTCATACACAAAATTGCGAGCTGCCTTCCAGGACAATGTCTTGTATCTTGCTCTCTCCTCTTCAATAGCATCCCAATCAGCATGTTGATAGCACCTCCTCTTGCAACAAGCAACTGTCGAGACCATTCGAACCTCCATCGCCATTTTCTACCTTTTCGGTTCGTTGCTCAGATCCCTTTAGCTGCACTTTAGGAAGGTGTACTTTCTTTTCCCATGAAGAGATGTTCTGTCATTAGTTGTAGTGGTGTTTGATTGTGAATCCTTCACATTCTCAAACACTAAGTGCCTCAATTTCCACCGCACAATGCTTCCAATAGTCAGACTGTTTTCTTCTGTGTCAACAACCTCTAAAATCGCAACTCCAATATCATCCCAGCCCAATTCTTGATTAGCAACCGCATCTCTTGGATCGACAACTGTGGCTAAGCCCTCAACTACCACCTCCCCCTCGGGGTTGTTTAGAAACACCTTTGCCTGAATCCATGTAGTATGGTTCTTAAGATCCATGGAGGGAACATGCGTCGCACTTGCGGAGGCCATTCTGAAAGTGTAGAAAAGAAGTTAAGACCATATAAAAAATGATTGGAGAATGGCCTAAATCATAACATACCAAACAACCTCAATAGCATGAGGCCACATGCCATTATTCAAACATGCTATTGACACCCACGTGAAATTTCACATTCACAAAATTGGCATGAGCCCTCATGCCATCTTGATAAACACACAGCTACAGGCAAGTAAAGAAACTATTGGCAATATGCTAGTGATGAACTTGCAAGGCCCAAGATGGCATGAGCCCTCATACCATTAGTGGTATCGTAGCGCCGCTCGCACCACCGCAACTGCTCGTAGCGCCGCTTGCACAAACTGCCACTCGCATAAACTGCCGCTCGCAATGGCGCTCGCAATGCCGCAACCGCTCGTAGACACATAAACCACAGCTCACAATGCCGCTTACACAAGCAGCGCTCACTATGCTCAGCGGAACCAGCGGAACCATCGATCCAGCTGTGCCATGTTAGTGATTCGAACTTTGCCATGCCGTGTCAGCGATCTGCGCCAAGATTATTCGCCGTGTAAAGGAATAATTATGCTGTGTGTGTACATCCATTTATGGCAATATAAGGCCACACGCCATTCAAAGAATAATGCTAGTCAAGCATTTTTTGGTGCATTTTTTGGTTCAAAATTGCATGAGCCCACACGCTATAAGTTTACCTGTACCAAAAATAGAAACAGCTTTATTTACTTGGGAATTTAAGTGGTTGAGGCATTTTTAAACTTACAAACACATGCCCTACTTACATTCCTTTGGTTGCTTAAAATTCAAAACTATTATAAACCTTTCTTTTTGCATTTTCAATGTTTTCAATTATGGTTTTTGATTTTTACAAGACCAGCCTAGTAATCTATTTGCATCCCATCATGTTTATAGCTAGCTTTCGTTTGTCCCCTTCGCTAGCCTGAGATACATCTACTCGACATCTGCCTCTTACAGCATTTGCCCAGAAAGGGCATCTTTCTTCACGCAGCATTTGCCACATATTTAAGGAGGGTTTAGGGTTTAGCAATTCAGTAGCTTGATAAACATGCAAATACAGAACTTGATGCAAAATCCTTTGATATGTCACAATGCCCCTAGGACCATAAACACATTTCAATAGAGAGGGTCCTTTCATTTCATAACTCCTTACGTAGATCTTGGTGAAACCAGAGTTAGTGAAGTTGGTTTTTTGTGATCCTGCATCTAATTGTGATGTCCCTTTGCAGTGTCGATGGAAAGGTCAATGTACAACAAACTGTAGAATCTTGGAGCAAAATAACGGTCGGATCTATGGCAAATGCCCCTGAAACATTGTAAGGCTCGTGTGGTCTCATGTGGTGTCCGATCGAGATGCTTCTTTGCAGGGTCATCAAGAAGGACATTGTATACCATTCTTTATTTAGCTGAACATCTTGCATTTTTGGAAATACAAGATGCTTTGGAATATCCAATCATGCATGGTATAAATATAGCGAGGGTATTAAATGATATCCCAATCATGATCTTTCTTTTGGATTTCGCGTGCATGCAGTCCGAGGAATGATGACGTTGCGGATTTCTTTTGGATTTCACGTGCATGCATGCGCGCGGCGATCCAGAAATTAATGGTGGCGCCCAAGTCCAAGGAATAATGACGTGGTGGGATTACCAACCGTCGTGACATTTCGCGCGTATGAGGTTAGGTTTTGCATTTTGCTTCGTACTCACGCTCGCATCGCGCTCCCACTCGCGATCACGCTCACATTCGCGCTCATCTACCTTCTCTACAGGTTTCTCGTGTGCATCGGCGTCCACTCGCGCTTGCATCACACTCGCGCTCGCATCGCGCTCGTGTGCATCGGCATCCACTTCAAGACACACCCAGTTTGTAACTTCGCCGCCAACTCCGCCGCCCACTCCGCCACCCACATGCAGCCCACTTGGCGTCCCGGGAGATTTCAGTGCCACTCTCCAACTGTAAGTGGCAGAGTAGCCTTGCTGCTACGATCCGCTGCACACATAGTGCACATTTGCCAGCGAGTCCGGCCTCGATTGTTACGCCTCCATTTGGCTTCAAATGGTAAGTCTTTTAGGCCAAGTAGAAAATGGCATGAGGCCACATGCCATTCAGTAGCAACATTGGCATGCACCGATTGGGCTCTCGAGTGCAGTCCGGTTACAGATGGCGTGTAGCCTCACGCCATCTTAGGATGCAGCCTCAAGACATCTGATGCAGTGGTGAATGGCGTGTGGCCTCACGTTATTTCCAGCTGCTAGCTTTTCATCTGTCAGCTCTAATTGTTGTGCATTTATGAACAGGCGAGGAATTGCGTTCTTCTTCCAGCCACTGTCAATGTGGATGCAGAGAAGGGGGAGGAGCTCACTAGTTGGACTTTCGGGATGGAAGGCGAGGATTTGAGGCTGTACAACACAGATGGTGGGAGAAAAGAATGCATGGGGATCCTCATCCAAGTGACAGACACTCCATGCAGTTCCATGCAAGAATATGGACTGGCACTTGTGGTAGAGACAGCGTCCGCCTTCAAAATCCACCTTGCACATCGTAGCGGCTTCCCGGAGGGGGGCAACGGCTATGAGGAATTCCTAGAGGGAGCTAGGGAGAGGTTGTCCAGGAGGCCCACAATTTCAAAGATGCTGCGGGTCTATGAAGATCACATGGAATCCACGGACCTCACCTACGGCGATATTCAAAAACTATATTCCAACATTGAGCCGTTGCGAGTGACTCCAGTTCGCGAAGCGAAGGGGAAGGGGGTCGATCTGGAAACTACCCCGAAGCAGAAAAGGGTGGTCAAGCTCAAGCCGACGTCCGACTCTCCTGCTCCAAAAAAGAAGCTACCCGGTGATGCCATTGCCTCGGGTTCGAACACTACACCCACCAAAAACAAGAGCCGTAAAGAGCAGAAAGAGCAAGAAGAGGCAGCAAAAATCGTCACAGATAATAGTACTTGTTACTATTCCAACAAAGTATATACAATCGACGTGAGCCACATTGACATCCAAAGCAAATACAACCACAGGCTTGTATCTGATGAGTGGGTGGAGAAACTGAAGCAGAAGATGCTGGCAAGTCCAGTAACACCCGACATTGCAGACGTGATCCCCTACTACTGAACAATGAAGGGCGAGACGAGGTTTCCAGACTTGATCAATAGGAAGGTGTTGGACGATCAGAACATCCGGTTCTATGCCGTCTCCAGGCAGCATTTTAGCTTGGCGATGCAAGAGATAGTTGTGGATATTATGGTGGGCGAGGAGGTGAAGAAAGTCTTCAAGACAAGAGTTGTCCACCTGATAAAAGGCAACTCGCCCCTCCGATCTATCATATACATCTCCCACACGCAGAATGTCAAGCAAGAAACGTGCTACAAATTGGGTTTACACGAGACATTGGCACGAACACGGAAGCTCTGGGTTCAACTGAAGAAGCCACAAAAACCAGGACAAGGACGTGCACTAGAAACTAGCGCCTGGCAGGTAAGCCTCGTTGCATGTGGCATAGCATGTGGCCTCACGCCATTTCCATTGCAGGAATTCTCGAGTCTTCTCTCGAAAACACTGAGGGTCAATGACACACTCAGCATCCATAACATTCTACTCGCGACAAAAGTTGTTTTTGACAAATGGGTAGATGTGCTGAGGAGGTACCATGACAATATTGGCTCAGTTGCTCCGAGTCTAGATGGAGCCCAAGTCCCCATTCAATCTTTACTTTCCCCTTATTAATAAAACAACTTCGTAGACTTCCAATAATATGTTGTAACACTTCTAGTATAATGCAAATCCTTTCAAAGAATTGTCTTTTAATATTAATACAATGGCATGGAACCCCATGCCATAATAAGTTACATTTTTAACTAAATACATGCCATCTCAGACTGTTATTTTTTGCCTCCAACGCCTATACAATAATCTTGGAATTTCATCACTCTCCACACTATCAGGATTTAAACCCAATAGTAATGCCATCTCTTCTCTAATACATCCACGCTCATGTTCAGTGATCGAAGAACCCATCCAGTTGAGCAGATTATGGAGATGCGGATAGTGCTTGGCTAGACAATATACATGCCATAAATGATGACTGGTGTCTGTCCGATCAAATGGCTTCTGATATACCGTTCCATCTGCCATTTGGTTGATTTCTGCTGCCACCTCCTGGACTGGCCGGTTCTCTATCACCATCGCTCCAAGCCGTTTTGCAAGGTCCCCCAGAACATACGGTTTCTTCTCCCTAGTTTCCATACTGCAAGAGATGGGGTGCACTGCATATGTGTGCGTGTTCGCTGCAGTTTTAATCAGCGAGTCATCGATGATGAGGATTTCACTTGACCTAGCAATCCGGTTCATCACTACAGCCTCTAGCTTGACGAAGATGGGCTTGCTACCCCTCACATGGACCATAGTCAAGCAATCCTCCTACGTTAGGAGAAAGTCAAATGGTAATATTACTTGCGTCTGATTGTGCATCATCTGTAGCAACGTTAATGCATTGTGGCGCATCATGGATGTCCAAACTCCCAATTGCAAATTGAACCCAGCCCTCTGTTTTAAGTGTCGCATGGTCATTATTAGATCCCGCAGTTTCTCCCGTGTGATTAATGTGAATCTGTCTCTTTTGACCAACTTGCGACCGCAGGCTTTGGAGGGTGCAGTGACATTCGAGGACGAGCCACGCTCATGGGAGAAAAGGACACCGTTCAGATCAATAATGATACAGTACCTTTGCCGTGACTCTGAAATGAAATGCGTCAGCATAAAAAATGGTACAAGTCAATTTTACCATCTACAATATTAGCGAATGGTGCTCCCGATGGTCGTTGAGAGGGTTTTGGTCGAGGAAACGTGAAGGGCGCAAATACTCTCCTCTGCAATGTGGGGTCAATCGCATCCGATGGCGTGTGGGCACATGCCATTTCAGCTGTAGACTCTGGTACAACTGGCTCAATAGTGGCATGGGGTGGTTCTGATGGCGTGTGATCACACGCCATTTCAGTTGGTGCCTCCGTTGGCAAAGTGGACATGACCGAACAGGCAGCAAGGGCGGTGTAGGGAGGTTCCAACGGCGCATAGTCAGACGATTGGGCACACGTTGAGTCCGTTGGAAATGAGGATACGACCGGCTCGACGGCTGGGGCGGCCTCATGCGGGTCCAATGGCGCCTGGTCACCGTCAGTTGGATACGTGGACAAGATTGACTCAGTGGTATGGGCAGCATCAAGTGGAGCGTGGTCAGCTTGCTTGGCGTTGATATGGATAGTAGCCTCCACCAGTTCTGATGACTCTTGCAGGCAAGTAGAGTCCACTGGCGGATCCATATGCATGTCCAAATATCTCCCTTCGATTGAGATGGTATCCTCCCGTGCTACTAAAAACAAACTCATTAGCACATTGAATTGACTATACTGTATTTACCATCAACTGCTATTGAGGAACTAGGACCAATATCACTTGGGTGCACTACTGATTCTAAAGGATTGAACATACGTTTCGACCCTTGCTTGGCACTATCCTTCCTCGACACTAAAGGCTAGAGTTTGTATCTTAATTCAACTGAATAATCTCTACTTACCATTTGCTCTGCGACCTACATGGACAATGTTAGAAATGGTAAAAGGTTAGGAATGGATGTACTATTATTTACCTGATGGTTTGTCTTGTATGACCTTCCTCCGCTGCTCTTTGGCCACCTCAGGCTGGCCATCGTCGTCATCATCGTCGTCGTCGTTATTGTGATCGTCACCATTGTGAGGACCATCCAAGTCCTCTTCGTCCTCCTCTTCTTCGTCCTCCTCTTCTTTGTCCTCCTCTTCGTCCTTCTGCTCTTCCTGCTCATTATCTTTCTCTGGCTCCTTATCCCCCTCCTACATTTCTTCCATAGGCTGCTCAGGCTGGATGGCTTGTTCTTCCAGGACCATCTTGGGAAAATCATCTGGCCCAATCTCCATCTCAAAATACAAGACATCCATAGCCTGTTTTAGTGCGTGACCTAGGACCATATCCTCACCCGACTGTCTTAACATGGTTTCTGCACGTTCTTGCACCCTTCGAAGACGACGAGATGAGAAAAACGTGGCCCTGACTTGAAAAGCATCCCTCATCCATTGTACCTCTCCATTGAGATTGGGGAAGGGGAGTCCACCATAGGAATCTGAGTCAGGAGGTGGTGACTGGCTGCTTTCACTCAGCCCTTGATCTGCAATGAATGGCATGAGCACACACGCCATAACCGTGAGGCATTACCTATCATCTTTTCATTGCCCTTCTTCCTTTTCGAATCAAACGCCTCTGATCCCGACGACTGTCCAACGTGCTTTCGCTTTTTATGACCACTGTCAGTTTGAGCTTGATCTGCAAGAAATGGCATGAGGACCCACGCAATAACCATGACGCTTTACTTCCCGTCCTTGGAGGCTCTGTCGTGCCTTCGGCATCCTCAGGTGCCTGCTCCTCAATTCCCTTTCGCTTTCGTTTTTTATGCACCCGTTCTACAGAAATAGCATGAGGACATACGCGATAAGCATACAAATGCTTTTACCCTTCCTCCTCTGCCCTGGTCGGTTGTCCATCTCTTTGTCTACAGCGTCTGAAAGTTGTTTTGTAGGTAGCCTAATTCAAGGTTCACGACATCTCCTTGGCACTTGAACTGTATATTATTGCATCAACACATGCAACATCCCATAATATTTTTAAGTTACCTTTCATAAAGTTTTCCATTGGTTCAACTCGTTCCCCTGAAATACAAACTTAGATAAGTGCATAGGGCCATATGTCATGATCGTACCTGTTTCGGAACTCTCCTTATCACTCTTCGAGGCCTCCCCCTCCTCCACTGGAGGCACGTTGTTCCGTTCGATTTCCTCGATGCGATCTGCAAGAACATTAGTTAATTGAGTGGGGCCACACGCCATCAAACCTTCAGGTTCTTGTCGTGAGGTCTGCGCTGCTTGCCTTAGTCTCTTTGGAATTTGAGCTGCAAGAAGCAATGGCATGAGAATTCACGTATAACAAAAATGATTGGTACCTCTCGTCCGTTGTACTTGGCTGGTGCTTGCTTGTTTTGCCTTTGAAGAAGTGTCTCCTGCAAGGAATGGCATGAGACCACACGCCATTGCAAATATAATTTGTACCTCCTTTTTTCCTATTGCTTGTCTGTTTGTCCTTCTTCGATGCGCCACCAGTGCGCTTTTCAGTCCTCGTGTCTGAATATTCACAACGATCTATAATCAAAATGGCGTGAGGCCTCACGTGACCTTACCTTGTGCAAGTTGTGAGCTCGGCCCAACATGGGTATCTTCAACAGTAGCTGTTAACACCGTTTCAGCATCTGGGGGTGGCCACACTCCTGCATACAGAGCTTGTGAGATAACATTTAAACTTAAAGTGCGTACTCACTAGGTTCGCAGAGAAGATACTATTTTTCTTTGGCAACTGTAATTATATGCTCCATTGAAGTCACCTCTTCAATGGAGTTTGTCACCGCAACACACGGGACACCCTTGAGTAGTGCGGCTTGAAACAATAGTCCGCCGCAGTTGTACTCGACAACGCATTTGCCCTTGGAGTCGGAAGCAGGTGACCCACCCACTATTGCGTTGAAGACCCAGTTGAGCATTTCCCATGCTGCACCTGGAGCTTTCTCTGGATTCGAAAGCTCCATAGCCGTCTTCAGTTCCTCAGGCACGGGTAAATTGACCTCCCTCAGATCAATTCGATCGGCCTTGTCGAATGAAGCTGGGAAGTCACTCCAGTCCCACTCTGCTGCAGGACCAATAACAAGGGCGAGTGTGAAGATGCGGACATTCGTCGGTATCTTCTTCTTAGCCATTATCCCATGGATCTCCCGCATCTCTTTGCCTTTCAACCGAGCCTTCACCTCGTTCAAGGCCTTCCAGAACTTGTGATAGGATTCGGAGTCATAGATCATATAGTGGACTGAAGATTCCACCTCTACAAGTCCCACCATTAAGTCAATGATGGAGCTGACTTCGTCTGCATGAGTGATCTCCTCGTTTGTGAAGTCCATCACACAAAAGATGTTCTTGACCTGCTCATCTCCGCGGGAAACGATGCTCCTCCACCTTTGATCCTCATCTGAATTCACGTATACCCAGTAAGGTTCTCGATAAGCCTCTGCTGCGGGGTTGAGCTGTTTCTGAAGCCGGCGGTCGACATCCCTCTTAATGAAATTTGGATACTGATCCAACTTCTCAGCTTTACTTTTCGTGGCATCCCGCAGCAGATCGATGAACTTGGGGGCCCCCTTCACGTACTTGTCGATGTCTTCATTTGACAACTCCAGCTCTTCCATCATCTCTTGCGTGGTGTCGATCCTCACCCTCTCCACGGCCACTTGCTCGAAGATCCAATCCTTCAATAGTGCACGAGCTCTCAGAGTCGTGCACAAGTCCTCGTATGTCATAATATGGCCGGGAGTCATTTTGGTCTTGTTGAAGACTACCTCACCACGTAGAAGAGCATTAGCCACTGTCAGAAGGTCGTCGTCGTCTAGAGACCGCGAGAAACGCAAGGCGTTGAGCTTCAAATCATTGGGCTTCCGGCCGTCCTCCACACCCATTGAGTTTAGCAACTCCCCATTGTCGATGGTGGTGCTGAAGATGGTGCTAGTGGAGCTGTAAAGGTTTGGACCATTCAAGATGTTGTTCATAAGCTACGAGCCCTTAACTGAGGTATTTGAGTGTTATCTTCATGAGTTTATGGAGATTTTCTTAGACGATATTCTTGTTTTCAGCAAGAATATGGAGGAGCATAAGATGCATTTGCGTAAGGTTCTTTTGTTACTCCGTGACAACAGACTTTATGCGAAGAAGAGTAAATATGACTTTGCAAAGTCAGAGGTGGAATATTTAGGCTATATTATGACATCTAAGGGTGTCAAGATGAATTCAAGGAAGGTGGCTGTGATGGAGAATTGGCCTACACCAACTTTAATGGCCGAGTTATGCAACTTTTTTAGTATGGCTAGTTACTATTAATGTTTCCATCATAAGTTTGCAGAGGTTGTTATTCCTTTGACACGGTTGTTATGCAAGAACATGCCATTTGAGTAGAAAAAACCACAAGAGGAGAGCTATGTGGTGTTGAAATGATTGTTGAGCAAGGCTCTAGTGCTTCGCATTGCTGATCCATTAAAACCTTATAAGGTGACATGCCATGCGAGTGGTTATGCACTCAGAGGAGTTCTCTACAAGAGGGATAACCTATTGCATATGAGAGTCAAACTTTAAATCCTATAGAACAACGCTATTCCACATATAAGCAAGAGTTACTCTCTATTATTCATGCTTTGCAAATGTGGTGACACTATTTTTATGGTGCAGTGTTTATGGTGTTGACAGTGTGAGACACAAAACCCTAAGCTCCAAAGTGGAGCCAAAAGGGTGCCACGTGGGAGTGGCCGAAGCGAAAGCCAAATGAGCGTAACACGTTTCAACTAAAAGGCTCCGACTTGAAAATTCGAGAGCGGGAGTGGAACTCCTAATGAAGTGCTCAAGAAACGAGCATGAAGTGAGCAATAAAAGAGTCTCTAGAAAAAGGACACTAGATGGAGTCTGAAATGGAGTCTGAGATGGACCCGAGATGGAGTCCGAGATGGATCCAAGATGGAGTCCGAGATGGAGTCCGAGATAGACCCGAGATGGAGTCCGAGATGGACCTGAGATGGAGTCCGAGATGGACCCGAGATGGAGTCCGAGATGGACCTGAGATGGAATCCGAGATGGACCCAAGATAGAGTTCGAGATGGACCTGAGATGGAGTCTGAGATGGAATCTGAGATGGAGTCCGAGAAGGACCAAGACCGAGACCGGGACCGAGACCGAAACCGAGACCGGGACCGAGACCGAGACCAAGGCCAAGGCCGAGACCGAGCCCAAAGCCCAAGTCCAAGTCCGAGTCCAAGTCTGAGTCCAAGTTTGAGTTTGAGAAGGTAAAAGCCCAAAAAGCTCTATTTCGTTAAAGTGGGATTTATTCAGTAAAATGGGACTAGGTACAAATTTTCAAGTATTTGAAAATGACGTGAAATTATATGTTTTTTGTCCAGGGGCTAGACATATCTGGGGCATGGTGACTAGCGCGGTGACTTTGTGTCCAGACTGAGTCCATCTGGTTGTATAATAAATCTCATTGTCAAGGTGAACAAGCCGAATCTGAAGCTAAAGAAGAGCGATGGCATGCGCGCACACACTATTTGTTTGTTCATTGAGCATGTGGTGAGCTTTCCAAGATGAACGTCATTCCTATTAGCCAGACATATAACTTAATGGTGAGAACATTTAGATATTATTCAATGTTATCTTTTTCTAACGAATCTAATTGTGAAGGTGTAGCAAGAGGCATTGCTAGTCTGGAGAAGTCATTTAACTCATTTGACCCTTAGTGTATTTTCATGAAACTAAATAACATTCATATTATTAAGGAATTTCTCTAGTACCTTTTTTTTACGACATAGAGGCTTGCATTTCTTTCAAAGGTGATTTAGTAAAAGGCCTGAGGGCACATGCCATTCTATTTCTCAGACCGGTATTAAGATATACTAGTGCAAAGGGAAAAAGGTATTTGGTGATCAAGTAAATGGCATGAGGGCACACGCCATTATAAGCCTAAGCGCTAGTGGACACCTCCTTTTTGGTACTCTCAGCAGTACTATCATCCTTCTCCGGGTCAGTTGTTTTGCTTTGGATTGTTGTTTTTGACGTTACTGGGGCGTTCTCGATAGTTGTTAATGTTGTCGTTTGTTCAGAAAAATGATCACCTGGAGTATAGTACGGGGAGTTTGGAAGACTTATATATTCTACATCTTCACCTATCTCCTTCTCCGTCTCCTTTTCTGCCTCACTTACAGATTTTGTGCTTGCCATGAGAACGCTCTTCACCCTAAAATATGGAGTTCATTGTGTTATTAAAGGAAACCAACACACACGCTGCAAGGGAAATATGGTACATAAAGCACGTAAGCCCACAATATGGGTTTATGTGCCATTAATATGGGCCACACGCCATATTATTAGATTTATGCATGTGTGATTGGTAAATGCATATGTCACATCATCTTTGTTTTACCTCACACACTATATCAGGCCTAATGAACCATATCACATGTGTGCACATGCTATATATATGGAGAAGTATTATGCAAGGATAGAAAAATTCAATGCATGATTGTGGAGAGCAATGGCATGAAGCCACATGCTAAATAACATTTTAGAGAAAGAATTAAAATAGAAACATGCAAACAGTACTGAGTGGACCAAGACTTAGAAGTGCACAATTGAATGAGGTATTTCTAATAAATATTTCACTCACCTCATATAAGAATGGCTACCACTCTCAAATGGCATATCGCATCATGCCATCACCTTGCAATTTGTTATAACAATCCGATGAATTCATATTCGGCTTGTTCACCTTGAACTTTAAGTAAGATTTGCTAGAACAACTAAGAATTTATACTTGTTATTTGTATCATCTCACCTAGGAATGGCATAAGGCCACATGCCATCACGCCTCCTCTGATTCAGATTCGGATTGTTCACCTTGAAATAAAATACATTAGAAACTTAGTAAAGGAATATTAATGAATCTCACCTTGAACTCGGGTTATGAATGCTCTTGCTGCATCTCTTGCATGGTCTGGCAAGGTGATGGTGGCACTCTACTTCCGCATCCAACCATGCACAACATTATCCACCGATATGCTCATGCTGGGATCCCTTGGATTCAGCACCCATCTCTTTTCTAGGCAATCCTTCGTATATCCGGAACTTGGCTTGAACCACTCCACAGTTACATTGAAGGAGTTAGCTTCCGCGTCCTCCTCTGCATCAATGATGCAGCGGCCCACCCATATCATTTGTTTTTTATTACTGGGTCTGACAAACACGACCATTCCTTTGCAGACCTGTACTGGATTGAATGCTGAATCCAGCTTCTTGTTCCTCGGCCCACAATAGTGATCCTCAACATCGTTATCTGTCACTGCATTTCCAGAGGACATTATTCTGCTACTATCTGGTGCTCTGGGTTCTGGCCAAAAGGACTCTTCCAATTCTTCATATACAACCGGCCCATTTTGGATAGCAGATATAATCTTCTCCCAGTATTCGAGCAAAGGCTTGCACCTCTTAAAATAGGATTCTCCACTAAACACCAACCCCCTCTTCCAGAAGGCAATATGCTGTCTAATCCCGGCCACTATACTTTCCTGGTCTTTGAGTCCATCCGGGTGCATCGGCCGTGGGGAACCCTGAGGAATCATAGGTTCCCCAGTTATGGGATCTCTCTTGAAGAGTTCAATGCCATCCACTGGCAGCCACACTATGTCCCATTCTCTCATCTTGTACCCCATCACTGGAGCACCGTCACGCATGCTGAAATGAAACTGAAGAGGCTTGGAGTGGCCAATCAGCATTTCGGATCCGCCCCTGATGTAGCCTCTTACAAACCCCTTAAAGTCTGGAACCTCTGTCACAAGTGCAGCTTCAACAGTGCCTTTGATGCAATTTTGGAATTCATCGTAGAGTTGTGGGAGGGTGAGGACATTGGATTGCCGGAGGGACTCTGCTAGGTGACTGAACATGGCATCGACGTCTTCATGAGTGTGCCCAACCATGAGAAAGCCAAGTGTAACCGTTTCAAATATGCCTTTGGCAACAAGCATCGCCAAGTACGCGAAGACGTACATGTTTTTGTTCTCACTGCCAGCATTGTCTGTTTGGAGCAGAAGATGGGGTGGAAGGCCACATCGGCCGCAAGAACTTCCTTGAGATTCTGCTTCGTTTGGATGAGGCTGTGCATTCACCGGGCGACCAGCCTCGTCGGAATGGCATGAGGCCTCACGTGATAACCCTACAATCTGACGGCCAACATATTCACTGGGATGGCATGGGGCCCCACGCGATACTGCAAGCCTTTGCTCCTCCTCCAGCTGAACCCTGTATGGGGTTCGATCGACAAGGGCCTTATGCAAGGGTTGGCCGTTCAGCTTAGTCTGCGCACTTTGCAGAGACCTTAAGTGTTTTGCTAGGGACGCAATCATCATGTTTGCACCCCCGCCACCCCATAGAGGTACAAAGAAGTTCCCATAGTTCTGGGCACCATGCCCATGAGCGATTATGCCAAACAGAGACACAGGCAGCTGCATGGATGAAGAGATTGCCTTGGGGGCAGGATTGAGTCGAGGTAAGCACGTCTTTTTCTGGTCCATTTTATCGTGGATGATGCAGAGGTAAGAGTCAGGTCTCTCCATGGAGAGAATCCTGTTATGATAATATGCAGTCCTGCAGCTTCTCTGCTCGATGTTGTGGTCGAGCCGCCTTCTAACCAACGTCTCTCACTCTTGAGCGCTGCAAGAATTCTTCGACAAAGCCATTTTGATAGCAGTGCACTCGTCACACTTTGAAAAGCTAGAGTACTTTCCTATACTCACATCCCTGAACCTATTGCTCCACAATCTACTAAATCTAGATTGGCTCAGCTTCCTGTAGCCATTACTCTGGAGTTGCCGATTCACATCTTCCAATATGGCCCCCTTGGTATACATGGAAGGGAGAACTCATTGGGTGTCTCGTGTTCCATCTTCCAAGAGGCGGGTTTTATGTGGTTGCTGCTCGCTATATGTCTCGACAAACCTCTTGAAGATTGCCTCTCCATATACAACATGACCCTTGGTTTTGTGCGTACCGTCATTCCCATGGACTGCCTGTTGAACCCTTTGTTCCTCGAACTCAGTTTTGATTCTGTAGAATGTGGTTCGAGGGACTCCATAAATGATTCTCCATGCCTTCATGCAGACCAAACCCCTCTGGAAGACCATGCCCCCCACCTGATGTTCTGAAGCATCAACAGATGACCGTAATGCCTCATACACAAAATTGCGAGCTGCCTTCCAGGACAATGTCTTGTATCTTGCTCTCTCCTCTTCAATAGCATCCTAATCAGCATGTTGACAGCACCTCCTCTTGCAACAAGCAACTGTCGAGACCATTCGAACCTCCATCGCCATTTTCTGCCTTTTCGGTTCGTTGCTCAGATCCCTTTGGCTGCGCTTTAGGAAGGTGTACTTTCTTTTCCCATGAAGAGATGTTCTGTCATTAGTTGTAGTGGTGTTTGATTGTGAATCCTTCACATTCTCAAACACTAAGTGCCTCAATTTCCACTGCACAATGCTTCCAATAGTCAGACTGTTTTCTTCTGTGTCAACAACCTCTAAAATCGCAACTCCAATATCATCCCAGCCCAATTCTTGATTAGCAACTGCATCTCTTGGATCGACAACTGTGGCTAAGCCCTCAGCTACCACCTCCCCCTCAGGGTTGTTTAGAAACACCTTTGCTTGAATCCATTTAGCACGGTTCTTAAGATCCACGGAGGGAACATGCATCACACTTGCGCTGTCCCCAACATCTGCTTTCTTCTGAAGATTTTTCAAGGCAACAACAACATTTACCCCGACAACCATCTCTCCTCGTTCAATAGCGACCACATTCCCATCGAAGACAGTCTCTACTGATACAGCAGCATTGCCTTCCCCAAGCCTTTGACAGTGTATAACAAAGTTCCGATCCATAGACACAAGGGTCCCTTTTGCAACTCTCTTCCCACCATTCAAAATGTAAACCTTTTCCCCAACCCTGAAGGCCATTCTGAAAGTGCAGAAAAGAAGTTAAGACCATACAAAAAATGATTGGAGAATGGCCTAAATCATAACATACCAAACAACCTCAATAGCATTAGGCCACATGCCATTATTCAAACATGCTATTGACACCCACGTGAAATTTCGCATTCACAAAATTGGCATGAGGCCTCATGCCATCTTGATATACACACAGCTGCAGGCAAGTAAAAACATACATGACAATACGCTAGCCATGAAATTGCAAGGGCCCAAGATGGCATGTGGCCTCATGCCATTTCTAAATGTGGTCGTAAGCCATTCCATGGTGAACATACCAGGAAGCACAAGTGCCGAATATCAAGAGGAAGCGGTAGCCACACCAAAGACAGTGCCGCTCGCAACACCGCAACTGCTCGTAGCGCCACTCGCACAAACTGCCACTCGCATAAACTGCAGCTCGCAATGGCGCTCACAATGCCGCAACCACTTGTAGACGCATAAACCACAGCTCACAACGTCGCTTACACAAGCAGCGCTCACTGCACTCAGCGGAACCAAGAACACGGCGCACAAAAATGATAGACCTAGGAATGAGTTCGAGAAGTCAAAAATAACACACGCTTGAACGTCACATCAAATCCTCTGACAAACCAGATCTTATGATTCCTCTGACAAATTTCAAACTGAGTAGCTTCTAGACTTTGCTATCGGAGGTTGAACTTTGTCACATCATGTCCTTGCCTCGATCCAGCTGTGCCATGTTAGTGATTCGAACTTTGCCATGCCGTGTCAGCGATCTGCACCAAGATTATTCGCCGTGTAAAGGAATAATTATGCTGTGTGTGTACATCCATTTATGGCAATATAAGGCCACACGCCATTCAAAGAATAATGCTAGTCAAGCATTTTTTGGTGCATTTTTTGGTTCAAAATTGCATGAGCCCACACGCTATAAGTTTACCTGTACCAAAAATAGAAACAGCTTTATTTACTTGGGAATTTAAGTGGTTGAGGCATTTTTAAACTTACAAACACATGCCCTACTTACATTCCTTTGGTTGCTTAAAATTCAAAAATATTATAAACCTTTCTTTTTGCATTTTCAATGTTTTCAATTATGGTTTTTGATTTTCGCAGGACCAACCTAGTAATCTATTTGCATCCCGTCATGTTTATAGCTAGCTTTCATTTGTCCCCTTCGCTAGCCTGAGATACATCTGCTCGGCATCTACCTCTTACAACATTTGCCCAGAAAGGGCATCTTTCTTCACGTAGCATTTGCCACATGTTTAGGGTTTAGGGTTTAGGGTTTAGCAATTCAGTAGCTTGATAAACATGCAAATACAGAACTTGATGCAAAATCCTTTGATATGTCACAATGCTCCTAGGACCATAAACACATTTCAATAGAGAAGGTCCTTTTATTTCATAACTCTTTACGTAGATCTTGGTGAAACCAGAGTTAGTGAAGTTAGTTTCTTGTGATCCCGCATCTGATTGTGATGTCCCTTTGCAGTGTCGATGGAAAGGTCAATGCACATCAAACTATAAAATCTTGGAGCAAAATAACGGTCGGATCTATGGCAAATGCCCCTGAAACATTATAAAGCTCGTGTGGTCTCATGTGGTGTCCGATCGAGATGCTTCTTTGCAGGGTCATCAAGAAGGACATTGTATACCATTCTTTATTTAGCTGAACATCTTGCATTTTTGGAATTACAAGATGCTTTGGAATATCCAATCATGCATGGTATAAATATAGCGAGGGTATTAAATGATATCCCAATCATGATCTTTCTTTTGGATTTCGCGTGCATGCAGTCCGAGGAATGATGACGTTGCGGATTTCTTTTGGATTTCACGTGCATGCATGCGCGCGGCGATCCAGAAATTAATGGTGGCGCCCAAGTCCGAGGAATGATGACGTGGCGGGATTACCAACCGTCGTGACATTTCGCGCGTGTGAGGTTAGGTTTTGCATTTTGCTTCATATTCGCGCTCGCACACTCGCGCTCGCATCGTGCTCCCACTCGCGATCACGCTCACATTCGCGCTCATCTACCTTCTCTACAGGTTTCTCGTGTGCATCGGCGTCCACTCGCGCTTGGATCACACTCGCGCTCGCATCGCGCTTGCATCGCACTCGTGTGCATCAGCGTCCACTTCAAGACACACCCAGTTTGTAACTTCGCCGCCAACTCCGCCGCCCACTCCGCCACCCACACGCAGCCCACTTGGCGTCCCGGGAGATTTCAGTGCCACTCTCCAACTGTAAGTGGCAGAGTAGCCTTGCTGCTACGATCCGCTGCACACACAGTGCACATTTGCCAGCGAGTCCGGCCTCGATTGTCATGCCTCCATTCGGCTTCAAATGGTAAGTCTTTTAGGCCAAGTAGAAAATGGCATGAGGCCACATGCCATTCAGTAGCAACATTGGCATGCACCGATTGGGCTCTCGAGTGTAGTCCGGTTACAGATGGCGTGTAGCCTCACGCCATCTTAGGATGCAGCCTCAAGACATCTGATGCAGTGGTGAATGGCGTGTGGCCTCACGTTATTTCCAGCTGCTAGCTTTTCATCTGTCAGCTCTAATTGTTGTGCATTTATGAACAGGCGAGGAATTGCGTTCTTCTTCCAGCCACTGTCAATGTGGATGCAGAGAAGGGGGAGGAGCTCACTAGTTGGACTTTCGGGATGGAAGGCGAGGATCTGAGGCTGTACAACACAGATGGTGGGAGAAAAGAATGCATGGGGATCCTCATCCAAGTGACAGACACTCCATCCAGTGGGAAGTCACTCCAGTCCCACTCTGCTGCAGGACCAATAACAAGGGCGAGTGTGAAGATGCGGACATTCGTCGGTACCTTCTTCTTAGCCATTATCCCATGGATCTCCCGCATCTCCTTGCCTTTCAACCGAGCCTTCACCTCGTTCAAGGCCTTCCAGAACTTGTGATAGGATTCGGAGTCATAGATCATATAGTGGATTGAAGATTCCACCTCCGCAAGTCCCACCATTAAGTCAATGATGGAGCTGACTTCGTCTGCATGAGTGATCTCCTCGTTTGTGAAGTCCATCACACAAAAGATGTTCTTGACCTACTCATCTCCGCGGGAAACGATGCTCCTCCACCTTTGATCCTCATCCGAATTCACATATACCTGGTAAGGTTCTCGATAGGCCTCTTCTGCGGGGTGGAGCTGTTTCTGAAGCCGGCGGTCGACATCCCTCTTAATGAAATTTGGATACTGATCCAACTTCTCAGCTTTACTTTTCGTGGCATCCCGCAGCAGATCGATGAACTTGGGAGCCCGCCTCAGATCCTCGTCAATGTCTTCATTTGACAACTCCAGCGCTTCCATCATCTCTTGCGTGGTGTCGATGCTCACCCTCTCCACAGCCACTTGCTCAAAGATCCAATCCTTCAATAGCGCACGAGCTCTCAGAGTCGTACACAAGTCCTCGTATGTCACAATATGGCCGGGAGTCATTTTGGTCTTGTTGAAGACTACCTCACCACGTAGAAGAGCATTAGCCACTGTCAGAAGGTCGTCATCGTCTAGAGACCGCGAGAAACGCAAGGCGTTGAGCTTCAAATCATTGGGCTTCCGGCCGTCCTCCACACCCATTGAGTTTAGTAACTCCCTGTCATGGTACCTCCTCAGCACATCTACCCATTTGTCAAAAACAACTTTTGTCGCGAGTAGAATGTTATGGATGCTAAGTGTGTCATTGACCCCCAGTGTTTTCGAGAGAAGACTCGAGAATTCCTACAATGGAAATGGCGTGAGGCCACATGCTATGCCACATGCAACGAGGCTTACCTGCCAGGCGCTAGTTGCTAGTGCACGTCCTTGTCCTAGTTTTTGTGGCTTCTTCAGTTGAACCCAGAGCTTCCGTGTTCATGCCAATGTCTCGTGCAAACCCGATTTGTAGCATGTTTCTTGCTTGACATTCTGCACGTGGGAGATGTATATGATAGATCGGAGGGGCGAGTTGCCTTTTATCAGGCGGACAACTCTTGTCTTGAAGACTTTCTTCACCTCCTCGCCCACCATAATATCCACAACTATCTCTTGCATCGCCAAGCTAAAATGCTGCCTAGAGACGGCATAGAACCGGATGTTCTGATCGTCCAACACCTTCCTATTGATCAAGTCTGGAAACCTCGTCTCGCCCTTCATTGTTCGGTAGTAGGGGATCACGTCTGGGATGTCGGGTGTTACTGGACTTGCCAGCATCTTCTGCTTCAGTTTCTCCACCCACTCATCAGATACAAGCCTGTGGTTGTATTTGCTTTGGATGTCGATATGGCTCACGTCGATTGTATATACTTTTTTGGAATAGTAACAAGTACTATTATCTGTGACGATTTTTGCTGCCTCTTCTTGCTCTTTCTGCTCTTTGCGGCTCTTCTTTTTGGTGGGTGTAGTGTTCGAACCCGAGGCAATGGCATCACCGAGTAGCTTCTTTTTTGGAGCAGGAGAGTCGGACGTCGGCTTGAGCTTGACCACCCTTTTCTGCTTCGGAGTAGTTTCCAGATCGACCCCCTTCCCCTTCGCTTCGCGAACTGGAGGCACTCTCAACAGCTCAATGTTGGAATATAGTTTTTGAACATCGCCATAGGTGAGGTCCGTGGATTCCATGTGATCTTCATAGACCCGCAGCGTCTTTGAAATTGTGGGCCTCCTGGACAACCTCTCCCTAGCTCCCTCTAGGAATTCCTCATAGCCGTTGCCCCCCTCCGGGAAGCCGCTAGGATGTGCAAGGTGGATCTTGAAGGCGGACGCTGTCTCTACCACAAGTGCCAGTCCATATTCTTGCATGGAACTGCATGGAGTGTCTATCACTTGGATGAGGATCCCCATGCATTCTTTTCTCCCACCATCTGTGTTGTACAGCCTCAGAACCTCGCCTTCCATCCCGAAAGTCCAACTGGTGAGCTCCTCCCCCTTCTCTGCATCCACATTGACAGTGGCTGGAAGAAGAATGCAATTCCTCGCCTGTTCAGAAATGCACAACAATTAGAGCTGACAGATGAAAAGCTAGCAGCTGGAAATAACGTGAGGCCACACGCCATTCACCACTGCATCAGATGTCTTGAGGCTGCATCCTAAGATGGCGTGAGGCTACACGCCATCTGTAACCGGACTGCACTCGAGAGCCCAATCGGTGCATGCCAATGTTGCTACTGAATGGCATGTGGCCTCATGCCATTTTCTACTTGGCCTAAAAGACTTATCATTTGAAGCCGAATGGAGGCATGACAATCGAGGCCGGACTCGCTGGCAAATGTGCACTGTGTGTGTAGCGGATCGTAGCAGCAAGGCTACTCTGCCACTTACAGTTGGAGAGTGGCGCTGAAATCTCCCAGGACACCAAGTGTGGGTGGCAGAGTGGGCGGCGGAGTTGGCGGCGCAATTACAAACTGGGTGTATCTTGAAGTGGACGCCGATGCACACGAGCGCGATGCAAGCGCGAGTGTGATGCAAGCACGAGTGGACGCTGATGCACACGAGAAACCTGTAGAGAAGGTAGATGAGCGCGAATGTGAGCGTGATCGCGAGTGGGAGCGCGATGCGAGCACGAGTGTGCGAGCGCGAGTACGAAGCAAAATGCAAAACCTAACCTCACACGCGCGAAATGTCACGACGGTTGGTAATCCCGCCATGTCATCATTCCTCGGACTTGGGCGCCACCATTAATTTCTGGATCGCCGCGCGCATGCATGCACGTGAAATCCAAAAGAAATCCGCAACGTCATCATTCCTCGGACTGCATGCACGTGAAATCCAAAAGAAAGATCATGATTGGGATATCATTTAATACCCTCGCTATATTTATACCATGCATGATTGGATATTCCAAAGCATCTTGTATTTCCAAAAATGCAAGATGTTCAGCTAAATAAAGAATGGTATACAATGTCCTTCTTGATGACCCTGCAAAGAAGCATCTCAATCAGACACCACATGAGACCACACGAGCCTTATAATGTTTCAGGGGCATTTGCCATAGATCCGACCGTTATTTTGCTCCAAGATTATTTTGCTTCAAGGTGAACAATCTGAATCTGAATCAGAGGAGGCGTGATGGCATGTGGCCTTACGCCATTCCTAGGTGAGATGATACAAATAACAAGTATAAATTCTTAGTTGTTCTAGCAAATCTTACTTAAAGTTCAAGGTGAACAAGCCGAATATGAATTCATCGGATTGTTATAACAAATTGCGAGGTGATGGCATGAGGCGATACACCATTTGAGAGTGGTAGCCATTCCTATATGAGGTGAGTGAAATATTTATTAGAAATACCTCATTCAATTGTGCACTTCTAAGTCTTGGTCCACTCAGTACTGTTTGCATGTTTCTATTTTAATTCTTTCTCTAAAATGTTATTTAGCATGTGGCTTCATGCCATTGCTCTCCACAATCATGCATTGAATTTTTCTATCCTTGCATAATACTTCTCCATATATATAGCATGTGCGCACATGTGATATGGTTCATTAGGCCTGATATAGTGTATGAGGTAAAACAAAGATGATGTGACATATGCATTTACCAATCACACATGCATAAATCTAATAATATGGCGTGTGGCCCATATTAATGGCACATAAACCCATATTGTGGGCTTACGTGCTTTATGTACCATCATTCCCTTGCAGCGTGTGTGTTGGTTTCCTTTTATAACACAACGAACTCCATATTTTAGGGTGAAGAGCGTTCTCATGGCAAGCACAAAATCTGTAAGTGAGGCAGAAAAGGAGACGGAGAAGGAGATAGGTGAAGATGTAGAATATATAAGTCTTCCAAACTCCCCGTACTATACTCCAGGTGATCATTTTTCTGAACAAATGGCAACATTAACAACTATCGAGAACGCCCCAGTAACGTCAGAGACAACAATCCAAAGCAAAACAACTGACCCGGAGAAGGATGATAGTACCACTGAGAGTACCAAAAAGGAGGTGTCCACTAGCGCTTAGGCTTATAATGGCGTGTGCCCTCATGCCATTTACTTGATCACCAAATACCTTTTTCCCTTTGCACTAGTATATCTTAATACCGGTCTGAGAAATAGAATGGCATGTGCCCTCAGGCCTTTTACTAAATCACCTTTGAAAGAAATGCAAGCCTCTATGTCGTAAAAAAAAGGTACTAGAGAAATTCCTTAATAATATGAATATTATTTAGTTTCATGAAAATGCACTAAGGGTCAAATGAGTTAAATGACTTCTCCAGACTAGCAATGCCTCTTGCTACACCTTCACAATTAGATTCGTTAGAAAAAGATAACATTGAATAATATCTAAATGTTCTCACCATTAAGTTATATGTCTGGCTAATAGGAATGACGTTCATCTTGGAAAGCTCACCACACGCTCAATGAACAAACAAATAGTGTGTGCGCGCATGCCATCACTCTTCTTTAGCTTCAGATTCGGCTTGTTCACCTTGACAATGAGATTTATTATACAACTAGATGGACTCAGTCTGGACACAAAGTCACCGCGCTAGTCACCATGCCCCAGATATGTCTAGCCCCTGGACAAAAAATATATAATTTCAAGTCATTTTCAAATACTTGAAAATTTGTACCTAGTCCCATTTTACTGAATAAATCCCACTTTAACGAAATAGAGCTTAAAAGGCTTCGACTTGAAAGGTCGAGAGCGAGAGTGAAACTCCCAATGGAGTGCTCAAGGAACGAGCATGAAGTGAGCAATAAGAGAGTCTCTAGAAAAGGGACACAAGAGGACCAACACATGACATTTGGTGGAGTCCGAGATGGACCTAAGATGGAGTCCGAGATGGACCCAAGATGGAGTCCGAGATGGACCCAAGATGGAGTTCGAGATGGACCCGAAATGGAGTCTGAGATAGACCCGAGATGGAGTCCGAGATGGAGTCCGAAAAGGACCCAAGATGGAGGTTGAGACCAAGACCGAGACCGAGACTAAGACTGGGACCAGGACCGAGACCAAGGCCGAGGCCGAAACCAAGTCCAAGGGTGAAAGCCCAAAGTGTTCGTCTCCCAAACCCTAGGGGGTTTGGTGAGCTCCAAAAGTATAGTAGGACTTCAGTGGAGCCAATTTGGCCAGAAAAGGCTAGTTTGGCCCAGAAAGGTCGTACCCAGGTGTTGGGTGATGGGATAACCACTGGGAAGTCCAAAGCTAGAGTGAACATGGACTGACAAACGGGGTAGCTTGGTGAAGTGTTCAAAAGCTGGCTCTAGTTCCCCTGGGAGATCGAATGGTTGATGATCCCAATCCAAGTGTGGGTGGCACTACCTACTTGGATACCTTGTATGGCTCAATGGAACCTCACTTTAAGCCCATGGCTAGAGCACCAAAAGGTGGAAAGTGGGGAGAGTACCTATGAGGCTCGCGTAGGGCCACAGTGTTCCAAAATATTGTCCTAATGTCCCAAACTGTGGAAAGGAAGAGGAGTAGTCCTCTAAGGTAGTGACTAAAGATACGGTCACATGGTGAGGAAGTCCAAGAGGACAATAGGACTTAGTGGTTCGGCCTGTGGGCCTTGATCTAGTGGCAGTGGTGGTGAAACACGACCATGGATAGGACAGGACTTGGTGGGGACTGAAAGAAGGATATTGGGGAAAGCTGTTCCCCTTGTCTATGGGCATTCTAAGGATGCTAAGGAGTGGATCTGGGATGACCACTCATGGATGGATGGCCCAGTCTCAAAGGGACAGGACTATGATGCAGATGGTATTGGACCACCAGTGCGGCCAAGGTGATTGGGCAGGGCCTTAGCATAATAGGCTGCTATGTTGGTGGTACCGTTGAGTGTCGGTCATGGGATTGGACATGTGGAGCACTTGGACCAAGTGCAAAAGTTGAGTGGTAGAGATGCCATTCTCGGGGCTAGCCAGCCCCAAGTCCGGAATAGGACTTATGGAGGTTGCGAGTGAGACTCCTCCAAGTGGTTGGAGGTGTGGTTAAGTGACTAAAGTAGAATGTAAAATTTAATCGCTTACACAAGGCCCAAGTGGTTGGAGGTGTGGTTAAGTGACTAAAGCAAAATGGAAAAATTAATCGCTTACAAATGCCTCTATATTTGTAAAGCATGAATAATGGAAAGTAACTCTTGCTTCGTGGAATATTATTACTCTATAGAATTTAATTGTGAGACACAAAATCCCTAGGCTCCAAAGGGGAGCCAAAAGGGTGCCACATGGTAGTGGTGGAGGCAAAAGCTAAATGAGCGTAACACATTTGGACTAAAAGCTCCAACTTGAAAAGTCGAGAGTGGGAGTGAAACTCCCAATGAAGGACTCGAGGAACGAGCATGAAATAATCAATAAGTGAGTCTCCAAAAAAGGGACACAAAAGGACCAATATATGACACATGAAAGTGTCCAAGATGGAATCTAAGATGGACCCGAAATGGAGTCTGAGATGGACCCGAGATGGAGTCCGAAATGGAGTCCGAGATAGACCTGATATGGAGTCTGAGATAGACCCGAGATGGAGTCCAAGATGGACCTGAAACCAAGACCAAGACTGAGTCCGAGTCCGAAACCGGGACCAAGACCAAGTCCGAGTCTTGGACTTCATCACTCATTTGCCATGGACACAGAGGCAAAAGAAGCAAGTATGAGTCATAGTGGATTCGTTGACGAAGTATGTGCAGTTATTAGCTCTTCGTAAGACTGTCACTACCTAAGACTTAGCTGCGGTCTACTTGGAGAAGGTTTTTCCTGATTTGGGTTTGCCAGAGGACATCATTAGTGATTGAGATTCAAAGTTCACAAGTGGATTTTGGAAGAGCTTTGCAAAAGCTATACAAGTGACTTTGAAACTCTCGAGTGGAGATCATCCTCAGACAGATGGGCAAACCGAGCGTGTGAATCAGGTGGTGGAGGATATGCTATGTTGTAGTGTTGGTCAAAGGTAAGAATAGTGGGATTTATATCTTCCGTTGGTAAAATTTACTTACAACAATAGCCAACACAGTAGAATCAAGCTAAGTCCTTACTTTGCCATGTTTGGAAGGCATCCCTAAACAATGGTGGAGTTGAGATTGCATTTGAGTAAGGACTTTCAAGATAAGCTTGATTCAGAGGCAATTGATCTGGCCACAAAACTTGATGAGATTCTGGTAGTGTGCAAATAGAATTTGCAAGCAACTCAGGATAGAGCAAAAAGATTTGCTAATGAGCATTGCTAATTCTAGGAATATAAGGTGGGTGATCTTGTCTTCGTGTGAATGATCTTTCCATCAAATAAGTGGTGGAACACTTTAGTGCCTTTACGGACAAGGAAGAGTGATAAACTTTCTCATCGATATACTAGTTCATATGAAGTGTTAGAGCATATTGGTAAAATGATTTATCGGGTGCAACTGCCAGCTAAGGTGAAAATTCATTCAGTATTTTATGTCAGCCAGTTGAAAGGTGTACTATCTCAGAGTGACAAGCCCAATGCCTCCTTGATGTATACGGCTGTGGAAGATGAACCAGGAGCTTGAGTAGGGTTCCCTAAAAAAGGTGATTACCAATACAACTTGTTCTTGGGACAAAGACTTTGTTAGGGGGGAAGAATTGTTAGGCACCAATTTTGACCACGTGGTTAACGTCAGTCAAAAGGAGACTCAAGGGTATATTAAGGCATGTTAAGGTAAGGGACAAAACCTACCCTAGGGCTCACAGTGGAGCGGCAGCGTAATGGAGTTTTTGAGGTAGCTCGGGTGGTGAGGAACCTCAAGAGGTGGCGTAATATAGTCTAGGGTGACTAGATCTCTATCTTTTTGCGCTGGATCATAACAAAATCCCCCCTTTGTGCAGTTTGCAAGATCAACTCTAGGGGGCACTATCTCCAACAAACCTCCTTCTAGTCGCCACAGTACCCATGCTTTCTACCACTCCTCCAGCCTTTCTAGCTTCCCCCTCGGAGGATAGCCTTACTGCTGCTAGTGTAAATCTCCACCACTCCGCCATCACTACTGATACTTTGACCTGGATTCCATCAAAGTGAGCTCAATTGCATGCTTCCCACAAGGCCTGGACCCCATCATACACTATACCGCCCATCTAGCATGGCTAAAAGCCTCTCACACCAGAACCCCTATCTACATCCCAACGGACCTGGATCCCCACAGCCGTGTTGTCCCCTGCACCTCATGTGCCGCAGGACCGAGCTATGGAGATACATTGACATCGTCCTCCTGAGAGAGAAAATGTAATAGTTATAAATGCAATAGAACAAGACTTATATTGAGATGGATCTTTCTTGCCTGTGTAGAAGTTAACCTCTAAAAGTCCTTGATGTTTCACAAGAAGAGATGCGATTTAAGGCTCATCTGCTGGGACTGAACACTATCGACATGCTCAAGGTTCGCTTCCATATGATAGGTTTCACTTACCATTCTTTTTCTACAGGTTGCCTCGTATGTCCAAGGATACAAGAAGGGAAGGAAGGAAGGAAGGTTTGCCATTTCTTCTGTCCTCTTCTAGACGACAACGTTGGCAATAGCGCATGGTATTATGCAGCTCCGTCATCAGCCTAAAAGTTAGTCGTTTCACAAGAAGCTCATATAGCAATTTCCTTTTACTGTTAGGGCGAGGGGAAAACGAATGAGGCCACGGGAATTGGAGGTGTATGAGAGCTACATCACGCTGTCTCCTAACCTCATCTTGTTTTCAGGACCGCAAGGTCGTAAAGATTTTGATTCAATTCTCTTGGCTCTCGCGGTGTAGATTTTCCAGGAGGCACAATATTGGGTGAATGTTTACAATGCAGTTTTCATGCCAAGGAAGCAGTAGAAGGGAGACAAGTTTGTTAAGCATATGCCATCCAAGCCACTCGAAGCACTCAGTGCCAAGCCATCATCTCTCTGAGTGCTATGATACAGGGGGTGCCACAAGCTGAGGCGTGGCGGCTGCAGCTGGGTCGGGAGGTTGAGCTGCATCGGCAGCAGGTTCGGGTAGTTTCTTCTTCTTGCTTTTCTTGGCCACCTCGGCTGCTAGTTGCTCCTGGTATTGGCGGTTGAGCTCTTGCACTAAAGCTCTCTCCTCTTCATCCTCTTGGACAATCTGAGTCAAAGCCGCAATATTAAACTATGTCTCAAGTACTCGCTCTTTCTTTCTTTCTCACCTTGTCGAGCGTCAATACGTCCCTCCAGATGTTTGCTCCTTGTGGGCAACGAGCGTACCTGGGCAAAAAACAGCCTGAATACACGCCTTACTTAGCAAGGAGTGAATTTACTACTCTTGTTCGTAGAGTTGCTCCTCAATAGGCGACTGATATTCGCACCGGTGCTCCACCCACAGATTGCTTGATTCTGGATCATCCTTTTTGGCATACCTGCAAAAGAACGAGAAGAATTTACAGCGAGCACCTCCCGAGTACGCATCACATTGTGCACCTCCTGACCAACGACCAGTCAATGGACCGACCGACCGAGCCATTTCGCGACACTGGACCAGGGTTTAGACGAAAGGGTGGAAATACTTGACACCCAGAACAGCTGCAGTCAGCCCTAGCGGTGTTGTCAGCAAATCACTCGGCTGCAACGCAAGAGTTGATCAGAAATGTAGTTTGAACAACGTGCGCTCTTTCACCTTGACTCTGTACGCTAGCAGGTCATCCTGACCGGTGTAAAACGCGGGCGCCTTCTTCTTTGGAGCCATTGGTAAGCCCCAAGCGGCAACGGGCGTGGCACCACCTTTTAATGCGAAGAATATTCACATTCCTTGTTTTTAACACATCAATTCCTGACAGCCGTTGAGACGAGGACGAACATAAGCTGCTCAAGACCGTGTTGCAACTTCCCGACGGCAGCACTTCCATCGCTCTGAAGGTCACAGCACAGCGCGCGAGCCTTGTCCTCAATAGACTGGTACCTCGCAGAGGCGGGAGCTTGCTCCTCGATCACTTTCTTCTTGGCAGCCTGAAACGCTGCTACAACGTCCCCAATGCCTACACAGCCGCTGCTCTATATAACCGGAAAATTGCTCGTAAAGGCTTACCCGTTACAAAGCTGTCTGAAATTGCTTCCATATCAGTAACCATATTGAGCGCCCGGCTCCTGACCACAAGAGCTTTGCTTAAGCAGTCCTTGGGCCATTCAAACTCGCGGCCATCGCTTTCTTTCGCTCCTGATTCCTCTGAGTTGCCTTCCCGGAGGGACCTGCTCAATAGCACGAGGTGCGACATGCAAACGGCGCACAGCTCCGATAGTCTCTGCACAAAATCCAAAGCTCTAGAGCTTGAACGGCAAGAGAAAAGAACAAAGGCCTTACGTGGACGCCTTCTGCTTTGATCGCTTCTATGCGATCCCACGTCTTCTGTATAACCTCACTGACAGCCAATCCTTCGAGTGTGGTGGTAAAGCTAGCATTTTAGAGGCGACCATGCGTACATGTGAGAGACAAAAGCCAACAAGCATACCTAGTCGCCATTTCCGCAGCTTTACTGACACCAGCTTCACGTAGTGACTTCACCTCACTTCCATCTAGCAGCGATTCTGCTCCAATTTTCTTACCTTTATCACCATCGGCGGAGCAGTCACCACCATCTCCAAGACTCAACACGCGAGGAACCTGCTTGCAGAGCTCGTCGAAAGCAGCGCGCTCTTCCGTAGACATTTTTGATTTTGCTCGGTTGCAGACCAGTGCGTAGTGACTGGAAAGAGCCTCCAGTTCCTGAATGCAGCGCATCTCTCCATCAGACGGAGGAGAGCCACTTGCTTACCTCGAGATGTTCTGGACCCCCGTAAATGTAGAAGCAGTGGTCAAAACTTGCATCTTCTGCTGCATTCTGTCGGTTTTCTGCTTGGTCCCCAACGCCGTCGAGCGCCAGAATATCCAGAGTCTCCTTCCCCACGAACTCCAAAGCCTTGAGACTCTTGGCGGTCAACTCCCTGCCGCTCTACAATCTAGACAAGTTTACGACGCCCAACAAACTTGAGCTCCTACCTGGATGAGCTTGGGAGCAAGAGCACTTGCCTTGGCGCTCAGGCCCTCGCTGTGAACGCTACCCGCAAACACTTCGGCCGAGCTCTCAATCCTGAGTAGATGATGGTGGAAGTGTGAGCAAAGGCGTGCACGTTTGCATACCTGTGGACAAAGCTCATCCCTCCTTTCCAGGCATTTCCCAAAGCCTGGTATGCCTCGGACGCCAAGTTCTCCATGGAAGAGTCCAAGACCTTGAGACCCTGGCACATCGCGGGGCTAGTTAGTGCTAGATTCACCCAGCCATGGGAGTGTACGTACGTGGCCGATGCTGGAATCCCTACTGGCACCCTCCAGCCTCTTGAGCGCATCCCTGCGTAGCTTGTCGCTGGGAGAATCTTCGTCTGCGCCTTGCGCATCCTTGGCACTAGTCTCCTCGGCTTTGTCCGTGAGCGATTCAGCCAGCGTCGACTGCAAATCAGCCATGCCCTTGGCCGCTCCTTTGGCTGCCTCGACGGCCTGCAGCACACACACATGGATCCACCAAATCCGAGCTTGACTCGCACTCACATTCTTGGAGATGCCTTCCGCTGCCTTGTGCAGATCCGCAAGAGCTGCAAAGCCCCACGACCCCCATCCCCAGCTCCCCTCCTCCCGCTGCTCCGTCATGGCCGACAAGAAACAAAACCCTAGGCTATGCTATGCCCACTTCCACTTGTGTCATTACACTCTCAATCCAAGCAAGTTACAACTCTGGGGAGGCGGCCACCGGAGCAACCCGCCACGCCTGCCTTGACATCTTGAGCTTGTCCACCTCTTGCGATTGCAGCTCGCTGCTCTCGCCGTCTCCACCGCCGTCTCGTGATGCCGACGAGCCAACCCACATCGCATTTGAGAAGCAGCTCTCGTCGTCGTCACCACCCAGCACATGATGGTGAGCAGCGGCCGCCGGAGCCGCAGCGGGAGCGGCATCGTCAACGGAGGCGTCTTGGTCGCTCGTGCTTGTCGACGAGTCGGAGGTTTCCACAGTGGGCTGGCCGAGGCTCACTTGCAAGAGCTTGTGCCGCCGCTCCAACACGCCCCTGTTGAAATGCGGCGGGGACGTTCGAGAGGTGGGCGACGCTTGCTTGTTTATGAGCTTGTTGAGCACTTTGTTGGAGGTGGCCACCTCCCCGCGCCCTGCTGCCGCCCGCGCTGACACCAAGCCGCCACCTCTTCTCTTTCGTCTGCTGCCGTGCTTCACCCTCTGGAAGCTATCGTTCCTCGTTGCGGGCTCGGCCTGGCTGCTGCCCTCCTCCATTACAAACAGGTCGGACACATCGGCCAGCCACATGGTTTGCTTGTCCTTCTTCAGAGCCTGCGCACGCGTCACCAGGCGGTGTAGCCTGGCCTCCGCCGCTTGCGTGTCTGGGCTCATGGCTGCTGCAGTTGCATCCAGTGCCTGCTCTGCACGCGTCGAAACACCGTCCTCGTTGGCGATGACCGCAAGCCGGGAGCTTTTCTTCTGCGAGCCACCACCCTCGTTCAAGCCTCTACTCGTTACGTATAGTGCTACACGACGTACCTTGCCTCTGGACACCGCAGCTTCGTGTGGCACCACAGGTTTCAGAGCAGGAGCGTACAAGCCAAAGGCACCGTCCGGCTTGCATCTATTGCGAGACAGCTTGTGTACTTTCCATTCCTCGATCCTCGACAGGCAGCGGCCGTCCAAACAGAGCTGAGTGAGGCACGTCAAGAGCGTCCGGATTTTGTAGCGGCTGCACATACCTTGCCAGGGTCCGGAAAGAAGCTGAACACTTTCTCCCGATAGTCACGAGCGTAGGTGACGGGATTCCCTTGGAGGCAGAGCGACGAAAGGAAGCGCAAGCCTCCAAACCTCTCCAGCTCGCCAAAGTTGGAGATGGTGTTGTGCGAGATGTCGAGATGGCGGAGTAGGACAAGGGTGTCGATGCCCCTGGTAATGGAGAGCGCGTTGAACCTGAGGATAAGAGTGGTGAGAGAGGAGGACACCTGCGTGGTCAAGGAAGTTGGTCAGGGAAGCCAAGCGTGTGACATCAAACCTGGTCTAGCCTGGACACGGACTGGATCCAGTTGAAGCCCAGGTCTAGAAACTTGATCTGCTTGCAGCTGCCAAGGTTGAGGACGTGCGTCAGCCTGTTCCTGCGGAGGTCGAGCACCTCCACAGCTGGTAGCAAGTGCAACGAGTCGTCCATGACGGGCAGCGCGTTGCAGGCGCACGAGACGGAGGCGAGGCGGCTCCACGACTGCGCGCTGCCAATGTCCACCATCCGCTCGGCCAGGACATGGCGCAGAGCATCCTAGGTCCCCTAAAGGGCATCAAGGATTCAAGGTGGCAAAAGGCAATGTGGTCCACTTACCGTGGAGTTGTGGCAGATGAGCTTCTCCAGGTGGGGGCGGAGGTGGAGGAGGCCCCTGGCGGCGGAGGTGGACAAGTCGCAGCCCCGGAGCTCCAGCGACCGCAGCCTCTCGAACGGCAGCAGATTGATGGGCGTGGGATCCCGAGCAGGGGATTGCACAAGCGACACGACCTTGACACTGGCCAGCAGCCCAAGGACACGGCGGAGCAGCTCTAGAGCCCGGTGGTCGCCAAGGTCCGCGATGTAAGCGCGCAGGTAGTCCACGGGCGCCGCCGTGTGCAGCTGCTCCAGCTCCTGCAGCGAATCCAGCCGCGCCTGGAGGTAGTGCAGGCCCAGCGGGTTGAGCTTGAGCACCCGGCTCCCGTCCAGCAGCGCCGCGACGTTCTCCTCCACGAAGCGCGCCAGCATGTCCAAGTACCTGTCGCCCGTCACGATCTCCATGGCCGCAGGCAGGGCGGCCTGGAAGCCCGACCTAAGAGAAGCGAATATTCCACCGGGGCAAGGGTCGTGGCCGTTTGACGAGTCAACCACAAGCGCTTGACACGCGGAGTCTTACTTTTGGAGGGCGTCGCCAATCGCCATGGCGGGAGACGACGACGCCGCAAATGTTCGTGTCAGGCTGCTCGTCAGGGCGGTCCCGGTTCGGAATTACCTGGTAGGTAAGAGAGCACGAAAGCCCCCTTCATTTTCACCTGCTGCGTTTCCACCTTTACAGGAGGATAATGTTGTGCCCTTGCTCATGCAAGGGATGCAAAGCTTGATTGTGGATAGGTTTGTATACATACATATATGCCTTGTTACAAGTGGAGTTTTTCAGGCCTCCCAACCCGGTTGGGTACTTGGGTGAGTTTCTGGTGCGGAATGACCCCATGAGACCACCAGAACCCGAGAAGAAGACAGAATGCGAGCACTGCGCACACTCTCCGCCGCCGCTGCCGACTCCTCCAGCTACAGAGGCTCCCAAGACAGACGAAGCTACCCCGGACGGAGACTCCGCAGCAGCACCACCAGCATAAATAACGTTCAGCCTAGTCGTCGTCCCCATGAAAATACAATTCCCTTGTACGATGCCGTACGGAGCCGTGTGCCTCTTGACGTGGCGCCAAACATTTAAACATTTGAAGTCGCGCCTCTTGCCAAGCCCTAATACACAGGAGGATGAGGAGGAAGAAGAGGCCGCACAAGAAGCGTGCCCGGAAGCGCAGCAGGGTTTGCGGGAAGCGTAAGGGGAAAACGATTTGTAAGGGCGAAATGATCTGCAGCGACAGTGGCCTTGGGGCAATTAAGAAGCGCGTCGAGGTAGCAACCAGCAACAAGGAGGACGAGCCGACGTCCGCCACAGCGGGGGCATCAGCGTGTGGGATTTGCTTTACGGACGATAGAGAGAGGGGGAAGCTGGATTGTTGTGACCATTTCTTTTGTTTTGGGTGTATTGTGGAGTGGTCAAAGCTGGAGTCTCGATGCCCGATGTGTAAGCAGAGATTCATGACGATTGTAAGGTCCACTCATCCTGGACAGCCCGCCAGCCGAAGCCGAACCATTCATGTGCCTATGCGCGATCAGGTACTTGGCTTTCATGATCCACCAGCGCGATTCTAACTTTGGACTCCAGGTCTATGAGCCCTCGGACGAAGAAGTCCGGGATCTAAGCGACCCGTATGCAAACATTGTGTGCGTTCAATGCCAAGAGATTGGTGACGAGGGCCTTCTCCTCTTGTGTGATTTGTGTGATTCGGCAGCACATACTTATTGCGTGGGTCTGGGAGTTTCAGTTCCTAGGGGCGACTGGTTTTGCCAATGCTGTAGGGCTTCTTTTCTAGGGAGCCCCAACCTTAGCATTACTGCTGCTCCCACTCAAGAACATCAGCCTTCTGCCCACCAACATGCCCAGCAACAACACCCGCTCGAAACCACCTAAACAGCAAACGTGAAGAGGGAGAGAGAGAGAAAAAAAGAAAGAAGAACACAGCAGATTAAACATGGCTAGCAACTACATGGCATTTGCCATTTTATTAACTTTGGCGAGTACGGCTTAAGTTTCTTTCCAGTTGTGATGCTCCACCATGCACCGAATCCACGCAACTCCACCATTCGGCAGTTCGTATGGCCATCCTTCGGTCGCAACGACTCCATCGTAGACACCCCTTTCCAAACTCATGTGTCTTGTTGTTGCAACGTTGAGTGTGACAGTGCTTTCTTTGCCGCTACTCCCACAAGATTCAGCACCATTGTCTGAAGTTGCTGTGTTTACAACCTGTTGTTGATCCTGAGAACGAGCAACGTTACCACCGCCGTTATCCTCCTCACTGTGCTTCAACTCCTGAATAATCAATTGCTGCTGTGCAGCATGTTGACGTTGATAGGCACTCATGCTCTGCCTGTAGTGCCTCTCAGAAGGAGGCATTTCAGAGTGGAGCTGGTGCTCATTTTTCCTTAAATCCGTAGGATTGATGTTCCTGTTATTATAAACCTGGATGCTTCCTCGTAATTTTGCTGCCGAGTCGATGGAAGCCCTTGTGTAGTGACGCCATGCGGAAAAGTAATCTATGAGCTTATGTTTCTTATACGCTGCCTCAGCAGACCAGAGTCTTTCCCTTCGCTTGTTTCTTAAAAAAACAAAAGATAACAGGTTTTTTAGGCCAGCAAACAAAATCGTATCACTTAACAGACCTTTGATTTGCGTAGTCTCCCCAGGCATTCATTATCTCACGTATGGTCTCCCAGAATTGACCAGCTTGGATTAACTCCAGGCACTCCTTCAAGACTCGAACTCGCTCGTGATTATACCGCAACAGTGCTTTCCACTGGAGCCAAGCTTTCTTCAAGCATCTGCTCTCCGCGACTTTAGCCGCCTCAAACTCGTACTTTTGATTTGCTTTAATTCTTGACCAGCTGGCTCTTCTCCACCGCACAAATGAATTTCTTTTTACTGTCAGCATCCATTTCCACTTGACATGCCTGAATGTTCGAGATTGTGTGACCAGCGCTTGCCAATGTGACCAAATATAGCGCTTCAACTGCACCTTCCATTTGTTCAACAGAGCCATCGCGGTCCTGCTAAGCTGCGTTTTGCATTTCCAAACCAGAAGTATTCCATGCAAAAGCTCAGTTTTCTGCCTCCGTTCCCTGCACGATAAAAAAAAAAACATTGAATCGTAGAAAGGACTGTGACCACTTACGTCCGACTTGCCATTCCCATCGCCTCACGTTGAATTAGCCTTTGCTGATAATGCTCTTCTCGGCGAACTGCAATCCCTCTAACAAGGCCATGCCACGCCCATATAATTCGCTTCTCCAAAGACTGCAGGATGATAAAGGTGACTTGTTTTTGCTTACATCTCCAGAATGCTCCTTGTTCTGAATGATCTATCCATTTCTGAAGATATATAAACTTAAGTTAGTTCACAGAGTGTTTTCTCTTACCTTAAAACATCGGTAAACAAGGCACTGTGACTGATAGCGTGATTTCTTGGTACATGCTTGCCAGAAAGGAAAATAACTCTTTTTGACCATCACTCGATGATAGTATGAGACATGGGATTCCACACTTCTTAAGTCCTTCCTGAATGGAATTCAAGAGTTTAGCGTAGCCAAACTATGCATGTGTTTACCTGCCACGAAAACCCAGCTTCCAGGTGCTCAATGTTCGCTGTGAAGACCTCCGTTTAAATGCCCAATCGCGCTCTCGAAGTTTTTTCATAATAGCACTGTGTGAATACCATCCCTGCATATCAGCTTGTGGACATGGTTCACTGTGAAACTTAATGTCCTTTTTACCTTCAAAATAATGCTCGAAAGACGTTGACGATGCCAGAATGCCGCTGTTGCAGCTTTTTTGCTTTCCTTATGCGTCTCAAATGCTTTTAGCACCTGTCAGTGACGTGTTCGTTTGAGAAACAACGCATGGAGTCGCTCACTTGTCTTTTGATATGCCAATGCTCCTCTGTAAGTTGGTGGAACGATCTCAGAGTCCGTAACAACAAACGTTGCTCATGTAGGTGCTTCAACTGTGTCATGGTTACTTTTTCTTCGGACGACATGTAGGCTTCCATTGACCATGCGTTGAAAACTAGCCTCTTACAAGTCTTGCGCAACTTGTCTCTAGCGTCGGCATAAAGATTTCGTTTTTGCTGCTGCCCTGTCTTCCATTCCAAAAGCTTTCTAGCCACAGTTCTCAAAATGAACCGTCTTCGAAAGTCACAAGCTTTTTCCATTTGTCTCTTGCATAACAGATGCTTATGTGTTACACACTCCCAATGTCTCAGTGTCAAGCGGGCCGCGTAATTCTTCCTTTTGCTTGCAACTGCTAGCTGCACAAGTTGCAGCTTCTTTGAGCATTTAGTTGCATCAAACCTAAACATCATGATTTGTTACACCCAGGTATAGCACTTCCCACCCACTTTACCATTTAACGTATTGTTTCCGCTTTCTCCGTTGCATGAAATAAGTGAGAACCTTCTTTAGGAAAACGCTGTGGCTCACTAGCCGGCGCCATCTCGCAAATGTATGGAGGAGCTAAAACAGATATTAGAACCATTGGCAAGTTCCTGCCCCAATTCCAACCTGCTCATATCGAAGCTTTGAAGTAGCCATGGCTTGTTTTGCCCGGACATGTTTCGCCTTGAAGTTTAAAATGTTAATAATATCTACTGCCTTGGAAACTTACCATTCGGGTGATATCCTGCCATGCAAGAAACGCGTTCCTTGCGAACTTGTAAAACGCACGCTTTTTTATCTGGAATCAGCAAACATAATGGTTTTTTGTTTTTTTTTTTTATAAAAAAATTCAAGGGAAATACCATTTCTTCCGCTAATCTTTTCCTTTTCATTCTTGTAACAAACGATTTCCAGGTAGCATGAAAATGCTTCAAAAGGGAACGCCTACGAATTTCAGATGCCACTCTTAAACACTAGTGAAGTTAAGATCAGACAAATGATCTAGGAAAGCGGTTTAAGACCACCCACCTTTTTCTTGTGAGTGTTAGACACCCAGATATGAAAAGTTTTAAAAAGCTGTGTCCTGTTTTGACGTTGCTGGAGGAATGCAACTGAGAAAGGCGCACGACACATGTCAAATATTTGCTAATGTTTTTTGTCGCCTACCATTTTTCTCTTGAACATTCCTTTCCTTTGTAAACAAAAGCCAAAAATGAATTGCTGTTTGAAGGCACGAATATTCAATGCGGATTTTTAAACCTGTTAACTGTTGAAGCTTAACTCTGTTGTCCTTCAGCTAAACCGAAGTCAAAGTAGCAGTAAGTATCAAGAAACGGCCAGCTTCTTACCACATGTAGCCATCCAAAGAATGCCTTCTGAAAATTCAAAAGTCTATAGTGCGAATGTGCCTTTTCATTTGCCAAAGCCAGATCCTAAGCAATATAGAGGCTCTGTTAACAATGCTAGGAAATCTAAGGAATATCACCTTGACACCAGCTACAAATGTTTGCCATCCAATCCACACTAAGTTGTACAGCTTACTTTCAAAGTGGAGCATTCCCTGGACATATATTTTTTTGAAGTGTTTTTTCTCTCTGCAAAGATGTGTCATATGATGCATCGCCTTGACTGTCAGTGAAACAAACTAGATCTCAATGGCAGAAAAGTGATATGACATTCTTACCTTGCAACCGTAGCGTTTTAGCAAGCTTGCAAAAATTGTGTTTTCTTGCAAAGTAAGCAGCGGTTCGAAAGTTAAGAAAACTCTTTAGTAACAGTTTTCTTGAAAGGTGATTCAATGCAAGTAGGTTATTTTCTCTTTGCCAGGCTTTCATTTTATACCAGTGCCTCCATATTTCAAAAATCGCAAATGTTGAGTGGCATGTCCAGCAGCGTAGAAGAACCCCAGCAGTGTTCCAATTGTCGGGGTGCTTTTGCAATCCTTCCTGAACCTGCAACGGCCTAAACTTTGTGCATGGGAAACATAAAATTATACCTGAGCAACAAGCAGTTTTTCAGAATGTCTTGCACATGTGGACTTCCTCCACTTTCTTAAAAATGTCTGAACCATGTTCTGCATGTGTCCTACTTCGAGGAATCTATACTTGGACCTTTTCTGGCTGTGCACCACGAGCGCATAAAAAAAATCGCGAGTAGAAACAATAGTGTCATTTCTACAGGATAAATAATTAATAAATTATTTATAGACGTATACCCTGACAATACCTCGGTGGCTCTATGTTCTTACAATACTTTATCCAGTAATTAAATGTATCCTTAAGGACCTTCAGCTGCCAGTAATCGTAAGCTGCACGTAATTTCTCCCTTTTGTCCTGTGATAACTAACAAGAGGGAGGGATTGAAATTACATTGCAAAACATCGTCACGTACCACAGTGTGCTCCGATAAAATTCTTATAAGAAATTTCGCGCTTTTGTTTTTTCTATGCGAACAAAACTGAGAAATAATCAGCTGCAAAAAAAAAATGGTCGGATCTGATTTTTCTACTGTCCAAAAAGCTAACCTCATTATTGAATTTTCGAAGCCAGTTTTGCCAGACCAAAACCTTCCTCTTCTCCATATGAAATCGATTCATAATGATAGAATTCTGTATAAGAACAGGACATTAAAATCCATATGACTTTAAAATACATGCCTGCTTCCTGGCTAAAGATTTAGAAGTCCAGTCCTTCCACCGATGTAAAGCCCTTTTGCAATGCCAGAAGAAGAAATGTCTAATGCTGAAAAATGTTTCAAGTGAGTTCAATGTTACAGCTAGTACACGTGGGAAACCTGGAGACAGCAAGCACTTTCTTTAGATTTTGATGTGAATGCCATTCTCTCCACGCATAAAATGATCGTTTTTTATGGGTTAACAAGTGCAGCATGCGGCATTTTCTCAGCGACTGTTGCCCCTGGCACCAAATCGACCAAAATCGAAGCGCTTTCAGTTGGGACGACATTTTTCTCCAATCATATGCCTTTGTCTTTGCATGATGCAGCTGAATGCTGTAGCACATCCATCTCTGCACATATAGAATGAGCATTTCCTCTTTAAAGCGATGGACTACAAACCTTCCAAGTGTGTAAAATGAAGTGTTGGCGCCGGTTTTTCCACTTTTGCCAGCAAAGAACAACCGTCGCATTGTGAGTCGCTTTCGCTCGTGCATAAATGTGCCATCCTGAAATGTTCAGCAGCATCAATTGTTTTCTAATTTGATGGTTGGCTACCAGTCAATGTCAGGCGCTTGCGCATTGCTTGAAGTTTCAAGGTAAAATTACCCAAGTTTATGTTTACGAAAAGCCTGTCAATATAAATCCTGACTACCTCAGAAAGCCACAACCTCTATAGCTCTCGCGTACCTCTGACGCCAGGCACTCAGATATCTCTTGCTCAAAGATAAAGCTCTATGAAAGTTCTGAATCCAAAATAATGATGCAAATTTAATTGCTAAAAAGAAGAGCTTCCTACCAGGTTAACAGCTGGCCCATGGATTTCCAAAATTTTTCTAACTTTGTGTCTCCAGGATTTAAATGCCTGATGTTTTACAGCGTCCACTCCTAGCTCCTACCAGCAAAACAAGCTTAAATCCAATGTTTCGGTATTTTTATGCACACTCACATTTATCATATTAATGAAACTTTTCCAGTTTAAAAAATATGTATGAATAAGCCGTCTCTTGCTGAATTCTTTGCTAAGATCCATAAGCTCAAAAGTCCAATCAACATGCTTTCTCCATTTTTCCATGAAGTGCACCAAAAAATGCCTGAACGTCAAATTTAAGAAAATTCAACAATGTCCCACACGTACCTCCTGTGCCAAAACGTAGCGCATTCTAGAGTTCCAGATAGATGACGCTGCCAATGTTGGAATGAGTTCAATAATGAACGCTTCTCGTGGAAGCACACAGCACGCTCCCACAGCCGTATATTTTTATTATAATTTGCCTTGGATCTTTTCAGTTGAAAAACTAATCTGCTATAATCGCAAAAATAAATTAAGGATAGAACAGAATGAAATGGATTTGAATAAGAACCTCTGCCAAAGGCTAAATGCTCGCTCGAATGCAGAATTGTTCTGATTGGCTGCAAAACCATTTTGTTTAGATTTTTTTTCAAGGACTGGAAGATTACTTTCAGGAACTCCATTCTGAAATAAAGAAGTATATTAGGGCCTGTGTTACAGAATTTTAGCATACATCACTAAGGTTACTCATGTGTTGCTTAAAGTCGCGTCCATTGCTTGCATTCTGAGGCATTGTCACGCCAATGTTTAGCGAGTCACGGCATTGCATAGGTTCTCCCTGCAGTGTGTGGAGTGTGTTACACAATCGGAGGTGTCTATAACCACGATGGAACTGTTGTTTATGGTGGCAACGCCATTGAAGCCAATAAAATAGAAGCACCTTATGACTGTGAAAGCCATTCACTTTTAAAAGCAGATCGTTTCTCTGCAGAATATACACTAATTAAAAATATCACACACATATAGTTACCAATATCTCTTTGTTAAGCTTGTTCCACCAATCATGTTCGGGCCTTAGACTAAGTTTTAAAAGCATTCTATAGTAGAAAGTGTCCTCGGTAGGATCCTGGAGAAGAAGAAGAATTACGTAGAATCTGTACACATCTGTACACTCTGTACACCTACCAATCCATGTCTTTGTAAGACTGTATCATATGCACGCAAGACGTCTGTAAGGCGGACCTGTGAAAAAGACCATCCTTGTCAGCAGAAGTATGAGGAACGAACTGCTACCTCTGATGATTCCATACGTGCCAAGACATCAGCAAGTCCAAAAATTTCACGTATGAGAGAAAAATCTGCATTTTAGTTGTAGGGAGTTACCATCAGCCACAGTTCTCCCAAACCTTTGAGCGCAAATGGACGCTTGCTCCTCGGAAGAGCTTTATATGTGAAGTACTTAGCATCGTTGAGAGCGCATATGTCCTTGTCTGTGAGTTCCATGTCGTATGCCGGCCTTCCTTTCCGGAAATTGAAGTGAAGACCATATCCCGACTGCAACCCTGTTGTTTGGAGCTGGTTTGCTGTTGAGGTTTGAGCAGTGTCCTTACGCTTTCTTGAATCTCGCACGTGTTCATGTTTCCCGTTTGAAAACCTCTTTCTTAGATCTTCAGAAACCTAAAATAAAAAGTTATACTTGTTCGAGAAACACAGCCAAATGCGTACTGGGACTGCAGTGTTAGTGTCTTCAGCATGCTGAAAACTGGCAGGTTTCAGCATTGACTATAATCTGCCTTGTAAAGTGTTCCTAGACAGGAAAACTCCTGTTTGGCTTTTCCCCATACTCCCAGCTCTCAGGATTGTTAAGTACTCTATGGCGGAGAGGGAGCTATTTCTTTCCTGCACATTGTTAGCAAAAACTGCATATCCCAATGAACCCTAAGCACAATAAGTGCAAGTTATACCATCAAAATTATTTTTCTTTTGGATGGTTTGGATGTAAACACGCGTAAATTCGGTTAGGACGGTTTATGTGTGCGTCTCAAAAAGAAGGCAGAGGGAGAGAACCTATGTTTGCCTGCTATCCATGTAAATCTTTACCATGTTGCCTCTCAGCTCAACTAACTCGTCCTCTCTTCCTCTACAAAGTACAAACAGCACCTAGAAAATAGATGCAAGCCCGTATGTTTTCAAGTCAGCTTTGAGTATCGATCCTCACTTAAACTCTGTCTTCCTCTCTTTCATACTAGGCTAACCTTCTGTCCCGGTGAAACAAAGAGCCGTGCTAATGGAACTGGGATTTCATGTGTGATCCTCGGAGGATTCTACACAGTAGTCGATGTTGACATGCTTGCTGATTAGTTCTGCAAACGCACACATGTTTATTCTTTTCTTTCTTTTATTTTTTCGTTACTTCAGAGAACCAGGATAATGGGTTTTCACGGAAGGCAGGCTCATCAATGTGATCGAGCTTTATATAGGAAATTGCAAAGGAGGTTTTTCGCTGTGCTAGAAGCCGTAGAGTTCAGAGATACTTCTGCCGCTATCCAATGCCTAAGGGCACACCATGCATACGTGGCAAAAGGGAAGAGAGAAGGACATGAAAGGTAGATTGAGCTCATCTTGCTCACACTCCCTTCTCTCTCACTTTTCCTGCACAGGGAAAACTATATTCCTTTGTTTTTCTCTGTCGCCGCTGGGGAGGAGTAAATGCAAGTGAGGAGCCATAAGTTGATGGGTCAGCCATACATGCAGGGATGACATAAAAGCTTGTTCTTTGAGGGCTGTGTTCTTATTAAAACTTTCCATTGTGACAAGCTTCTCTGCACGTGATACCACAGCTCTTTAGCTTGCAATGAATAATGTTGAATAAGCCAATCTTGCCAACTGTGTGCTTTCTCAGCTGGTAAATCCTTTGGAGGCTACCTTTTGCGTTTCTTACATTGGTTTTTTCTTCAGTTACAAAAAACAAAAAGTGTGGAACAGCCAGATTCATGGATCACCACATCAACCCAATAAAAAGAGAGATCAGAGATATATAATCCAGTTTCTTTGGCAAGAATAAGTGACCATGATTTTCCTGTAAATAATATTTTAAAAATTTGAAAAATAATGATAATATAGTTTTCAGTTATGAGTGCATGGAATATGGAAAGAGAATACAGAAAATATGCATATCAATTAGTTCAAAACCTTAGTTTATTTATAGGAGTGAGTGGTCTAGATTGAAACCAATCCAACAACTAAAAATCCCACTACTAATATTAGTATATGGCATAGAATTTCATATCATCCCCTCCTCTCGAAATGATGGAAGACTGTCAAGGTTCTCTCATGGATGGGCCGGGATCTAGAGGAACATCAGGAGAAGGCATTTGTGGATCTATAGGTGGTGCCAGTTGTTCCTAATCCCTTTATAGGAAGCATTTCAACCCACTGCATATGCACAATTTCTGGAGGGTCAGTCTACTGGACATCATGTCGAACCTTAAACTTGTAATCGAACTTGCTGCAGTATCTGATATGGTCCTTTCCACTGAGCAAGGAGCCCTTTAGATAAACCACATACTAGATGGGGAAAACAGACTAACACTAAATCATCCACTTTGTATTCCGTAGGTGGACAATGATGGGAGTTGTAGCACCATTGTTATCCCACTTATATGCAGCCTAAATGTTTGGTAAACTTTGCTCAAACAAGTGGAAGAATGCTAGTCAAATACTGATCCCATGACCTAGCCATAGTAAACCCAACCCCGTTGTTAGTATTGGAATATGACCAAATAAAAGTTTATATGGTGAAGCACCAATAAAATTCTGCACCCCTGTGATATATGCATACTAAAAAGACGGCAAATAACCATCCCAATCTGAATGCTGAAATTTCACAAACTTTGCAATCATCCATTTGAAAGTCTGAACGAGCCGTTCCACCAAACTATCTAACTATGTGATAAACACTCATAAAAGTGTGGCATATCCCTAACTGAGACATCAAAATGTGAAATGCCTCAACCATAAATGTAGGACCATTATCCAAAAGAATATGCTTTGGATAGGAATGCTACTCAATTAAGGAAGAAGTATTTAACAGTAGTTGTAGATGTAGCAAGAGCACTAACTTCCACCTAATGAGTCAAGTAGTCAAAAATAATAATAACATTATAAACAACCAAAGAGAACGATTTGAGAGACGATCCATGGGGTTCAAATATAGAGGGAAAGGGCCCATGAATAAGAGTGCACCCCCTTTTCCAATTGGTTAAGGGTCTTAGGATACTTGGGGTTAAGTGTCCTTGGGTTTGAATAGTATTGGGCTGGGTGACCTCCCGGGAAGTCCAAACTCAGGAGCTTACATTTGGTATCGGAGCGGTCTCAGGTCAGACTATGTTGGTTGGCTAGGGGAATCACACTAGCTTACATTTGGTATTGGAGCGGTCTCAGGTCAGACTATATTGGTTGGCTAGGGGAATCACACCACATGTTGATTGACATCTGGCTGGTCCAGTTTGCTCTCGCTGGGCTCAATCTGAGGGGTAGAGTGAGGAGAGCTGCGGCTCTCAGCTTCTGTTCACAAGGGCGTGAACTTGCAGGGAAGCGTGGTGGATTGTAAGCAACCAAAGAGAACGATTTGAGAGACGATCCATGGGGTTCAAATATAGAGGGAAAGGGCCCATGAACAAGAGTGCACCCCCTTTTCCAATCGGTTTAGGGTCTTGGGATACTTGGGGTTAAGCGTCCTTGGGTTTGAATAGTATTGGGCTGGGTGACCTCTTAGGAAGTCCAAACTCAGGAGCTTACAAACATACTCATTGCCAGCAGTCGATCATAAAAAAGGTCCCATTAAATCAGAAACCACCAACTCAAATAAACAGAAAATTGTAATTGACTCTAACTGTCCTTCCACAATATAAGAGGGAGTATTACAAGCTTGGCACCAAACACAGCTATGCACATACCAAATAACATCATGTCGTATCTTTGGCTAATAAAAAGATCTATGCAACTTTTCAGTCACACAACAATATTCTATATACCCACCTAAAATAAGAGATTTATGGTAGGCATGGAAAAAGTGTGGAATGAAGATCGAAGGCACCACCAGTTGTATATGATCATCAGGATCCATCCCCACAAAATAAAGAAGACCGTCCTTAGGTGATATTAAGAATGTAAATGCTGAAATGGCAAGTCATCAGTAAATATGCAGGATTCTCAAATCGGCTTATCAAAAACATGAGAAGAGAGCAAAAAAGGAAGAAGAGCTCAAAAAAGGGCATCAACATCAACCATAGAATTCCCTAGTGATGAACAACATCAAAATCATATATCTAAAGCTTCAAAGCTCACCAAACAGTATGGCCAACCAAGTTCTTCTGTTTTAATAATAAAGTAACTATAGTATAATCACTTTCTAATAACATTTGAGAACCATGTAGATATACATAAAGTTTCTTAAAACCCCAAACTACTACTAAACACTCCTTCTCTATTGTGGAGTAATTCACCTTCGCTGGTTGTGATATATATCTGTAGAATGGCATTGACTAAGCACACTCAAGCTCTCTTGCATCAACACACCTCCAAGACTGATATCAAAATGCAAAATGAAGGGTCGAGTGTAGTCAGGATACACCAAAACCAAAAGAGTTGTCAATAGCTCTTTAAAATGCACAAACCCCCACTTACAGTCTACAAACTAGATGAAAGATAATATTGACGATATCAACAATGCTTACAATGGTGTAGTGCAATTAAAAAGATGATCAACAAAATGACTAAGATATTGCACCTTGCTCAGGAAGTGCTGCATATCATTCACACACTTCGGAGTAGGGAACTTTAGAATAGTCACAAGTTTGTTAGGATCAACTTACAAACCCTCATGAAAATATGGTATCCAAGTTAAGTTATGTCCTTGGAGCACTTCAATCGCTTCCGCTTTAAACCAACTTGTCATAGCTGATCCAACACCTATGAATATCATGGATATGTTCCTCCCACGTCCTTTTTGAGTGGATCAAGATATCATCAATGAAGTCAGCAATCATCTATGGCATATCGCAAAGAATCTTGTCCACATCCATTGGAAAGTTGCTGGAGCATTGTTCAAACCAAACAGCCAAGAACTCATATAAACCAAACAATGTACAAAAGCAATCTTAGAAATATCTTCTTTAACCATCAGTACTTGTCAATACCTAAAAGTAAAATTTAACTTGGTGAACCAACGACTTCTCCCAAGACAATCCAAGAGATCAGCAGTATAAAGAAGAGGGTACACATCTAGGATTGTCATTTCATTTAATAGATGATAGTCGATGCAAAAATGAATACTCTCATCAAACTTCATCACAAGATGAGGTTCACAAGCCTAAGGACATTGTGACTTTTGAATAACACCATTTTCCAACATTTTCTTGACATTTGGAGGTAAAATCTTGATCTCTTTGGGTGACTAATGACGAACTGGAACGTTAATTGGACAAGCATCCCCAGTTGAAATAGGATGACATATAGCAATTTTGGCCTCAAATGACAGGTCAAATTCAAAGAGATTGGTATACTCTTTCATGAGCCAGTCAACCACTGCTATACAAAGACTATTGGAAAGATCAAAAAAGGGAAGAGAGAAACAAGATAGAAACATAGGAGGAAGCAATTGGGAAACAAAAGTGATGGAAGCAAAGGTAGAAGCAGAAGGATGAAGAAGTACAAAAGTGAGAGGAATAAAAGAAATATAAGGAAGTATGAGACAAAGAGAAGAGGCCTCAAAGTCACATTTGGCATGATTGCGCTACAACCAATCCATACCAAAGATGAAGTCAAAAGCTTAACTCGGCACCACCCGCAATGACTGCAACCCAAGCTCAAGATTGCCCACACATACAACTAGGTCCACCTCATCCTGTGCACATGCATGTATACGGGTGTTGCCATAAAGAATGAAAACTAGTTCCACCGCATGATGCAAGTGTAGACAGCAATGTGTGGCAACCAATCCATACTAAAGATGAGGTTAAAAACTTGACTTGGCACCACCCACAATGACTGCAACTCAAGCTCGAGATCACCCACATGTACAACTAGGTTTGCCTTATCCCATGCACATATGTGCGTACGGTCATTGCCATAAAGAATGAAAATTGACTCTGTTGCATGATGCAAATATAGATGGCAATGTGTGGCAAAATGAACTTAGAAAGTAAACATTGGATGGACTAGTGCCGAGTGAACCCCTTGATGATACTCCCAAAAGAAAGATGTAAAAGTCATTGACTTATTTGTGCAAGGTCCCTCCACTACTTGCATGACTTCTCATTTCCCGAATGCATCTCAGTGTCTAGACCTTCTATTGTAGCAACACCAATAGAACATTGTTGATGGCAAGGTCTCCACCCTGGAAATAGAGGTTGCCAATCCAGAAAATGCTGACAACATTGATAAGTATAACCAACTTCATCACACACCTAGTAGTGGACATCATGGCCACAACCACAGCCTCACCCTTGTCCTTGAACTCAAGCAACAACAACATCAACCTCTATTGGAATAGGACCATCTCTCACGGGAAATGGAGTTGAAGGATATGCAGTGAGAAGTGGAAGAGGTGACATTTCATAATGTTGTGCTAAGCGAAGAGCATCGTCAAGGGTGGCTGGAGCAAGTGCATGCACAAGTCTTACTAAATCTTGATGAAATATTGGCCACAACATTCCTAATTTGATTCACTTTGATATATTTGTCTCTGCATGAAGCAAAAAGCTTTGGAAAAAAATGCCAAATTGCATCACTAACTCAAATAAGCTTTGACAAAGATGATGCAATCGTTGGAAGGCATCATCACAATTGTTAGCATGTCCAAATGCATATTTGAAAATGTTTAAGAGAATACTCTAATCCTCATGAGTGGCTGCACTTAAACCATTGTACCACTATAGTGTTGTCCTTTAGAGCCATGTGGGAAACTCATGAAAACATCAAGCATCATCCCAATAATGATATGTGGCAATCACTGTGAAGTGATTAAACCAATGGTACAAATCATCCCTAGGATTTCTATGGAAGAACTCAGCCGGATGTGAGGATTAGTAGCAAGAGTAGGAGGAGTTATACCACGTGCTATGAATGTTGCCATCAATTGAGTCTGATTATTCAATTGCAACAACATAGCATCGAACAATTGCACCAACTACTACTCCAGAGTCAAAAAAGGAGGAGACTACTATTCTGCCATGGAGATGAATGAAAAGGAAAGAGCACAAGAAAAGAAATGGAAAAAGCTAGAAGGATAGGGAGATCTAGATGATACGAAAGCTAAATCTAAACCAAAATCCCAAATCCAAGCACTCCTCAGGGACAATGAAATGTGCCCTCACCTCCACCAATGTGAATGCATGGAATATAAAAAGAGAATACAGAAAATGTGCATATCAGTTAGCCCAAAAATCCTAGCTTATATACAAAAGCGAGTGGTCTAGATTGAAACCAATCCAATGACTACTAAAATCCCACTATGCTAATATTAGTATACAGAATTGTAACTATACACTTGGACCTCACATAGTCATTATTCAGTCATAAAAAATTTAAATTTATTTCATCATGTATTGCTGCAAAATAAATGTGATAGATCCGGAGCTCAGAAAAAAAGGAGCCTTAAAACTCTTTATTTGTTACCTCCTTGTTTTTCTGTCTTCCAAAGGTTATTTCTAATCATGATCCAGATTTCCTAGGGAGTGCTGGATATGTGTTTACAGATCTACAAAGCTTTATGAGAGTCGAACTCTATATGTGAAACTAATTTCTTTGAATACTTATTTCTATGTGTTCCAGTGGAGCTGGATTCCTTGTTAAAAGAAAATAGAACTAGCATTGCAAAATTTTGGAAAGCCAAATTCATGTAGAATTTTCAAAAACATAAAACAGACATTGATAGGTGGGGGCAGCCGTGTGGCCATCTGCTAACGACATGATTGAGGCCACATAGGATGGGAAACCTGCTTTTGATAGGGAGCTGCGGCCTCAGCATAGGCCAACCTTTCACCTTCTATGAGGAGAAATTTTGGCATGCACACGAAGATTCATGCAGCAACGTCCAGCATATGTCTATGGTCTTTCGCTGTTAGCTCTCCCATCTAGAACTCACACGCAGTTACTACAGGGCCAGCGAGGAGCTGTAAGGGAAACATTTCCAAAGTTAAACACCATAGAAATAAAATGCTCAGATAATGAATTTTGCGGGATGGAAGCTGGCATCCGGAAGAAACTTGCTGAGTGCTCCCCAAAGGACCATCTAGTCCAGTGAAACGAGAGAGAGAGAGAGAGAGAGCCTTCACTCCCGCAGTTCACCTGTGGGGATTTTTCCAGAATTAGCTCCAGTCATTCTCAGCAAGGCAATTACACTCGCCTGACGTTCAGGTGTATCCTCCCGGACTCAAGCCGGAAGTTAGCCTGCTCGCCTTCCACGCCGATCTCCTCCATGTCACCGTCCTGACAGCCATCTCCTGCCACCCGTGCCACTTCCGACTCGATCATCTCCAGGAGGCCGACTTTGTTTGGTTGTTTTGTCGCTGAGTCCGTGCGAATGCTGTAGTGGAGTGGAGAGTCGCTCCTCAATTGCTTCGTGGGAGAGGTGTGGATTGTACAGTGGATGGGAGACTCACTTCTCACGGCACAAGATTCCGGGCCAAGTCGGACGTTGATCTTTCGAACTTCCCTACCGCTGTCACCTCTGTTGTTTGGATGCTGCGGGCATTTTGGATTCTCCGCTGCTGGCGTAGTCCACCTGTTTCCCTTGTTGCAGCAAATACATCTGCTTTGTGTTCCGGGCCCTGACGTATCCCACCTCTGGGACCGTTTTCTTCCCTGCATTGTCCCAATAAGCTTCTTCTCCGGCTCCTTTGGCTTCCGTGCCGTGATAAACATTCGGAAGACTCTCACCACTTCCTCGCCCAGAGCACTGCACTTGTTGTCCGTTGCTGTCGTGCCGTCCAAAGCGGACTGCACACCGGTGCTCAGCTTTTCTACTTTAGTGTCAAGAATCCTGCGTTGATCAATCAGTGAGATCTGGGATCAAGACGCTCTTGAAATGCGTACCTTAAGTTGGTGTAAGTAGCGGAAGCTACGTGATCAATTCGGTTCTCAAGTAGTATCAATCTCGCATCAAGTGAAATGGCAGCTCCTGCCTTGAGTCGTCTCTTCCGTCTTACATTTCCCGGGTTCTCCAACAAATCCACCCTTTTTTCCACTTCTTTAAGCACAGTCGCCGCAGTCTCAAACTTGGGAACCAGTAAGGCCGCAGACTTCTCTATCCCCCGCAGTTCATCAACTGAAAGTATCACGCTGGCTTGAGTATTCTCCAGCTTTCGAACTTTCTTGCCAGTGTCTCTGATCCTCGTTTCCAGGATCATCAAGTTCCTTATCAGTGTGTCGTCCTTTCCTTTCAGTTCCAGCTCCGTCTCATAAGACTCATCTTTAGAGTCAATCACACCACCATTCCGTTTAGTCTTTGTGAACTTCGATAGCAACCCTTCGGCCTTCTCTGCAAGTGCCGTGATCTCAGAAGCGGCCGAGCTTGCAGCATCCCGCTCCTTTTCTAGAGCAGAAAACGCATCCTTGAGACTCCGCTGAAATTCGCGAACTTCTGTAGTAGCATATTCTTTTTCCTGGTTTAAATCCATACTCATCCTCCGAACTTCTGTAGCGAACGCGTCCTTTACTTTGCATATATCTTGTTCTAAACTCTCCTGAAGGTCTAGCGACTTTCTCCTTACCTCGGAAAGAACAGCCCCAGCCGATTCGGCAACCATATCCTTCTCCAGAGCCAGCGATTCTTGGAATTCACAGCTCTTTCTGCGGGCATTGAGCTTCTCGGAGCTCACACTTCCAATCACATCCTCGACCATTTGACCAGCCTTTGAAGCAGCAGACGCAGCGTCAGATGCTGCAGAGATGGCCAGATTCTTTTCCTTCTCAATAAACGATATTGTTGTATCCATCTTGTTTTTAGTCTCCTCAATATTGCCAAGTAACTGCGGCAGGCTTTCAAAGTGCATCAACTTGAACTCAAGGTCCCCGACAGATCGCTTCATGGATAGATAGTCTTTCTTCACGTCTTCCACGTCGATCCTTGCTTGCATTGCTTCCTTCCTCACATAATGGAGCTGCTTCTTTAATTGATCACTGTCTTCCTGAACATCTCCAGGGTCCTCCTTCAAATTATCTTTTCGTCCTTTCCCAATCGAGTCCACTTGGCTCCAAAGAGTCCGAAGCTCGTCCTTTACTTCACCTATGGACCTTTCCTTCAAGCCTTGACTGGAGCTCTCCTTCTGAGGGAAGCAACTTTCTATCGCCTGACGTATGTAGCCACGTCTGATGTCATCTGAGTCGATCCCCCTCTTGGTTTCCTCCTCCCTGCGGAATTCTATTTCCGGTAGCCTTATCTTTGATTTTGAGAGTGCCTCCACTTCCTTCCAAAGGAGGCACAGAGCTTCTTTCATTTCCGTTACGGTTCTTTCTTTTCCAACCAGGCTCTCGAGCTTGTGAGGCAGAAACTTCTCGAGCGCTTCTTTTATTAAGCTTTCCACTCGGTGTTTGCCACCCATGCCGGCTAGTTCCACCTCCGTCAAGAAAGATTCACACTTTGCTGTCATTTCGCGCTTCAGGTCCTCAACGTCTCTAGCAATTCCGAGCTCCAATATTTCAAAGTCGCTTTTGAGACTCGTCTTGATCCCCCCCATAGAATTCGAGATTTTCTCGTCAACATTTTTTAACAGTACAGCCTTTGTTTCCACGAAGGAGAAGTTCATCCTGTCTTTCAAGTCTTCCATCATAGCAGATGACTCGTCCTTGACATGCTGTAGCTTTTCCTTTTTCTGAGCCTCACTCAAGGCCCACAAGTCCTCCGCTGCAGCCAAGTCATTGCTTAATCCTTCCATAGTTTTCTTAACTTCTTCCTGTATACTCCTTTTTATAGACATGATGTCAACTTCCATGTCATGTCGCAAATATTGTAAATCCTTTTCGAGATTTTCCGTTCTCGACCGCCACAGTCTACCTTCCTCATCAAACCGCAGTTTGAAACCATCCAAAGAGCCCTTAAGTTCGATGACAAGTGCCTGGAGATTAATAAAGTCGTCTTCTAAAGGTGCCAATGCCCGAGTGATGGGACTCCCAGAAAATTCTCTCTCCCTGTGACGAAAATCTAACCAATAGTCTGACCGAAAATCTGCTCGAGAAGCTGCTCGAGAGCCTCGAGAGTCCGATGTTAGCAGTTTCTTAGAAAGGTCCCGAAGCCTATCTGTCCCAGACCTGTCTTCCAGACTTCCAAACCTCCAGCGGCCATCTCTGTCACCTTCGTCGTGATGGCCACAGGACGAACAAGCTCTATGGGACTCCTCCCAGAACTTCGGAACTGCATGACGAGGTAACGTCAGTGTCAACTCCTTGCTGTACTTGCACTTATAAACCGTTAGTAGAGGTAAAAGAACTTCAGGAAACAAAACCTGCTGAGCTCTTTCTTGGGCTCCTCAAAGGACTCTTACTCTTCCTGGCCGGCGATTTTCTTGAGACCGGCGACACAGAACGCCTGCTCAATGGAGCCTCACTCAGTCTCGTCGACCAATCTTCCCAAGTTTCCCGCTGCTTAATTGTCTTCTTCACACTTTTTCTAGCCTTCTTTGGTGACTTCACTGGCTCAACATGCAGTCTTGATGTCTTTGGTGCTCTTAACAACGCTCGAGGAGGCTTGAGTTTGGAAGTCGTCCTCCTGCTCCTGTACGGCGAGTTTCTGCCGTGCATATCGGGCTCAAGTTGTCTGATTCTCTTCTCGACGTCAACTAGGACGATTTGAAGGTCCGCAATCTGGCTTTCCCCTCTGTTCAGATGGTAATTCGGATGGCGCGGGATCGTCGACAGCAACAGTGCCTCAAACTTCTTCAGGTGCCCAAGTTCATCTACGTACAGTCCTGCTTTCCGTGAAAAGTTTGCCTTCTTAAGACACAAGCGCGCACTTCGACAATAATAACTCAATGGCAGGGCTGGCTGGTCCATTACACCGACATTGCTCTATCCCTGGCAGTATATCAGCACTGAACATAAGACTTTCGGGCGTTCCTTTTCGTTTCCTTTGAGTTGGTAGAATGGATCAGCTCTGGATAAAGGCTAGTCCAGCTTCCAACGGCCGACAAGAACAAATGCTATGCGCTTTCTTGCAGCAGTTAGACCTATGTTTTTCATCAGCTGAAATTGCCGGTAAGTTATTCCAGTTGAAAACGGAGCGTAAAGAACGGAATCGAACCGGGTTTTTCAGGAACAACATCACTCGAATTCAGTTGAATGAGGATCGAACCTAAACCTCAATGCTTTTGGTTCGAAACTGATACATGAAAGCATTCGTAGGTACAAAATCTGAACTTTGCCAACTACGTTCAGCCGAAATCAATACATTTATCTTACAAGTGAAGCATCTTTTTGCTTGGAACAGATAACGTTTGTTATGAATCAATGAAAGTCGATTATCCTTTTCAAACGCTTCGATCAGGCCAACAATGTTTTCTTCACGTTTATGAAGTCCCACTTCGTCGGCTACGATCAACAGAATCCCAAGCCAACGCCTAAATTCAAGGTAAAAAACCAAGATACATCCTTGCCGTAAAAACTCTTTGGCTGCTGGCTTTTGGAAGCTGTTTTCTTTCCACTGCAAAAGGGAAAATCATGAGCTTATGATTGCTTATGAGACGCTACGTTTGTTGTTCTGCATTCTGGGGATAGCTTTTCAAGTATACGCAGACAAGACATACCGCTGGTCTTGTAAGGCAGCAGACATACCACTGCATCGAACTAATCCTCTGCGGCCATAATATAGTAGCTAATCAATCATAAGAACAAATTAACAACTATTTTATGTGATTAATAATTAGTTATGTTTTACTCTACCGCTTTGTCCACTCACCTATCTTTGGTTTTGGCGTTGGGCTTGCGAAGATTCTTCCCAGTAAGTGCTCTTCTGCTTCCTCCTTTGGCTGGCCATTCCACATGAACTGAGTGACATCGTCCACCTTGGACAGCTTGAGCAAAAGCTTATCATCTACTTCTCCTTCGAATGGTTTGATCTCGATGCCTGAACCTCTACATTAGCCTCTTCAACTCATGCTTAACCTTTATTCTACGCACGAAACCGGTCCTTGTCCTGATGCAATCCTCAATGCCCTGACAACGCAGTAAGCCATTGCCATCTTGCTCAAGAACGCCTCCAGTGCTCATGTTCTTCTTCCATACCAGCGCGTTCAGGTTCAGCGGGTTGCCCTGTTTTTTCTTTCCCTCTTTCAATTGATGATCATCCCCTGTTGACACCTGCGAGGCTGTTTTCTTGGACAAAATGTATCAAAGAAAGCACAATTTGGTGCTAGGTACCACTTTCTTGACAAGGCAGACTGCACTTCTGCTTCGGACTCCCTTGGCTGGCCAATCCACAGGAACTGGGTGACATCTTCCACCCTGGACAGTTTGAGGAACTGTTTCTCAAGCCCCCTATCATCTGTTTCTCCTTTGAATGGCTTGATCTCAATGCCACAAGATGGCGAACATCATCCACCCAAACTAGCCTCTTCATGTTGCACTTAGCAAGCTTGGACATCCTTGACAAATCCCTGTCACCACCTGGTGCAATCTTTAATTTACCTCGCTGATCAGATGCGCAAATGCAGTCACAGAATCATTAACATGATTTGAGTCTGATGTTAGATTATGATTTCGTATACCTGGGCCTCTTGAGTTTTTTCTGCAAATGAATGTGTCATCTAGATCCAGCACCTGTCCATTCCTTCCCGCAGCCCCCTAATCAGGATTCCTCTTCTTGCATCCACCATCCATGGCACTTACACTTTTTGGTTTGCTTAAAGCCAAAGCAAAATATGCCTAAATTTTCTAGGATATTCTACCATCTACATTTCAATTAATACTAGCAAGGAATCCAGCTCCGCTGGAATAGATAGAACATCTGTTATATAGGTGACATGAATCCTAAAGAATTAGTTGTTTGTTTTCATCATCCAAGTAGTGATGATGTATATTTATTATTCATATATATATGTATATATATATATA
>NW_003314268.1:1938493-1939382 GCF_000143415.4 Selaginella moellendorffii
GCGAAGTTTGCATACGTGGGAACATGGTGTTCAAGGGGATACTTGAACAATCCAGACTCTGGGGACTTGGCAGTTTGGCATCCCAATGGATACATCAAGATCAAGGATCGAGCCAAGGATATTATCATTTCTGGAGGGGAGAACATTAGCAGCCTGGAAGTGGAGAGCATCTTGTACAGGTAAAAGGAGAGTTTTTCCTTCTTTGTTTCTTGTTAAAGTTTGCTTCTTTTTCATCCAGGCATCCAGCAGTGTTGGAAGCTGCTGTGGTGGCGCAGCCAGATGAGCAGTGGTCCATGTGCGTTTGTGTCCCTCAAGCACGGCGTGAGAAGCAACAAGGAGGAGATACTCTTGTTGTATCGACAGCATTTACCGAAGTTCATGGTGCCAAAGAGCATCGTCATTCTCACAGCCTTGGACAAAACTGCGACTGGCAAGATCCAAAAACAGGTGCTGTGCAGCAAAGCAAGAGCTCTTGGCAGTGTCAAGTAAATCAGCAAGCTCTACAAGCCAACTATTGAACTTGTAAAGCTTGAAATCGTTCATGGCCTGGAAAATCCCCAATCTAGCCTGGCAATTTTAAATCGGTCAGCTACTGTCCGTCCGTTGTAATGTACTGGAATGAAAAATAAATAAGTAACATGCAAGAACCAAGAACGCAATTCATCTACCTCAAACAGTAGCTTTGTCTTATCAGCTGTCACTCTTGCATATCCAAATGCCGACCTTCGAATCAAGCTCCATGAACTAAACTGTCGACAAAAAAAATAGAACAGGTAGAATATCAATACCATATAAAGAGCTTGAATATAGGAAACAAAGCTGCAAGCTTACATTATGAGGGAAGTCATCCAAGGTGAATTCAGCCATGCCAACCACGGTGTGAACTGGA
>NW_003314268.1:1939942-1943160 GCF_000143415.4 Selaginella moellendorffii
CATGGAGCCGTGGAGCTGTGGCTGTCCCGAGGAGAAGTACAGGGACGAAAATTTCTTTGTTCTCTCTTGGTTACAGCCTCGAGCACCTGGCACAAACAGGAACTTTAAGCCTCGAAAGAGAATAGCAAAAAGCAAGAGAGTGAAAAACCTTGATTCTAGTCGTGGTTCCAGCCTCAAGAACCTGGAACAAATAGGGGCTTGAGAGTCTCGAAAAAAGACTGTCATTTTTCCGGCGCATGGCCATTGACAACGGTTTCCTGAGCTTTTCAATCGGTAGCAGCTTCAGATCTTCACGTACAGCTGACTGTAGCTCTGAGGTGCTCTGCAATGAAGACCGCATCAAACTCACACACACACAGAGGCACAGAGAGAGAGAGAGAGAGAGAGAGAGAGAGAGTACCTTCCCACAAGCGATGATCAACGCTCTCTCCTCGTGCTCACGTGCCCTAAAAGACAATTAAAAGTTTTTATGATCCCAAAAGTCACGACTCCCCATTGTTTAATCTCAGCCGTTAGATTTTGGCATATGCCCAGAATAAGTGACGCCAGCATATGCTATTATTATACCGGCTCTTTCGTTTAAATATATGAGTACTAGCAGAGACCCCAGCTCCGCTGGGAGATATAACATACCCAAGATAAATAGATCTTCTTTTCTAATTTTAGAATGTTAGAAATTTTTTATTGTATACAGTGTTGAGATAAACATCTCTAGAGTAATACTTTGCTCTAATAATGCAATTAGATAATAATGCATGTGTTAAGGAAGATAAAATCATTTATTTATCATCATGAAATTTAAATTTGAGTTTTTTTTATTGCCTTTTCAAAAAGGTGCACAACCCTAAACACATCCACAAGATTGCTGCCAACCTTTAAAAAAAATTGATTTTTCACAAAATCAAAGAATTATACCAAAGAATAATAGGTTTTATAACTGGTTTGGTGAAGTTATAAATTTAATTGTGTACTGCATTAGCATCTTTATTATCTGAATTGTAATGATGCCATTAACATTCATAGTTTACTAAAGAATAATAGAATTTCTGTTGTGTATCTCATTTTGCATTTAAAAACATACATAAGCAAATTTATCCAGATTGCTACCACATCAATATTAAACCTCATAAACCAGCAATAGAGAATAGTTCTAGACAGATTGAAAAATTATAAATTGACCAAATCTAAGAAATGTGGAATAGTTCCTTGCAACATAAGAGATAGTAAGATAATGTAATATCTCTAAAAATGTTTTACTTATGCAATACTCTAAAAGTAATATTCAAAATATAGTTATATGGTGAGTGAGACCACCAAATTCTTTATACATTTTATATACATGAAAGAAAAACTGTCCTTTATTAGCTATTACTTATGCCAAAAGTTTTGTTTTATTTGGGTATTTATGAAGGATCTAAAATGCTGCTGGTGCTTCTTTTTTACCCTTTTCCTAGTGTATTGACAGGTTGTTATTCTTATATAATAGATAAATAATCTTAAAGGTTAATTTTGCCAATGTAGAAATAATACTGCACAATGACAAATCCTGAAAGATGAGGAAAGATAAAGTAAAATATCAAAGTTCTAGTTTACCATCCACCTGGAGATATAAAAAATATTTTAAGAAAATCTCACATAAAAGAAACTTTCTAGATCTTATTAAACTAATATTCTCTTTCATCTCCTTTTTTTAATATCATGAAATACTTAGATTTTAGAAATCATAAAAATAGAAATTATAAAAGTTAGTTCTAACATATTACAATAAATATATATAATATAAAAATATCTAAAGATATATCATAAATAAAATATTATAATTTTTCAACATATAATCTAAATATAAAATCTATTTCAGAAAGAAAATTAGAAAAAACTCATAAACAGCCTGCATTTAACCTTATAAACAATAAAAATGTCTAACATTGTAAAATTCGAAAAGCAGATCTATTTATCTTGGGTATGTTATATCTCCTAGTGGAGCTAGGGTTCTACTATAATAGTACTACACGATAGGAATAAAGTGGGTAGATACAGAACAAAAACAAGTGCCCACACCTAGACATATTCCATAGCAAGGGAAAAAGCTATTTTGATTCACTAAGATCAAGATACAGTTTAGTATAGTACTTTTTTCTATTATAAGTACAGAATTTTTGAAACTCTTACAGATTTGAAAACTTATGGCCTCTGTTGTGGCAAGAAACTGTGCTGTTGGGATCCAAGGCAGTCTGCCTATAAACACCAGATAAAGTAATAATAGCACAAATTATAAATACTAACCTGTAGCCAGCAATGAAGTAATGGACGACAATGAAGATTTGAAATTGGCAAGCTCATTGGACCCATATCTCATTACCCATTGTACATTTAGCATTGACCATTGAGCATCATAGACCAAAAGAAGAAAGACAAGAAGAAAAAGAAGGGCAAGAACATCATGAAGAAGAAGAAAAAGCAAAAGCTTAACAAACAGAACAAAGTGAAAGCTTGGAAATGGAATAGAAAATGTGGCCTACAGACATATATTCTTTCAGAACCTTTCTTAGTTGGTTGAATTTTCCTATTTCTTGTGCATAGCTTGAACTTCGTCAAATTATGAGCACTAGCTTCCCTGTATTTGGACCATGTCAATGGATTTCTTAAGGATGGAAACGCTCATCAGAGGCAGCAGACACAGTTTATGGCCTATTTCATCACGGAATGATTCTCATCTTCGGATCATCAATCACTGCCAAGAAAATTCAAGGAGGAAGAAGACATGCCAAGCTGCACTACCCAAGGATGGGGAAGTTGGAGAGGGAACATTTTGGTTTTGCTTCTACTGTCTCTGAGCTTGGGTGTTTTGGCTCATGATGAGAGTGGAAGACACAAGAATGGCTACCACAGTTACTTGAGATCCTGTACTCAAGCCAAGAGGATCATCAGGGACACCCTGAGCAAGCACACCGATTGGGACAGGACGATACCAGCAGGAGTTCTTCACTTGCACTTCCATGACTGTTTAGTTGACAGGAGTAGCTTTGCAAAATTTTAATTCTGGTATGCTAACTTTACTGTTCTTCAGGGCTGTGATGGATCGGTCGTTCTTAGCTCACCTCCCACTGATGGAAGCAAAGTGTAAAAATTGTCCCTTCCAAGCTTCATGTCCACCAAGAGCTTCATTTTTTTAATCCCCACTCTAGCCATAGCTGCCAGAGATTCAACCAGTCATGGTA
>NW_003314268.1:1943294-1947425 GCF_000143415.4 Selaginella moellendorffii
CTCATTAAAAACACTGGATATTTCAATTGGCTCCAAAACTGTAAAACAGTTGTAAATCACAAAATTTGTGAACCAGCCAGTTCTCGCCTCTATAGGATGATCCTTTTGACAGCAGAATAGTACGCAATGGCCAACTCAATCCAGGGCACTGGAATTTGAAGACATTGCAGCCAATTCTTGGAGATCTTCCCCATCTACAAGAACAAACAATGGAGGCTGAAGTGGAATCCAGTGAAGTTTACCTTCCATGTACCAACTTATAGCATGGCAGGAGAGTCCCGCAGCCAAGTCGTGGTGCTTCATCATGAGATTGAGCAGTGGCCGCTCCATCACCTGCTCTTGGCTGGAGGTGCTAAGAAAAGAAGCATTCATATTTCCAGATTTACCTACCAATCCGTGGAAGGCAGAGAAAAATATAAATTGAGAAACAAAAACAGAAAATGCCAATCCGCGAAGAATTGGGCATCGAATTCTAACCTCCAGTGGAAAATATAAGTAGTCTGCATGAACAGAATCCAGGAGAGAGTACATCTGCCCACTGCCTCTCCCGTCGCTGAACGCATTCTTTCCAGCCCTAAAAAGCCACATAAAATTTTTCTCTGATTTAAGACGACATGACCTTCGACAATTAGATCTTGGCCGTTAGATCTCAGCATATACCCAGAATAAGTGTCCCCAGTATATGCTATTATTATACCGGCTCTTTTGTTTAAATATATGAGTACTAGCAGAGACCCCAGCTCCGCTGGGAGATATAGCATACCCAAGATCTTCTTTTCTAATTCTACAATGTTAAAAATTTTGATTATATACAAGTTCAAATGATATTATATCAATTGTTATAAGATATAATTTCTTTCTCTTGATATCAATTGTTTAAATGCAAAAGACTGGCATTCTGGCCATGCACAGCTCTACATGACTCAATGCCATACAACTCCAAACCATTGGGATGCCTTTGAAGGAAGACATCACTCGAGCTCTTCAGTCAACTTTGCTCCTGGTTTCAGCAAGACACAGGTGGCCTTGCATCCACAAACAATGAGCTCCTCCTGTACAAGTGCCTCTTTATGGGGCAAAACCGTCACAAAAAATGAATAAAAGCATTTCAACCCTTTTACCATGTGTTTTAATCTAGGCAGTCATTTGAAAGTGATCAAATAGTAACTGCCCAAGTCCTCCATGTGAGAATGGAATTGAGAGATAACATATAATAAGTAAAGAAAAGATTCTTAATCAGCAAATCAGCAAACATGACAACAGATGATGTACCTGCTGACAAATCTTGCAGATGGTGTCCTCTTTTTTGTTGCACCAGTGCTACACATGCGTTTGATGAGCATACTACCAAACACAAAAGAGAGAAAAAAAATGAGGAAGAGCCAGAAAATTGCTTAGAACTCTCAGACCACATATTATAGAAAATTATAAGATTATTAAGATCTAGAAAATTTCAGTTCAATCATAAAATTAAAATTAAATTATTAAACACAGCAACTATCTAAAGGAGAACATGATTATCAACAAACATAGATTATAAGACATATTAATATATTTTATAAACATAGATCTAGCACTTAAATAATAATATTGTTATATTTTTTTATGGTACTATAATTAATAGAGTGTAATAACATTATCACTGCTAGATTATATATATTAATCTATATATGTGGTCTTAGAACTCTCAGACTAAGTATTTCAGTCTTCAAGATTAGCATTTTCTACAACATCCATCTTACATTATGTAAATATCATATAATAGTGTATTACAGAGTTCAGTAGTTATAACAGAATCCATAATCTTAGCAGAGACCCCAGCTCCACTGGGAGATATAACATACCCAAGATAATTAATTCTTCTTTTCTAATTTTACAATATTAGAAAATTTTATTATATATAAAGTTAAATTTATCTAAAATTTCCTAGTATTCATCTCCAAAGAAATGTACAATAATGTAAATAAATAATAATGCATGTTGGGGAAGTAAAATCATTTTTTATTGTCATTAAATTTGAATTTGATATTTTTATTGTCTTTATTTAAAAATGCACAACCCTAAATACATCTACAGGATTGCTGTCATGCTTTAAAAGCAATTAAATTTTCACAAAACCAAAGAATCATAGACTACCAAAAAATAATAGATTAGTTTAGAGAAATTATAATTTTAATTGCATACTGAGTTAAATTCCTTTTATGTGAACTATAATGATGCCTCTAACATTCACACTTTACTAAATAAAAATAGAATTTCTATTATATGTCTGGTTTAACATTTTAAAACATACATAAATAAATCTATCTAGCTTGCTACCACGTTTTGTTTTATTTGAGAAAACTCTGGAATTTCAACATTTTGGGAGGTCATCCTACTCTAACCCTAAGATATTAAACCCCCGAGTATCCTAATACCCTTAACCAATTGGAATAAAATGTGCACTTTTATTTAAAAATCCTTTCCCTTTATATTTAATTTTATATATATCATCTTTCAAATTATTCTTTTTTGTTGCATATAATCCACCATACTTCTTTTGTAAGTTTACACCCTCATGAATGAAAGCTTATAACCATCACTCTCCTAAGACCCGTGCTCTCTTGCCATAGCAAGGATCCCAGCTCTGCTGGGAATGTATCTTGGTTGGCAAACTTACTATTTTAAATGCATACAAGGTTAATTTGTCAAGAATTTACTACCATCTATATTCATTGTATCGTGCATTTGTTATATCATTATGATTTATTAGTTGGTGGAACTGAAGATGGTTTGGAATATTTATCATCTGGATGTCAAGCCATAAGAGATAGCAATGAGTAGTTTATATTTAAAATTCTCTTTGTTGAGTGAAGTCTTCTATTCTAGTCTTGTACTGTATTTTCTATTGTATCTACTATATACCATCTTTGCACAACAAAATTATGTTTAATTTTAATAATATAGTATTGAATCAATAAAATACTCTTTGTTCTGTAAAGGTTTTGTTCTATAGAACAATGAGTATGCTGAAATATTTTCAGGGAGATATATCATACCCAAGATAAATAGATCTTCATTTTTAATTGTTCAATGTTAAAATTTTTGATTGTATGCAAGGTTAAATTTATCTTAATTTTGCAACTATTCATCTCCAGAGAAATGGAAAATAATGCAATTAGATAATGATGCAAATGTTTGGGAAGATAAGATCATATTTTAATCATCACTAAATTCGAAATTGAATTCTTCTATTGCCTTTATAAAAAAGTACAAAAACCTTAACACATTTACAAGATTGCTGCCATGATTTAAAATAAATTAAATGCTCATTAAAAAAAATGTATACTAACAAAACATAATAGGTTAATTTTGGGAAATTATAATTTTGATTGCATATTGAGCTAAAGTGTTTTTATCTGAACTGTAATAATACCTTTAACATTAATTTTTACTTAACTGTAATATTGCCTCTAAATTGCATAGTTTACTAAAGAATAATAAAATTTCTATTATATATTTGTTTTTACATTTAAAAATATACTTAAAGTAGATATAATGTTCATCTTAACAAAAAACTGTAATAATGCTTTATGATAAAGCTATGGACTCCAATAAAAAATAAATTACTATTAACTTATTCAACACTACTCACTAATAAGCAATTATATAAAGGTGAACATGATCACATATTAATATAGCTTATAAAATTATTATTGTTTTAAACATAAACATGGATCTAACACATTACTATGAAAATATTAATATTCATATGTATTATGTATTATATAAGAAAAATTTAGGAATTCACTATTTCAATTTATATTTCTAATTTAGAGAAAAATATTGTAGTATTAAGTTTGCCATTTGTGAGTAAAGTGCTACCATTGCTTTTTATTCTTTACTTTATTTTATTAAAACATAAATTTTTTATCCTTGAATTTTAAACAACTTAAAAAAATTATATAATTAGATATCATACTAATATATAATAAAACTTTAATAACATTTATTCTATGATTGAAATAATATAAAATGTATTATTGTTTTATAACACAAATGTAGCATCTACTTATCAAAACATTTATAAAAATAATATTTACTCCTATAATTTATATTAATTTTAAAATGAATGTTGTAGAAAACTCTACT
>NW_003314268.1:1947571-1961004 GCF_000143415.4 Selaginella moellendorffii
GTTTCTAATATAATTACTAATTTATATTTCATAACAATAACACTCTTTTATTTTATTACTTGCTTCAAATACTCCACTATCTGGTTTTAAACTAAAATATATATAGTCTAAATATTTTTTTTATTAACATTCAAATCCACCTTTCAGTTTTTTTTTAATATATTTGTCATCTTGTAAAACCCATCTATAACACTTAATTTTTTTTGCCACTATTTACATCTCTTGGAGTTAAAAAATAAAAATTCTAAATAACACACCTTGTTCAAAAGTCCTAAATACAAACTTTTAGGAGTATCATATAATTTCATTTGAGAAAAATATTTTTATATATATATTTGAAGAAGGTGGGAATATATTTATATTATAAGTGGACTTAGCATATATAACAAAAGCATGTAATTGTTTTTATAGATATTGAAGTAAAATATAAGATTAAAATAAATAATTAGATTATAATAGTTTGGAAATAAAAATAAAATTATTATGATGAAAAAGTTTGAAGGATTTCCTTCATAATGGGTTTAGTTTGTTTATGTTTTGTAAAGAAGCTGTATTTGATTTTTTCTAGGATTGAATTGTTGTTAATGAAAGTATACCACTATTGATTACAATTAGTTACACAATACTACCAGTAAATCAATCTAGTAGGAAATGTTAGCAATGAACATAAAAAATAACATTATTATATTCATAATAAGATTTAATTTTTTAAATATTGTTTAAAAAATTTATTTTATCCACTCTACTTCATCATTCTCTTGTATTTTAAATTAGATTTTTCAAACCTAGATTTTATTGTACATAAAACTAAAAATTATATAATTAGATCTAAAATAATACTATATACATGAATAATTAAAATATATTTTATATTGCAAGAACCACTGCTTCTGTCTAACTGTAAGAAATTTTTGTATTTATTAAATACTATATAATACCATTATCTACATAAAATATAAAAACTTTTTTTAAATAAAATTATTAAAAAAGAAACATATTTTCAGCTGGGATTTATATCAGTTGTAAGATCGATGTTGTAGAAAATGCTAATCTTTAAGACTAAAATTGGTTTAGAAAATTATTCATACTAAAATATAATGATATTTAATTATATCTTCCTTCGATTGGAGCTTCACTTTCTTCAACTTCTTTGATTCCTCTTAGAGGTGGTTATGGAGCTGGGAGGCAATGCTCCATGCTTAGTGGAAGTTCTCATTCCAGACTTGGAAGGTACAATCGCTAGGTTGGTCCATGAGGGATTCTATCAGAGTGGCCAGTTGTGCATTCACATGCAGCGTCTTTAGGTGAAAGGTGAGGTATTCGACACTTGTCTTTAAATTCTATTATATTCTTTGTTCACAAATCGAGCTTTGATCTAACGTATTTGGTGCTGGTTGTGTAGGTGAACGATGCATTGATCGCTGCTGTTAAGAAACTCAAAGGTGGAGATCACCAAGATGACACGTCAATTGGGCCCATGATATCCGAGTCATCAGCAGCTATAGTGGAGAAGAGCGTGAACGAGGCAGTGAAGGCAGGCACCAAACTTCTAGTTGGTGGTAAGCAAAGGGAGCTTTCATGGAGCCAATGATCCTGGAAGATGCTCCCTTTGACACGGACAGAAGGAAGGAAGAGATTTTCGGTCCTGTGATCCTTCTCTACTCATACAAGTCAGCTCTCAAAGTTTCTTAGCCACTGAAGTTCTTCTTTAGTTCCTTTGTTTTTCTCTAAACTTAAACGGTGGTGACGCAGTGATTTCAAGGAAGCCGTGATGGAAGCTAACAACACGCATCACAGTCTCCAAGCCGGCGTCTTTACGTGTGATCTAAACAAGGCCTTCTATGCATTTCAGCATATAGAGGTAGCTTTGCATTTGAGATATAGAAAGTATTGATCAACTGTTTGATAATTATTTGATCCTCACAGGCTGGAGGAGTTTGCCTCAACGATTCGCCAAGCATGTGCGTTGATAGCCAGCCATATGGTGGGATCAAAGACTCTGGAATCCAACGAGAGGGTGTCAAGTACGCGATGGACAACATGCTCGAAACCAAAGTTTTAGTCATGTGCAATGTAGGCAACGCGTCTTACTTTTGATCAAGCTCGAGCTCGAGCTTTCGAGAAGAGTAAATACAGTCTATCCACAAATCATTGCCGAGTTGTCCTCGTTTGCTCGCTCACTCTCTAGCACCATCAACCTTTTACCTTTAGGATGGAGAATGCTTGTCTATAAACTCCTGGGAGAAGGTCCATAGCTTGTGAGCGAGCTCGGGATCTCTGCCATAAGCGCTACAGTTGGATTTGTTGGAATCCACGAAGTATTGACCAGTGACGTCCTTGAGGCTTGGATGTAAAGCCACGTATCACGTTGTAGCAGCGCCCTGAGAGATCGATCACATATTAGTCACAAAAAACTTCCAGATTATTGGGAGAATTCTTCTTACCTATGGCACATTTTTCCAAAGGAAGCTGGAGAAGAACTTGAGAACCCCTGCATGAAGATCAAAGTTCCATAAGTAACCAAAAACAATGACAAGGCAAAGAGACAAACTCATTATGTAGAATGTGTACCGCATCAAAGGTGTCATTATAAACCCTGGATGAACAGCGTTGGCTGTGATGTCAACTCCTTCGGCTTAATCAGTGAAAGAGAAAGCATTGACGAAAGAGAAAGGCGGGAGAGATTTCAAAGCATTAGACGAATACCTTGAATCTCATTGCCAGTTCTTTGGCGTGGAAGATGTTTGCGAGCTTGGATTGACTGTATGCTCTAGTGTTGGAGTACCTTTTGGAAGAAAAAAGGAAGAATGTAAGCTCACGAGAAAAGAGAACTGTTTGGTGTACTAATGACGAGATTCCCAGGTGCCTTGACAGTTTCACCACCTGCTTGAGCAGCCATTGACAAGCTGTCCTTTCCACCTTCTATTGCGACCTCAAGCTCGATCATAGTGTCGCGAAGAGCAACAGCAGCATTGTACATATGTGCTCCTTCGGAATCAAGCTCAACCTGCAAAGTCAAACATATCATAAGGTGAAATATCCTTGACAAAAAAAAAAGTTCTGGCTGAGCTGCAGGATGCTCATCAATGCTCTGGTATCAATTTATATTCCAGCAGAGCTGGAGTCTCTGCTATAATAGTACTGCAAGATAGGAATAAAGCGGGTAGGTAGAGAACAAAAATAAGTGCCCATTCCATAGCCAGGAGAAAAAGCTATTTTGATTCACTAAGATCAAGGTACAGTTCAGTATAGTACTTTTTTCTTTTATAATTACAAAACTTTTTAAACTCTTACAGATTTGAAAACTCATGGCCTCTGTTGTGGCAAGAAACTGTGCTGTTGGGATCCAAGGCAGTCCTCCTACAAACACCAGATAAAGTAATAATAGCACTAATAATAAATATTCACCTATAGCCAGCAAAGAAGTAATGGACGACAATGAAGATTTGAAGCTTGGCAAGCTCGTCGGACCCATATCTCGTTACCCATTATACTTTTAGCATTGACCATTGAGCGTCATATACCAAAAGAAGGAAAACAAGAAGAAAAAGAAGGGCAGAACATCGTGAAGAAGAAGAAAAAGCAAAAATCTTAAGAAACAGAACAAAGTGAAAGCTTGGAAATGGAATAGAAAATGCGGCCTACAGACATATGTCCTTTCAGAACCTTTCTTTAGTTGGCTGAATTTTCCTATTTCTTGTGCAGAGGTTCAACTTTGTCAAACTATGAGCGCTAGCTTCCCTGGATTTGGATGATGTCAAAGGATTTCTTAAGCATGGAAACACTCATTAGAGGCAGCAGACACGGTTTGTGACGGCTTAACCTGGACTATAAGAGCCTTGTATCAGTGACCCACTTCATCACGGAACGACTCTCATCTTCAGATCATCGATTACTGCCAAGAAAATTCGAGGAGGAAGAAGACATGCCAAGCTGCAATACCTGAGGATGGGAAGTTGGAGAGGGAACATTTTGGTTTTGCTTCTGCTGTCTCTGAGCTAGTGTTTTGGATCATGATGAGAGTGGAGGATACAAGAATGGCTACCACAGTTACTCGAGATCCTGTCCTCAAGCCAAGAGAATCATCAGGGACACTCTGAGCAAGCACACCGATTGGGACAGGACGATACCAGCAGGAGTTCTTCGCTTGCACTTCCACGACTGTTTCATCGACAGGAGTAGCTTTGCAAGATTTAAATTCTTGTCTTCTAACTTTGCTGTTCTTCAGGACTGTGATGGATCGGTTCTTCTCGACTGATGGAAGTAAAGTGTAAAAGTTGTCCCTTCCAAGCCTCATGTCTGCCAAGAGCTTCATTTTTGTCCTGGTGTTGTCTCCTGCGCTGACACTCTTGCCATAGCTGCCAGAGATTCAACCGTCATGGTAAGTTTAGCATCTTTTATCAAGTTCTAAGATGGAGAGAAAAGTATTACCAAGTCCCAACTGGATGCTACGACGGAAGAGTTTCCATCCAGGAAAACAGCAACACCTTACAATCTCCGTTTGGGGATGCATCAGCTCTCATTAAAAACACTGGATATTTCAATTGGCTCCAAAACTGTAAAACAGTTGTAAATCACAAAATTTGTGAACCAGCCAGTTCTCGCCTCTATAGGATGATCCTTTTGACAGCAGAATAGTACGCAATGGCCAACTCAATCCAGGGCACTGGAATTTGAAGACATTGCAGCCAATTCTTGGAGATCTTCCCCATCTACAAGAACAAACAATGGAGGCTGAAGTGGAATCCAGTGAAGTTTACCTTCCATGTACCAACTTATAGCATGGCAGGAGCGTCCCGCAGCCAAGTCGTGGTGTAGGCGTACTTCATCATGAGATTGAGCAGTGGCCGCTCCATCACCTGCTCTTGATTCGACACAAACACATCCAGCCGAAACCAGAGTCACTCGTGGGACTCGATGTCTGTGACACAGGAACGCCACCTGTTTACTCCTCCCATTTTCTCCTTGGCCTCGTTCTGGATGAAGGCCCGGTCCTCGAGGATGGCAGCATCCATGCTCTTTTTGCAGCGATGCTCCTCTCGCCCCATGTTTGCCCCAATCTGCCCGATCGCCCTAAAAAATTTCACTTGATTTGGAGCGTCATTAAAATCACATTGAAGCGTTGCCACCCCTTTGGCACTTGATCTATGCCATTTATTTCAAGTTTTTGAATTTGAACCGTTAGATTATAAGTATATTCAGAAATAATATTCTAAAAATGGAATAAAAGACGCCGGATGCCATATGCCAATAGCACGTTTAAATAAGGGAGTATGATGATGATTAGCCATCCATTCAAAAATTCCTACATTCTCTCATAATCCCCCTCCCCATGTTAAATTGGACTTAAGTTTTAGCTACATTCTCCACATGCATAAGCAGTCAAGCACACCAAACCTTTAAGTTCTCAACATCCTATCGTACAATAAAACTTGATCATCAAACCCTCTAAATCCCAAACCTTAAGTGCATCTCTTACTTTGGGACCCTAAAAGGAAACACCATGGCTAAACAGTCTGGTATGGGTACTCCTACTCCCCCACTCCTTCCCAAAAGGAAAGCCCAAGCCCCTAAAAAGGAGCAAAGACTAATGAGTTATATGGTACTCAAATGAAGCACCATTTCACATGAGCCAAAAGCACTATAGTCAGTTTCCCTTTCAAGAGTAGGAGCTACTCTTGAGCACTTCCTTAAGAGGCCTCTCTTGCACCCCCAAAATCCATGCTCATTTCCACCCAAGGCCACTACTCGGTTTAGAAGCACTATTGAAGAATTCCTTCAAGACTAGGTTCTTATCCTCATTATCCATACTATACTTTTGGAACACCCTTTAATGCCTCCCATAGGAAATGATCACTTTGGGTTTTCACCCCACAATCTATATTAGTATTCAAACTTAGTATCAGACTTGATCTTGGATCTCAGACTCAGTCTTGGACTTGGTCTCAAACTCGGTCTCAAAGTCAATCTTGGACTCGATTTTGGACTCAGTCTCATCTTTCTAGCCAATCTATAGCTACTCAAGCCAAGATGATTCGTGATGGTATCCATAACATCTGTATGCCTCTCAAACTTCTCAAGAATGTCTAATCTCATAAATCCCAGCCCAAAGCTTGTGACTTGATGCATGAAGTCCAGCAAGCTTCAATCATGATTGGTTTGTCATCTGTAGAGTAGAGAAAGAGATAACAAACCTCCAGAGGCTGCAATATGATCAGCAAGGTGGGAAAAGCTTATATATTTTTCTAGGCAATCCATAGCATACCTTTACTTGGAATGCCTTAACTCTACAATCTTCTCTAAGCACTTGCTGATTGTGCAAATTTCTTTGTTTGTAGTCTATTAGAAATGGCTCATAAAAGGAAATGAGATGATCATGTGTGATGCAAAGAACTCCTTTTGCATCTCGAAGAATATATGCCACAGTAAACCCATGCTTTGTCTTGTCCATGTCATCTGTTGCTATGCAAACGTTGAAAGAATTTTGTTTGTTTACGCAATTTCCCCTATAATCACCAGAAATGAAAATAAAATCAATGCAAGACAAACTAATGATCATTCCTCATACAGACCCTTCGATAAAGAAAACATGGATAACTCCAAACTTGCCAATAGTAACACATTTGGCTTCGAGCCCTTCTTCTCAAGATAGAACTTCCTGGTCGATTGCAGCCATCTAGAACATAGATTTCTTCCATTTCTTCAAGTACCTGTACAGTTCCTTCATGCAGTACCTATAGTCACAAAGACTCCAAATATTTTGAACCTGTCATACAACAACACTGTATTTGTTTATTGAGAAAAGAAATACCTTATCCTTCATATGGATGTGGGATCTGGTGACGAAAAAATCTTCCACTGTTTTGGAGAAGCATTTCTTGACCATCACCAGCCTAGCAGTTTCAGTGAATGGCTAGAGCTTGATTAGTGGTAAGTGTGGCATCGTCACTACCACTAAAGAGCTGGAGAAACAACAAAGCAGTACGTTGATTCTCCTTTGATATTATCCTTACTAGCAAATGATGCAAAGCAATGTTGGAAAACCAACACTGATCAACTCATCTTTTGTTAGGCACCAAGTCAAGACAATAGGATAAAGAAAGGGCCTTGCAATCAAGTGATCACCCCTTTAGCCAGTTGGCTTAGGGTGTAAGGGATAGGATCCTAACATTGGTATTGGAGCCCAGTTTGATTCTCATAATTGATGAGTGGGGAAAAAATATTTTGAAGGAGTATTCAACATGATGGATCTAGAGGGAGAACCAATCTTTAGTAGACCCTAAGAGAAGGACCATGGTGACTGGAGCCTAACATCTTTAAAAGAGGAATCTAGAACCAGGAGCTTCCTCCCCGGCATTTGGCAAAAAATCTTAGCACCACAAAAGGCATTCTTTTGCAAAAACTGCTTACCAAATTGAGTGCCTCGACAAGATCTAGCTGCACTTACTTCCTGAATTCAAGTGAGAGCGACAAGAATCTAGATGCAAGTGTGGAATCGACCTCAATCTGATGAGATTGGTCGGCACATTCTCACCAAACTACACCATCGCGATTGATCGATTGGCTTGTCACCTATAGAGCAAAGAGAGCAATAACAGACCTCTAGAGGCTGCAGTGACACGAACCATGGCAATATTCTGAGAATATTCCATGGCCTGTGGGATTTAAGGCTGTAACGCCTTAAGGGTTGGGAGTTTGGCCTAGGGTTCGCTCTCTTGTTTGTTTCATTGGTATTGGAGCAGCACGTTCTTTTAGGGATGGCAAGTGAGCAAGATATTGATCCTGATGAGGAGTATTGCGTTAGTGATGATAGCCATGACGATGCGGAAGAGACTCTTGATGATGTCGTTGTGCAGCAGGGACGCCAGATTTCTAAGGTTCAAAGCGACATAAAGGAGGTTAAGGATTCCATCAATCTCATTAAGGATTCCTTGCTTCGCATGAACCCTCAAGGGTTGAATCAATCTTATGTCCGTGATTACCTTTGGTACGTCAAGCATGCCAAGGATTATAGTATCGTGGAATGGAAATGATCACCGGATGTTTGTGATAGTCAAGAGGTTGATTCTTGGTTGGAATTGTGTGAAAGTTGTTGGTCTCACAATCCTTGTGAGGATAAGGTGAAGATAGATTTCTTTGTGACGAAGCTTATGGGCCATGCGTCTTCGTGGTGGAAGAACTACATCAAAGCTAATCCGAAGCCGACTTCTTAGACTGATTTGACAAAAGTTTTCCACGCTTCGTTTGTCAAGAAGTTTGAAGAGGTTGATCTTGTGAATCAATTGTTAAAGATCCGGCAGGGGACTTTGTCTTTGGATGCATATGCCCGCAAGTTCCATGATCTTTGCCTTAGTCTCACAAGCACCTATAATGAGCTGCTAAAGGTGCAATGTTTCATCAAAGGATTGAGCTCGGTGGATGTGCAGCAAAAGGTCAAGAAGGATTTCCCAACAACATTGACTGATACTATCACTAAAGCTCAGATCTTTTCGCCCGAACCGTCAGTCAACTTGGTCAACTCTGGTCAACAAGATGGTCTACAGAGTACTCAACGTGATGACCAACTCACCAATGCTTCATATTTAGGGAAGAAACAGCCGTTGTTCTGTTATGGCTTGAAGCATGAAGATGGTAGTGAGGCTAAGAAACTTCATTTGGACCAGCGAGAGAAGGACAAGGCAGAGGGCAATTGTTTTCGTTGCCATAGAGCTGGACATCAGAGCAAAAATTGTTCTGAAGGGGTCAATGAATAATAAGGTGACTGTGGTGGAAATTATAGGCAATGATGTGAGTGATAGTGCTTTTGGGGCCATATTGCTTCAAGTTGGGCATCCTCTTGCGTACATGAGCCATAAGTTTGATGCCACACAGCGGAATTGGCCTACTCGAGACAAGGAGTTGTATGCTATGATTGCTACTGTGAAGGAATGGTGACATTATCTATAAGGATTGGACTTCCATGTGGATTCAGACCATCAATCTCTCCAATATTTCAGTCACCAAAAAGATCTTCGAGGCCGTCTTGCTCATTGGCAAGAGTTCCTGCAGGAAATGTCTGTTAAGATCCGGTACAAGCATGGAGGTGACAATAAGGTGGCTAATGCGTTATCCAGGATGGTAAATTCTATCTCGTTCATGAAGCTATCCAGCGATCTCTTGGATGAGCTTAAGGAGTTTGCTGACTTCGACTCCTTTATCACTGATATTCGCACAAAGGTTTTGTTGAGGGACGCCTCTACGGATTTGAAGGGTGACAAGTTTGTGTCATTCAAAATACGAGATGGAATTCTGGTGAAGAAGGGACGTGTAGTGGTTCCTCGTGTTGATAAACTCATCAAAAGGATTTTGGTTGAGTGTCATGATGTGCCAAGTGCTGGGCATTCGGGGGTATTGAGAACGTATATGTTGGTGAAGAGGCATTTCTTTTGGCCTGGGATGAAGTCAGATGTTGAGAAGTATGTACATGGTTGTTTGACCTACCAGGCGGTCAAAGTTGATCATCAGAAGCTCGCTAGCCTCTATCATCCTTTACGTGTACCCAAGAATAAGTGGGATAACATCTTGATGGACTTTATCACTGGTTTTCCCAAAACCTTTTGAGGAAATGATGCTATTTGGGTTGTTGTGGATTGTTTGACGAAGATGGCTCACTTCTTCCCTGTGAAGACAACGATAAAAGCTTCTGAACTTGCTCAGTTGTATGTAGACCGGTTATTCAATCTCTATGGTTTGCCGGGTGACATTGTGAGTGATCAGGATCCTAAGTTCACATCCAAGTTTTGGCAAACAGTCTTTGAGAAACTAGAGACTAAATTGAGCATGAGTAATGGTGAGCATCCACAATCTGATGGGCAGACAAAGCGCATGAATCAGCTATTAGAAGATATGCTATGGTCTTTTGTGGGAAACTTAACTCGACAGGGAGTATGGGAGAAATACTTGCCTTTACTTCAGTTTGCTCACAATAGCACTCATCAATCTGCTATTGGCATGTCTCCTTTTATGGCAATGTATGGCTATGAGCCTAGGTCTCCTGTGAGTTTGAATTTGGCTTTGGTTCGGGTTCCTCATGCTTGTGATTTCCTGGAGGATATGCAAGACAAGCTTGAGTTGGCAAAATTAAACATGAGGCAAGCTCAAGAACGAGACAAAAGATTGGCTAATGAGCATCGTCGTCATCAAGAGTACAAAGTTGGTGACAAGGTTTTCCTTAAGCTGTTGGATGCACAATGGTCTCTAAAAGGAGGTGGCAGTGCTAAGTTGTCTCCACGGTATTGTGGACCTTGGACAATTTTACAGTGTGTAGGGGATCTTGCATACACTTTGGACTTGCCAATTAGTTCGAAGATTCATCCAACGTTCCATGTGAGCAAGCTTAAAGCGTGTTTGCACTCTGGTGATATCGTGGATCAGTCCATCATCCAGGTTCCAGAGATTGATGCAGAGAAGGCTGGTCCAGCCAATATTCTTGCTCAAAGATTGGTGAAAACATGCCGGAAAACAACTAGGGAGTTGTTAATTCAGTGGAATGGTTATTCCATGGACGAAGCTACATGGGAAACTGAGGATGACGTGAAGAGAGTGTTTCCGAGTTTTGGTTATGACTTGGATGACATTCCTAAGGAAGGGGAGAATTGAGTTCTATAGCCGTATTGCTATATGATTTGAGCCGTTTGTTCTATTCTCATTCTCTTGTTTCCATGACCGTATTATCATGTGAGAAAGCTGTATTGCTTTCTTTCTTTCGTGGCCGTTTGTTGCGATGTTAGTGTTGCCGTTTGCACATCTTTTCTCCATGGCCGTATTGCCTTAGACTCCCTTCATGTGAGGCTCATTTAGCTTCTCGAGGCTGCCATATGTGGCTGGGTCATGAGGGAGGGGAGAATGACACAAACCATGGGAATATTCCGAGAATATTTTATGGCCTGTGGGATTTAAGGCTGTAACGCCTTAAGGGTTGGGAGGTTGGCCTAGGGTTCACTCTCTTGTTCGTTTCATGCAGTATGATGAGCAAGGTGAGAAAAACATATTTTTTTCCAGGCAATCCACAGTGTACCTCAACTCAGAATGCCTGTAGAAAAGTGAACTCTCTGTGAAGTGGGAAAGAGTAAAAAGAGGCCAGATTAGTCCAGTTGGTGACACTCAGATAAAATGGAGAGTGCATTTGGAGCACAAATGGAGTGGACAATTGCATTGGAACCCATAAAAATGTAGCCCTAAACTCATAATAACCACCTCAACCATTTTTTGCCATGTGTACACAGCCAAGCAATTCAAAGAAAATAAGAATCTAGATTGAATATGTTGCCCTTGCTCTTTTAAATATAAAACTAGCAAGGAATCCAGCTCTGCTGGAATAGATAGGACATCTGTTATACAGGTGACATGAATCCTAAAGAATTAGTTGTTTTTTTTCATCATCCAGTAGTGATGATGTATATCTTTCAAATCGTTTGTCTGAAATTCATAATGTCATTTTAGTGTAGAGATTGATAGTTATACCTTGGAGATCATCAATATCCACAAATACTTTTTATGACAATGGAACATTGTCTTTGTATATACCCTTTCTTTTCATTGGTAAAAAAGTAATATAAGTAGATGGTCCCTCATATCCCTGTATAGGAAGTTATTAAAGAAATTTAAAATTATAGAAAGGATTCTAATAAGAATCTTTTATGTATAACTTGCAAGATGGCAGGGTCAGGAAGGAATCTCTTGTATTCTTTCATGGTCTAAATGTTTCTTTTTTTAGATCCTCGAGGAACTTCGAGCAGAAGGTGTTCCAGATTATTTGACTCCTCACAAAGTAAGTTCCTGAATGTTCTTTCCTTGCTGCTCTACAATTACCTAGCATGCTAGGTGAAAGTCTTCAAGAATTCACCATCAACCATCCAGCCTTGAGCATGCTACTACCAACTCTAAAGCCATATACAGTTGGCCAGCTTCTATCTTTGTATGATCACTAGGTCATGGTGCAAGGATTTATCTGGGGAATCAACTACAGATACATTTATCATATATAAATTCATACATATATTTCTTTGATCAATGGGGTATGAACTCAGCAATGTAAAGTTGGTTAAACCTTGGTTAGGGAGATTGCCATTTCCTTAGCTCACAAGCCATCTTGACCATTCTTTTTCTTCTAGGTTCACTTGCATGTATGGAATGAGAACTTTAGGAATTTAGACTATATTGGTGAGGATTTGACACTATTTTGAATGATTTGTGTGTAGCAAGCTCTTTTAAGAACAGGTAAGGTTTCCCTAAAGTTTCCCCCTGCCACCAAATGTGATACCACTCAAATTTCATGACCAAAACCACTTACAAACATTAGTAAACATTAAATAATAAGTAAATAATTAAATAATAATAAATTTTAATTAAATAAATAAATAAATAAAAATAAAAATTCATATATAGTTATACATATACATACACACACACACACAGATATATATATATATATATATATATATATACACACACACACACATACATATACATATACAAGCACCTGTATAATACACTTGTAAGTCTGTGAAAGCAGTTTACTGGATCACTGAAAGAGATGTCCTCTCTGCACCAAACAAGATAAGCCACTTTACATTTACTTCATTCTCCTGTAAATCTGATAGCTCAGATCTCCATGGAACAAAACAGGCAGCTCCTCCCTGAAAGTCTTGATGGCATAGCCTACATTGACATGGTAATCCAGACTTCCTGCCTTGCTATTTGCTACTAACGGATCCTCTACTTTGCTATTCAGCTTGGTCGAGAGATTGCAATAATGCACTTGAAGAGGTTGCTTGAATCTATCTCTGCTGCTATATGCCAAGCTCGGCACTACCTCTAACGGAAGCAGCTCACTACACACCACCTTGTCAAGTTCGCTGCAGACTGAATATTGTCTTCCTCAGTCAAGCTGATTTCTTCCAGTTCCTCATGCCAAACAATGGTATGGCACTCTTAAGTTTGAGGTAAAAAGCTTTCACATATTGTTTGTAGCCAAATTGAATGCATTTTCATGTGCAATGGCTCAGTGATAACAAGCTGGATCCCATTCTAGAGTCACTGGCCAAGCTACCTTGGTTGACTTGCACAGGCTTAACCTCAGCGAGTCCATCTATCCACTTGCAAGTTCTCAGTGTTGAGAGTAGCGAGCCAAGTGGCAGTGACTGAAGAGGTGAGTTTTCTATTTTTTATGCTTTTAGCTCCCCGGCAAACATCTGTATTCTCTTTTCTTCTTCTCTAAATTACTGACAACCTTGCTTGGAATGTATTACAGTCATACACATTGGAGATTAAGTTTCTTGAAGCTCTCTGATGCTTCAAACAAAAGGCAAGCACTGCCACCATCAAGCATACATGACAATTGGCTTCATGAAGATGATGGCTAGGTTTATGAGTTTTGCAATTGTCAATTATGC
>NW_003314268.1:1961259-1964681 GCF_000143415.4 Selaginella moellendorffii
TCATTGGTGGGGGCAATGATTCTAGCAAAGAAGGCTCTGGAAGAAGCTTATATTACGAAGCAGATGATCTGTTTTCAGACCTCTTGAAAGATGAAAATGAAGGCTTAGCATTAACAAGAAGTGACTATATCACTTTTAAGGTTACAAAGGTCCATTTTGCAGGAACATCATTGGTTGTATCCTGGAATGAAGGCTACGTTGGAAGCAGCAATGGGGTACATGCTCTAAAATTTAAACCACAGCTTTTGCAAGTCTATTTCGACGTTGCATTGCAAGATATGAGCCATTGTAAGTTCCAAACCTTTGCATTTAATCCGCTGCTCTTTGTATGTTTAGCACTACTCTGTGCTCTTTTACCTATGGTCTTCTTCAGAATCAATGCCATGTTTCCGGATAAGACATTTTCAATCGAGGTAAGCAAGATTAGTTTACTCATAAGCTAACTCATGTCTTAAATCAGGTCCAACAAACGTGTTGTCAGTTTGTGCACACTTTCTTCAAGAAATCTCCTCAATTCATTGCTCTTTTGAAGGTAAGCCTTTCTTATCTATTTGATGATGTCATCCCAAAAGAAGTAAAAACATTGCAGAAGCCCATCACCAGTCAACCTCAAACAAGTGACAGTAAAGTTCACAATGTTTGAGTGTTAAACTTCTATCACATTTACTAGACTGAGCTTCCTTTGCAACTATGCTGAGTTGTTGGAGACCATGGGGGTGGTGGTACTTGTTTCAAGGATGGTGTAAGAGAGCTCTTTGAAACTCTGGAGTTGGTTCTCTACAAAAACCTCTCCTTATGGTAATTGAAGTTTCTCACTGTTTATGTTGTGTCTAATCTTCACAAACATCCAGGCATAAAACTTCTGCCATCCCGGCCCAGTCCCGGCTGCTATTTTTTGTCATAACCACCATAGCAAAGCTTGCAACGTGCCATCGAGAGCTCTTGCCTAGAGCTCGAGTGCTAAGGTTTGTTTTTTTTTTTTTTTGTCTTCTCTAAGGAACTTTCTTGAGTTTAAGTTGCTGTTCTTGATGAAGGTGGCACAATCACATCAACTACTCAATAAGATTGTCTGGAGAAGAATTGAAGATTACCATTGCTGCCTACGACTGAGTCCCTGGAGTGGATAAGCTGGTGATGAATGCAACGATGGACCTTGCCTCGCAGCTTATACTGCATGAGAAGCCCAAGAGCTTGCTGCATTACTACAAGGCCATGGAGCTGTCCACAAAGTTCAATTTGTTTCTCACAGAAGATTTGGCCTCCCATCGATCACAACATGGTCAGGTGCTACCAGCATTTTGGACAAATATTCACAGGTTATACTTCCCACCAAAGGATCAACTACAAGGAAATAAGTTCAAGAAAAACAAAGAGAAAACTCACAAGGATCTGGATCTCACCCAGCAATGCACAAATCGAAACAAAACTTTGGGAATTGTAAGAGCTGGACTTTGATTCTCCTTGAGAGTTTTCAAGAAGATCTGTCCACTAGGATGAATATTGCAGTGATAGATTCACGTTTTAAACACCACCTACATTTTCCAACAAGAGATAAGATCTTTGAATTCTTCCTCCTTTCCACATTATCTTGAGAGGCTTTAATGGATAATCACTGGGGAGGCTAATGTTGACCTTATAAAGGGATCCTATGAGATCAAGAAGAATTTCTTCAAAAGTTGAGAATTGAGCTAAGAAGTCTACCTGATGGACTGACGATTGTGGAGACCCACTCATAGAAATTATTGGCCTTTGGACTAGCAAAGCAATTCTCTAGTGGATCTCTGTGAGCTCAGTTTGGATTTGCTTCACCCCACTGTGCCAAACCACTCATAACCTTTTGGAGTAGATTGTAAATCAGCTGTTTACAAACATTTTTAATTCATTAATTATTTTATTAATATTATTATTGAATTAATAATGAATGAATTAAATAATTATAATTAAATATTAAATTAGCTGATTCTGCTAATTTACAATCTTTTATTTCTATCCACTTTGATACACATGCTGCAATGTGAACAATACTCAGCAAAGGACATTCAACCATTCCCCACTTGGAGCATGTCGGGATTTGCAAAAGAGAAGCTTGAGAAATTTATGCAAAGCCAACCATTGATCTCACTGTTCCAGCCTCTGGGATGCCCACAAATTGTTGGCATCCGCTAGCAACTCTATACTGCAAGCAAAACTGGTCATAGAAGGGAAAAAGAAGAAGAGCTAGGAGAACTTTACCATGGCTATCTATCTTTAGTGATGTCTGTCAGCTATTCACATACTTCCCAGCCTAGATGGTTGGCTGATCTGCTCCCCTATGCACAGAAACATGAGCTCTTATATTGCAAGAGATAGCAAGAAAAAAAATTAATTACCATTCACACATTGCATAGAAGATAGGATGTTTGCTTTTGTTGAGAGCCTCACTCACTGGGTTTTGTGGTGGTGTTGCTCCATTTCTTAGATGCAAACATTGTTTGCATGAGCATGAGAAGGCTGATTTTTCTTGTGAAAGCAATTGTCATACTTGAGATAGTTGATTCCCTATACAAGAAGAAATAACTCAATTGACATGTTGAAATGGAACAAAATCAGCATGTTTACTGTACTTGTGTCTTGAAACTCGTGGCCCTTTGAAGCCACTCAATGGCATTTACAAGTCATTCTCCTGGAAAATGTCTACAGATGATAAGTTGTTCATTGGAAAAAAAAAACTCTCTACCTTCCAGTAAATTTGACCAGATCACTACCTGTACTTTTGAGATCCACATTGAGACCTTTCGACTTTCCTATCACTACCACATCCTTGATTTTTGTATGGACAAAAAATGTTTTCTATTCTACGTCTTCTTCCACAATTGTGCAACTGACCTCTTCCAGAATAAGATGTGAAGAATATATATGTATATGTATACCGGATGAATGGTAGAATGCTTTTCAAGTCGATCTGGGGGAAATCTTGAGCGCCTGGCAGCCTTTGGACAGCACTATTGTGATCAGATGGTCTGTTCACAATTCCACAAGTGCCATGGGAAGTCAGAGGTCTCTTTGACGGCATCTTGGAGTACAAACTGGACAGTAAAGGAAATATTCATGAGCACAAGGTATATAACGTAAGGAGCAATGCAATCATGCAGCAAACCTCATGGTGTGCAGCCGCGGTGATAAGCTCTCCTGGAAAAATGCATTGAAAAAAACTGATTTACCCTAACAAAAAAACGTTTCACCCTAAACTGTGTTTTTGCCATGTGTTTTCATCTCCACCATTAAGCTTGAAAAGAATCTCGATTGAATATGTCACCCTTGCTCTTTTAAATATAGAAGGACTAGCAAAAGTCCCAGCTACGCTGGGAGCATTGTGTTTATTTCTGATATTTTAATAATTTCAAAGAGTTGTAAGCGTATTTGTAATTTTTAACATAATCATA
>NW_003314268.1:1965021-1967034 GCF_000143415.4 Selaginella moellendorffii
GATGTTAAAAATATATTTAATATATATTTAAAAACTCACTTAAAGTGCAAACATCTTTTAAATCTAAAAAATATAAACATTGTTATGGAGTTTCTCTATTCATCATTTCAGACTGAAAGTTTTGGAATTGCATAATAATAAGTGAAAGACGTTAGCTTTATGTGTTATATTTTCTTTTAATAACTTTTAATATTTTACATATTTATCATTGATACTCCCTTTTTACCTAATATTTATATTCATGCATTTTGAGAGTAATATTTAAAAAAAGAAAGTATTCTATTATATATCATAAACATTATTTCTGTATTTATTTTTATAAATCTAAACTAATATTATTATTTATTTATATTCATGCTTTTATATTTAAAATTAAGGCTTTATAACACTGTTATGAATGCTGAAACTTTATGATGATAAATGAATGGTAATTTTTTACTCTATACTGGGCTAGAGTAGGGTTTGATGATATATAATCTTGTCTTTATGCTAGGGCTATAATATATCAGAAAATTCATAAATGGTATATAGATAGGTTTAATATCATATAATTAAAATTCTGTATATGGTCCATGTACTAATGTTATCTCAATCATATTTATACCTTATTATGTTTTCATGTATAAATGCAATGTAGGATAAAGTGGTAGAAAATTTATGATATTATATAAATCTTAGACTACATCTTAGCCAACCATAAGTTTACTAATGAGAAAATATTTTACACAACAAATATCTAGAACTATTAACTCCTCTATTTTATGTAAGAAAATATCATATTTTTATAGAAATTAATTTTTTTATATTCTAATTTAGATACTTTTTTTCTTTTATTATATTTAGTACTATTTAAAATTTATTTAAAAATATTCCTTAAAGTTACTTTTTTTTTTTTTGATTTATTTTTTCCATATTTGTATTTGATATACTGTCCCTTCATAATATTTACATTTATGCTTTTTAGAAGTACTATCTAAAGGTTAAGGTATTATATTTTATATCCTTAAGATTCTTTGTATATATGTTTCTATATAGAGAGAATGCTAAAATGAATTAAGATTTTTACCTTTATTTTTAATTTATTTTTATACAAATTTACATTGAGACTAAAATATTTCAATGAAAGTTATGTTTTTATCCTGATATTATGGTATTGATGATTCATAATATTGTTTTTTTCCTAAAACCATAACATATCAGAAAATTAAAAAAAGGTCCATTGATTGCTTTATTAAAAATAAAATTTTAATTGATGAGGAATCACATTTTTTAAGATGGTAGCCTTTTGTATTTGTCTAATATTGTCTCAATGATATTTTATGTATCTGTTTTCCATGTATCAATGCACAAATTATTAGTGTAAATAACAGACTTATTACACATTCATCAATGAATCTACTCATATTGAGTTGTCTCTTAGCTTAGATATAGTCTCATATTTGTGCAATATCATAAAGTTAAAAATCATAAGATTATGATAAAAGTATAACTTATTTACAAGATATAATAGCTGGAGCTATTCAACTCTTCTATTTTAAGTTATAAAATATATCATTTCTATAGTCACTACTTAATTTACTTTTAACTTTATAGTATATCTTTTATTGTGTGTACTATATACCATCTTTGTAAAGATGTTATGTTTAATTTTAATAATGTAGCATTGAATTAATCAGATACTCTTTGTTCTATAAAGTTTTTATTCTATAGAAGAAAGAGTATATGATTGATTTGAAAATACATGTTTAAACATATTGAACATATTTTTTGTTTTAAATATATCATACATAGTAGACATAATAAAAAAATTCATCAATGAATACCATCTTTGTACAACTAAATGTTTAAAATCATTTGAACCTAGTGCATTATATTATCTTGGATCAGTTGTCTAATTGCCTTCTATATGTATTATGATATCATTTATGCCTCCTTGAAAATTTGTTAATTTTAACACTTCATTCTCTATTTCTTACAATATTGTGAATGCATTAGTATAGGGATTTATCTCTT
>NW_003314268.1:1967134-1978332 GCF_000143415.4 Selaginella moellendorffii
TTGCTCATTGCATTTAGAATTGTGTTTGTTTTTTTATTTTTATCTCCGTTGCTTGAGCAGTATCTAAAATATTTCATTATGAATAAGCTGCATATTTTTCATTATTGGGTTTGAAACTTCCAATATTTATATATATATATATATATAAAATTAGAGCCACCTACTGCAATGATCAATGAGGCTCTTTCATTTAAATATATTGGATGATTAGTGAAAGATCTCGATTCAACTTTGATCTTTATTTATATATCAATAAACGTTTTACAATTCTTTCTTTACATTTCAACTCCCTCGTTTTCCTTTTCGTTCCAACTTGTTTTCATTCTGCATTTGTTCTCGGCAGCCACTGAAAATGTTTTCCAGCCATAGACATAAGAGATGTTGATGTCCGGAGAATACAAAAAAGAAAAACGCAAGCAAATGAAGTTAGTAATGGTGAAAAGGAAATAGGAACTTACTGCTGGCATTTTCTTTTAAGCCACTTGAACTTTCTTGTTCTCAAGGCTGGGAGCACTCCTTTTCACACCACTCCTTCACAGCTTGTCGGTCTTAATGCTGCAATTTTTGACAAATCCATGGGTGTTGCAGAACCTGATCGAACCTGAACCTGATTGGTCCTTGCTTGTTTGCAGCGGAGGATCTCCTTTCTAAGATGTTGGCCGTGGATCCGAAACAGAGGTCGCCCCCTGTCACATGAGATCAAATGCTTCCATTGGCTGGTATCCTCCCTTTCCCAGCGTCTTGTATAAAATTGCTCCTAGCCCCCACATTTCGATGGCTGCCATGTAGAGCTCCAATCCTTGTTCTCCACCACCTCAGCTGCCATGTACTTTGCTGTTGTGATATCTCCTAAAGGTGTTGATCACCACTTGTCATGCATGTTTAGCTTGGAAAGAATGTTGTCGAGCTTGAGATTCTGGTGAACCACGCCCCTCAAATAAATCTCTTTGAAGGTCTTTACCAGCTGCTTGATGATTCTGGCTGCTTTCTCCTCACCAATCTTCTCGCAAATATGCTATATTTAAAAGACCAAATAATTATGGAATAACGCCTTAAGAAGGGAAGGCAAAATTTCCACCAACGAACACAACCACTGGAGGAAAAATGCCTGTGCCCTGTCCAAAAGGAGACTTGGACAACACCACAAAGTCAGCAAACTTTCCTGGCGTCAGCGACCCAACCAAATCCTCCAATGCAGCTGCATACACAGCCGAGGATGTGTACCTGTGAATCCAAAAACAAAAACTGCATTTCAGTTTCTCATCTGTTATCTCTTACCCTGCCACTACGTCCCATGCAGAAATCCTTTCCTCGGGATGACTCCAGCCTGAAGTGTTCTCTCCATAGCTGTGCGGATTCCTCCAAGTTGATTCACTGCTACCACCTTGAGACAAACCATTCATGTAACGCCGAAGAAAAAGTATTTGAGGGGCTTACAGGCCAGTCAGATCCTAGAGCAACCACACTACCGTTTCCGAGGAGGGAAATCATTGCACTTCACCAGTTTATACCCCTCTTTGTGGCAAGCCTGTAGCTTTTGCATTATAGAAGTGTAAAGTAGGGACCATGTATTAGCACCCACTCTGCAAAAGAGAGTCGATTAGGAAGGATTCTAGCAGTGTATCACCTTTTCACGTCCGTGTTCACAGAAGATTATAAAGAAGGTAAACTAACAAAAAAAAGCACATTACTGAAAAACAATCTTTTGTATTGTGTAGACAAAGAAGAAACAACTGATAATCCAGAAGAACAAAAAAAAAGTGAGGCTGTGTAATAAAGACTTTGTGAAACTTTAATAATTATAGGAAGAGCAGGTATGGATATCCATGGTTTCTTTGAACTCCTCTTTGCTCGGTTAGCTTTTACTACGGCCTTTTGGACGTGCTGTGGTTTCCTCCTGTGATGCTTTCCTTCCTGGTATTAGAGAGTAACTGAGGATGTAAGATTGCACTGCCTGAGCAAAGCCAGGCTTGTACGAGAAGAGCAGCCCACGGAAGAGCTTCCCATCGATGGAGGCTTCTAGCGTGTATCCGTAGTTGAATACGTCGCTTACTCTAGCCTCGAACATCTTCTCGCCTAGCGGCTGAACGTGAGCTTGAAACTCTGTAGCATGAGTTTGACAGAGAAAATTTGGAGAGGTCCAAGGTTTTCTGCAGATACCTCCGTGAGATGAAACCAAGCTCTTGTCCACATCCCGTTGCTTGTCTAGCACGAATAGTGTGGCATGATACTCTTGCCGCCTTCTCTTAAGTTCCTTACGCATGGGTAGCTTTGGTTCTGATGGATCTTTCTCCCTCAGCATCTTTTCACAGAAAAACAGCAACCATATTGTCAGCAGCAATGTCAATAAAAGAAGAAGCCAACCTGTGTCGAGGAAATACATGTCATCCAGAGCTTCAAGCTCTTCGTCGTCTTTACCTCCCGCCATGCCATTGTTTCTGGAAACACAAATGAATTCACAAGTTTAAAACCAGAACAATGTATGTACCTGTGTCCAGAATATGAATGTCGTATAGATAGGCATTACCACCGTTCTCGCCACCCATGACAATGCAACAGTTCTTATTATGGATATCCCGAGGAATAGGCGACCAGGAAAGATAACAGGATATTACTCGTGTTCAAAACATGGAGGTCGTTGTAGTACTCCTCCTCTGAGGGATCGCTGGATTTCCCACATCCCCCAAACACTAACAGGTTGTCACCGATGAGAGATGTGCTATGTCCTTCTCTCGGAGCAGGAACATCACCAAAAACGTCGGGTTTCCCCCAGGTGTTGGTAGCTGCATCGGATGATAAGAACAAGAAAAAAAATTTGATAGAACTCGCTTACCAGTATCCAAAACAAAGAGATCATCTAGCGGGCTGGTTCCATCGGTACCACCAAACACATAGAGCTTAGACCCGACGGCCGTGGAGCTGTGGCTGTCCCAAGGAGAAGGGTGCGTTCCTTTCATCACAGGCTTGCTCCAGATGTATGTCCCTGCACGATCCCACCAAAACACGATCAAAACCATATTTCCGGTTGAATAGCGAAGAGCAAGAGAGTGGAAAACCTTGATTCTAGTCATGGTTCCAGCCTCGAGAACCTGGAACAAACAGGGACTTGAGAGACTCAAAAAAAGAATGGCAACGAGCGAGAGAGTGGAGAACCTTGATTCTAGTCATCGATGACAACGTGAATCCCCTCATTTTCCGAGACACACACACACACACACACACACACACACACACAAGTCCAGATTTCTACCAATACCAATGGCAATAGAGAATAGTTCTAGACATATTGAGAAATTATAAATTGACCAAACCTAAGAAATGTAGAATAGTTATTTGCAACATAAGAAGATAATGTAATTTTTCTATAAAAGTTTTAATTATGCAATACTCTAAAAGCAATATTCAAACTATAGTTATATGGTGAGTGAGAACCACCAAGTTCTTTATACATTTTATATACATGAAAGAAAAACTGTCCCTTATTTGCTATTACTTGTGCCAAAAGTTTTGTTTTATTTGGGTATGTATAAAGGATCTAAAAAGCTGCTGGTGCTTCTTTTTTACGTTTTTGCTACTGTATTGACAGGCTTTTATTTTATATAATAGATAAATAATATTAAAAGCTAATTTTGCCAATGTAGAAATAATACTGTGCCATGACAAATCATGGAAGATGAGGAAAGATAAAGTAAAATATTAAAGCTTTAGTTTACCATCCATCTGGAGATATAAATTTTTTTAATATTAATAATATTATGTATTTCAAAAGAGTTGGAACATCTTTATATTTTATTTCTTGCTTCAAATACCAAATCCATTATCTGGTTCTAAACTAATAACTTTCTACAACCCTAATATGAAATTCTTATATTTTAATATTCAAATTCACTACTTGAGCTCTGCATTAATATTGAACTCACTAAGTAAGTTTATACAAATTTCTACCATGTTTATATTAAACCTCACAGAAATAGAGAATGGTTCTTCGTATCTAATAAGTATAAACTATCTCATATACATACAAATATGAAATCCATTTCATAATAATATCTCAAAAAGTATCTACCTCTTATATATTTTCTATTAATCTTCTTGCTCATAACATTATATAATTTTTCAGCATCTTTACACAGATTTTATCTTTAGTTAAAATACTGACATATATATTAAATAAATATTTTGTTATTGCTTTGCAATTGTATTATGTCAATCCCTGAGAGTTGTTACCTAAGCATGACTAAATTATCCAGTTTTTTCATAAGGGTAACTTAAGTTTAAATAAAATAAAGAAGTTAATTGTTTCCAAATAGAGCACAATTATGTGTCATATTTGCAAGATCCTCTGCAAAATATAGAGAATAATATTTTTAAAATATAAAATATTAATACACCTCAAAAACCTTTCCAACCAGAACATGCTTTAGTATTAGATCAAGAATGTGTAATACATTTTGCAACACTAAGATTACTATGAAAATTAAATGATGAAGAGACAATATACTTGTGAAAGAAAAACTTAAAATAAGGAGAAGGAAAACTTGTAGAAATAAAATTTTAAAATACTAAAAAGTCTGGTTTATATGAACTTCTTAGTAAAAGTGATTAGGCTATAATGTAGTAGAATAGCTCTCAATTAAATATCCAGATTGATAGGAATAATGTTTAAAATAATAAACCATACTTCATGAATTTTATAATTAGGTGATATCATGCTAGTAAGCTCTATATGCAAGCTATCATTTCAAACACATTAAAAAAATTTAAAACATTAAACAATTTTAGTAAATATTGTCTCTAGAAAAACATTAAAAATCATATATCACTCAAAATCTTGAAACTTTACTTTTAACAAAACCATAATAAATAAATATGCAATACAACTTATTATTTATCAAATAATATAAAGAAGGACATGATTACAAGCATACTAACATCTAAAAAATTGATATGTTCATAGTAATATTATTCATATTTTAAATACTACATTATTGAATGTTTTATAATAATTAATAATTATATAATTAAACATGAGGTTATTTTATTTTATATTTACATTGTTGTATCAAGCCTATCATTTGTGAAGAAAATGTTATTAGTGCATTTTATTCTCTGTACTTCGTCATTATCCTATTTTAAAAATTAGAACATGGGAATCTAAATTTTAAAGAATAGAAAATAACCATAAATTTAGGTCTAATATATTATAACAGACATCAATAATATAGTTCTATAGAAATGATATACGATTATGTATATGTATTACATATAAAAATATTTATTTTAAAATAAAAACTATAAAAATAACATATAGATTAAAAAAATTATATATCACTAAATATTTGTTTAAATAGGAAAAAATAAGCTAATCCCTAATATTTGTTCTAATATGTTTTTTAAATTTTCTTCTATTTTCTCAACACCGAATCTATTACCTGATATTTAAGTAAAAAACTTTTGCTAGATAAATTTTGAATTGTTAATTATTAATATACAAACTCACTTCTTGGTACATGGTTACAATATTTTTACATTTTGTAATGTTGTGAAACCCATTTTTAACAATTTCATTTCATGTCCACTATCTAGATACCTTAAATTAAAAATGCTAATGTCTAGCAATTTCTAATCAACACGCTATGTCTAAAACTCATGAACCAATGGCACTAAAAGAATTATATTTGTAAATTTAACTCAATTTTAAATTTTAAATATTTAAAATTTACTCCACATTAATAGTTACTAACTCGTGATGTTTAATAATAATTTTATGGAGAACATAGATTTACTCATAACTTTTCTCTAAATAGCTATTTTTAATCATGGACAACTTCAAGAAATGAGTTTAAATATTTGCCAAACTGGATATCTATTAAAATAAAAAAAGTATAAAAGCTAATTTAATTCAAAGTATATACTCTATAAAAGTATAGGTATTTATAAACTTCAGTTTCATTAAGATGAGATAATGTTTCAGCTAAAACATAAATAACTAACATATTTTATAAAAATTGTATAAACTTTCAGATATATATTATTGATATTTAATTTTAATTAATTTATAAAAAATTATTTTATTAAAATTATTTAGTAATTTACTGATTTCTATAACTATTTTAAAAAATTTATAATAAAATTATAGGAATTTCAATAAAGATAATTTAAAAAATTTAAACAAAAATAAGATAAAAACTTCAAAAACATATATAGAACAAGACATAGATTTAATTATTTTAATAACTTTTTTGATGAGATCATATTAAATGAATAAATATGAATAGTTATGTTTTACTTATTATTTTTTATTTAAGATTTATAATTTTGAATATAAAGATATTTTAAGTAGATAAACATTTTAGCCTATTCAGAAAGACCACTGAAAGGAACTTTATAATTATTGTAAAATTAGTTATATATGTTGACATAATAAGTGTATGATTTTTTAGCTTCTTTACTAAAAGAAGAATATACATGGCATGATTTATTTTATCATTCATCTTGAAGTTAAAATATCAATAGATTAGTAAATCTTTGTACATATGATGTAATTATGAAAAATTTAAGCTTATCTAAAGATATTTTTAAACATAATAAGAATTTATATAATTCTACTTTAAAACATTTACAGTTTATTTAGTGAAATTATTTTTTTTAATTGTTAATTCAGATACTATTCATCAGATTATATGAAATCTTCATACCATTACTGCACTTTTCTCAAACACTTTTTCCACTATCTACATAAATATAAAATATTAAAACTATTTTAAAAACATTATATAAAAGCAATATATTTTAGCTGGGATTGATATTAGTTGTAAGATGAATGTTGTAGAAAATGCTAATTTGAAAATACACTTTGAACTCATAGCAACATTTTTATTTAATTTAGAGTTATCTTTAATATTTAAGTTTATTAGTAAATTCCTTAGCATTTTTAATGTAATTTTATATAACTATTTCATTTTAATATTATGTATTATATTTTAATTTATCCTATAATGCTAGAATTCTGCTATAATGCTACAATAATATTATACTTATAATTTATATCAATATATTTGTATTCTCATGTTTTTATGAAATTTTCGTTTTCTCTAGATTAAAAATTTGTGTTTTTTTATCATATCTTTAAAATTTTGTTAAACTTCGATTTTAATTATGAACTATAATTGCTATAAATTGGCTATAAACTAATGTTGCACCAACTTTCCATATATTTTTATTATTGTGAATATTCAAGTGAAATGACTATAAAATGATGATTAACATACATTACTCCCTCTTTCTATTTTATTCTAAAACCTTAGCAATGTACTCATCAAGAAAGCTTAACATGATTAATGGAATCACAAGTCCTCAATCATCAACCATTTTGGAGGTTCTGGTACCATCTAGGCTTTTCAGAGTATTTACTTAATAAATATTCAGTTTTAAATGGTGATTATTCAGACAACAGTCATGCCCTGGCATGGAATTGAAGAGAACTCGACATTCTTCCAAGTGATCTAGCTTCTGGGCCTCAACAACAATTGGTTATGCTGAGGCATGTTCTAAAAGGCCTCCATACAGACCCATTACCAAACACATAGATTTTCCTGCTCATTGCTTAGGATCCTGCTGCTTCTCTTTGCTCTCGTTAGCTGTAAAAGCCTGAATTCAAATACTTTATGATTTGAAAAGTACACACAAAGTGGGAACGCTGGGTTGTATTCCACCACCTGTATATTTTCGTAAAGAAATATCCCTGTCTGGCCATGAAATATTTCATCAAGTTCAAAGCAGTAACATTGTAGTGACTCACGTGCTAGAGACTCCTGTTAGGGAGCTGAATATCACATCACCAAGAATAAGAGAGTACTTTTCAACTTCTTGTAATACAAAAGTGCAGTCAAATTTACCACCATGGCCAGCAACATCAATCAAAACACTAAAGAAAATCTGCACAATGAAAATCAAGTAAACACACAAAATGAAATTAGATCACAAATCATTACCTCATCTGGTTTCACATGTTCTTCCTTCATGTCATTGTAGATGGAAAATGATTGCTGCATGCATGAACAGCTGCTGTATAAGGCTCCGGGGATCCTTGGATTCCACGCTTGTGCATCATGGTGTAAACTACGGAGTTTCCCTGAAAAATTTGGCTGTCACAACAAAGCCACAGAAATCATAAAAACCACTTACATCTCCTGCTTTTGAGCATGCGTCCATGAGAAAACACATTATGGCGTGATTTGGATCTATAGGACTTTCAGACTTCAACTCTGTGAAGACCTCTAATGCTCTTTTCACTGCTCCTGACCGAAGCTTTGATTAGCTACTTGAAAATGACTCAATCGGATTTTATTTTCTGTCTGACAATGGATTACATAAAGTTGCTGCTAATTGTTGAATCAAATGGCATAAACCTTTGAGAGCATGATCCTGTAAATTCCAAAAGCAATAGCGAGTTCACCAGTTTGGGTGCAGCCATCGATGATTGCTCCATATGTAAGAAAGCTGGCTTCAACACAAACACTCTATTTCACGGAAAACCTGCGCTATAACTGAGTTACTCCAACGAAGGACAGGACCAAAATTTCTTGCTTGAAAGATAAGATCCATCTTAAGAGCTATTGAATAACGTTGAGATTAGTGTAGTACAAATCATGCAATCTGGCTTACAACCAGCTTGTTTCAGCGCCTAAAAAGCTCCAAAACCCCTACACCTGGCATCCCATGTCATGTCAAAACAAGTACTTCAAAACCTTAAAAAAATGCTTAATACCATTTACGTTGCAGCAGACTGAAAGAAGCATATTATATCAACAGTCACTTTGCATAATCAAGCTATGTACTCGACATAAACCATGGAGACTATAGGTGGCCTGTCGTAAGTCATCTCTTCTCCTCCAGTAATCCTGCTAAGCAATAAGCAACAAGTAAGCAATGCAAAGCTTACACCATATCATTCACTGTTAACTTTCACAAAGGCTGGCTTAAATTCCATGCTTGGCAGACTCTGAATCATGTAAATATGTGGTAGTTATTCTCTCTGTCCCAGTAGAGAATTTTCCTCCTCTTTAGTGCTACTGATATCAGATATAAAATCATGTGTGTGTGTGTGTGTGTGTGTGTGTGAGAGAGAGAGAGAGAGAGAGAATTTACAGTGGATCGCCACTTCACTCTTTTTTTTTTTTTTTCTCATCTAGAACATTTTACTCTTCCCTCACTGCACCAAAAAGGCTTGCAATTTTCAAAAGCAGCGGGTGAAGGTACAGTTGAATACCCATTCTTTGTGTGGGTGGCAGCAGTGTGATAATGTGCATCAGAGAGGAGTGCCTCCACCCACTAGGTCCTGGTGCTTCCACAGCGCCCTGCAGGGAAGACCTCCCTCATTACACACACACACAAATTTTTTTTTAACCTTGTAAACAATCAAAATGTCTAACTTTGTAAAATTAGAAAATAAGATTTATTTATCTTGAGTATGTTATATCTCCCAGCAGAGCTGGGGTCTTTGCTATAATAGTACTACACAATAGGAATAAAGCAGGTAGTTAGAGAACAAAAACAAGTGCCCACACCTGGACATATTCCATAGCAAGGAAAAAAGCTATTTTGATTCACTAAGATCAAGGTACAGTTCAGTATAGTACTTTTTTCTTTTATAAGTACAGAATTTTTTAAACTCTTACAGATTCGAAAATTCATGGCCTCTGTTGTAGCAAGAAACTGTGTTGTTGGGATCCAAGGCAGTCCTCCTACAAACACCAGATAAAGTAATAATATCACAAATTATAAATACTAACCTGTAGCCAGCAACGAAGTAATGGACAACAATGAAGATTTCAAATTGGCAAGCTTATCGGACTCATATCTCGTTACCCATTATACATTTAGCATTGACCATTGAGCATCATAGACCAAAAGAAGAAAAAGAAGAAGAAAAAGAAGGGCAAGAACATCGTGAAGAAGAAGAAAAAGAAAAAGCTTAACAAACACAACAAAGTGAAAGCTTGGAAATGGAATAGAAAACGCAGCCTACAGACATATGTCCTTTCAGAACCTTTCTTTAGTTGGTTGAATTTTCCTATTTCTTGTACAGAGGTTGAACTTCGTCAAATTATGAGCGCTAGCTTCCCGTATTTGGACCATGTCAAAGGATTTCTTAAGGATGGAAACACTTATCAGAGGCAGCAGACACGGTTTATGACGACTTAGCATGGATTATAAGAGCCTTGTATCAGTGGCCCATTTCATCACAGAACGATGCTCATCTTCGGATCATCGATCACTGCCAAGAAAATTCGAGGAGGAAGAAGACATGCCAAGCTGCAATACCTGAGGATGGGAAGTTGGAGAGGGAACATTTTGGTTTTGCTTCTGCTGTCTCTGAGCTTGGGCGTTTCGGCTCATGATGAGAGTGGAGTACACAAGAATGGCTACCACAGTTACTCGAGATCCTGTACTTAAGCCGAGAGGATCATCAGGGACACCCTTAGCAAGCACACCGATTGGGAGAGGACGATACCAGCAGGAGTTCTTCACTTGCACTTCCACGACTGTTTCGTTGACAGGAGAGCTTTGCAAGATTTAAATTCTGGTCTGCTAACTTTGCTGTTCTTCAGGGCTGTGATCGATCGGTTCTTCTTGATTCAACTCCCACCGATGGAAATAAAGTGTAAAAATTGTCCCTTCCAAGCTTCATGTCCACCAAGAGCTATCCCTGCGCTCACACTCTAGCCATAGCTGCCAGAGTTTCAACCGTCATGGTAAGTTTAGCATCTTTTTAGAAACACTGGATCAAATTCTAAGATGGAGAGGAAAGAATTACCAAGTTCCAACTGGACGTTACAACAGAAGAGTTTCCATCCAGGAACGCGGCAACACCTTACAATCTCCGTTTGAGAATGTGTCAGTTCTCATTAAACAAACACTGGTTATTTTGATCGGCTCCAAAACTGTAAAACAGCTGTAAATCACAAAATCTTAGGATTGTACTCCACACAGACCACTGCAAGAATACAGCACTCATATATTCTCTGCCTTTCAATTCTTTAACGATAGAAAACTGCAACAGAACGACATTGCATTAGTTTTAAAAAGAAAGAAGAAAATTGATTACAAATTCACCGTACCTGGCTTGAAATTTCATTACACAAGATCTGCAAAGAACTGCAGGATCTTGCTCGATAAATTCAGTTTCCTTCATA
>NW_003314268.1:1978964-1981638 GCF_000143415.4 Selaginella moellendorffii
GAGATATAGAGAGAGAGAGAGAGAGATATATATATATATATATATATATATATATATATATATATATAGTATATATGTATATATATATATATATATATATATATATATATATATATATATATATATATATATATATATATATATATATATATATATATAGATATATAGATATATAGATGTGTGTGTGTGTGTGTGTGATACATACATACAAAAGGCATGGTGTCAATGAGTGCCTTGGCCTAGCCAAACAGCCCTATCCTGCATGCCAAGCAATTGTGATCCTACACATAGTTCAGGAAAGAGCTACTGAAAGAACATCACAAAGAAAAAGCTCAAGAGGGAGCTACTAACCATGTCCACATGAAGAGGTGTCTCGGTGTGGAGCCAGGCACCCAAGGTCACGCCATGTCTGAAAAACTGTCGGTATTAGTGTTCATGCTAATGCTACCACCCTGGCCATCAGCACATTATATAGAGATGTCTTTCCAGCACCCTATCATGTTGATTAATAACATAAGTAAGAAGAATAAAAAATTGCTTGATTTACCTCCAATCCCAGAAGTCGTACCTGACTTAGACACGCTCTTCGAAGATGGCACAATACTCTAGATCTAGCTACTCTTGTGTAGATGATACAACAGGTTGTAGGGGTAAGGCATTGTCCTCCTTGGATAGATGACGCAATGTCTTCTGCACCAGCCATGCAACGGGAAATGCCAGGCATGTAGCTCAGAATTGCAAACCAGTTTTGCTGCACTACCTATGCTGTCACCTCTGGCAAAACTTTCCACTGGCAAGTCAAAGTGTGAGTCTCCAAGGCCAGAGCAAGACTGCAAAACACAACATTTCATGGCTACTCAATCCTCAGTTATATTACCTGGTAGAGTTTCCTCCAAGGATCTCCTTGCAACTAAAGCAGTCCTTGGGGTCCACAATGCCCTTCATTGCATTCATGCTGAGCTGCCAATGGCTCCATAGGCAGTAGCTCAAAGCCACATGATGTGTGCATGCCAAAAGAGAGTTCACATATGTGAATCTATAGCCTCGCTTGAGAGGACACTGCGTGACATATGCCGGGCCATTGAACCAGGGATTTCTAAATTGCCAGATTCCATGCCTGTGACTTAGATCACAGAATATTTTGGAACTTTTGAGACTTCTCATCACCAATGGATTGACATCTTGTCAGTGTTTGGTACTGTGATCAGAAGCCTATCACCATTGTTGGCATAGATAGTTGGTCCTGGGAGCTTGCCATTGACAGTGATAATGTTCTTTGTTCTTCCCAGCCTACTCACCATGATCTTACGACCTAGGTGGTGGCAATTTGATGAGCATATTAAGCAAACTGACCTGGAAGTCATAGACTTTGGTTGTTTCATTCTGAGCAGCCACCAAATCGAAGCTCCAGGAAGTGAGGAAAGAGAAGATCACAACTGCGAGGAAAACACTCTGAGATCACGCTTGTCACTCCTTGTCCATGCCTTGCAGGATGTCGATCTTGTGCTGCAAAGGTGCCAGGATCTGCAAGCTCCTGAAGAATCTAGTCGCATAGCTTGTGTCATTGAAGAATGGCTGGATCAGAGTCTCAGGCATCACAAATGCAGAGGATTTCATGTCTCAGGTGATGTACTCAAGCACGGCAGTGGTGGTGGTGGTGTAGGGGACTTGCTGCACCAGCATGTATAGCACCATGGACATGAAGTATCACACATGTGGTCCACGGTGATGATGATGTTGGTGGTCTACCTAGGACTGAGGAGGATGGTGTCCGTAGTGTAGGGCTTGGTGTACTTGTCCATAGCTCCATGTGGAAGAGGTGGGAGGAGGTATCTCTTGCTAGTGATGGCATTCAGGGTGTAAACTTTTCTGAGAGAACAAGAAGAATGGTGATATCGAGACACACACACACAGAGCAGCTCGCAATCTGCCCGATCACCCTAAAATATTTCACTTAATTTTGGAGCGTTATTAAAATCAAAATTGAAGCATTGCCACTCTTTTGGCATGTGATCTATGCCATCTATTTGAAGTTTTTGAATTTCAGCCATTAGATTATAAGTATATTCACAAATAATATTCTAAAAATGGAATAAAACCAGATGCCATATGGCAATAACACTTTTAAATAAGAGGGTATAATTGTCATATGCAAACAACACTTTTAAATAATGTAATCCATTATTTATATTTGAACTTGTCATTTGGAGCTCATCTTCCACATATTTTAGCATTTTAAATGCCTTTGCATATGGATTTATGTCTCACAATAAAGCATCTAATTCATTCATCAATCCTGTGTCACATTTACTATTATATTTTCTTTTCATTCTTCTGCAGCTTTTAGCGTTGATGAAATGATTAGCAATGGACCATATTATTTCAAAATTCATAGACAAGTATACCATTCAATTGGCAGTTTTCATCCTATGCAAGGTCATGATGCAAGATATTCTCAGCTTTATATTTTAGACACACTATTATAATTTCGAATTAATTCTTTAAAATTTCCTTGTTGGACTGTTCTATCTAATAATTTATGAATCATTTCAAGGAATTCCAATTTTTTTTCTATAAACACACATCCATCATGACAACATTGTGATTGTGTTTCAGAAGCAAAAAGAAAAGCTTTACAATAGTTACAATGTTTATCCATGAAACCAATATAATC
>NW_003314268.1:1981738-2179238 GCF_000143415.4 Selaginella moellendorffii
TTACCGTCTTTGTTGTTTTGCAAGAATCCTAAATGTTTAGTATTTTCCATGCTTTCTGATCCATTTCTAGGATTTCCTTCATAATACGTAGGGTAATAAATTCAACAATGTTTCTAGAAGCATTTTCTATGGGTATCAATCTTGGAATTGTTGGGGGTTCTTCAATGAAACCAGGTTTTGTCACACTTTCATCCATGCTTTTATTCATATATAGAGATGAATTCAAACTTGCTAAACTTCCATTTATCATACAGCCTTCATGTAAAATTAGATCACATGTTTTCCTCTTTCTTTTGCCACCCATTGATCTATAGGAGATTTTACAATCTCTTTTAGAACATAGAAGCTTAGATAGTGTCTGCAGGCTCTAGATGGTGAAAATAAGTAAATAGACAAATAACCAAACCACAAGAAATAGAAGCACACTGAATGTTGCCCTTAGGACTTTTTAATTGTCCCTTAGAAAACACAGAAACAAAATTACCTCTTGACAAATGCGTGAGGCAACCTAATTGTGTAGTCCTTTTTACTATGATTTGAAACAGTTTTTTTTAGCCCACATGTCTATTTAGTTACACTTTCGAAAAGCCTTTGACAGTAAACAGTTTTACCATATCTTTTCAAGGTTTTAGTTCACAGGATTTATTCTGCTCTAATGCCAGTTTACTTTGGTCTTTGCAACAGGTCATTCAGTTCATGCAAAAAAACTACAACAAATATGAATTCACGACAACCAAAAGTCAGTGGTAATCACCTCGAGGTTGTGGTGTGACAACCAGAGCTACATCACTTTGGCTAGCAGCCTAGCTAACATTTCTGCACAGAGCACTTCAACATTCAAAGTATGAAGACGCGATTTTTGAGATAGCATACTGTGGCACAAGAGACATGGTGCCCAATATCTTCACCAAGTCCTTGGTTTGTGATTGTTTTCTTCAGTATCGACATAATCTTGGTCTCTACTTGTTAAGCTGTTCCAATCTGCTTGTTTAAAAAGAAAAGTGGACATAAGCAACCACTTGTCCACTCCAGTCCAAGTCTACTGTCCTGATCAACAACCTCTCCACTTTGAGGAAATTACACCTCCCTTTCTAGCTCAATTCCTGTTAATACATTTATCACCTCAGATAACAAAGGGAAAATTCTAAAAAAACCTTTAGCTCTTACATACAGCAGGAGTAACAAACAAACACTTCTTTCCTCTACCCAGCCAACATTAATACATTACCAGTTTTATCACGAACACAATCGTCGTCCAACTGCCTGTCCTATAGCTGCCTCTCGGACTCCTTGGTTCTTATGCTTGCAGCTGGAGGTGGCACTGGGGTTGGTTCCGAGGAATCCAGTGACTCTTCCAGACCTCCAAATTTGTCACAAAGCTTCTCTAGCAGGATTTTCTCACAGGAGAACGAGGCCTTGACATATTCTGTCAAAGCCAACCAGTCTGCTATCTCGAGCAAAAAACGGAGCAAGAGGCTTCCACGCCAGTTTGAAATCAAGCCACTCTTTTTCTATTGGGCAGCACATTACTAAGGATATAAATAGATACAAAGCTTAATTCATAATGCATAGGTGGGACTGGTTCACTTAGGGAGATGCTGATTACTGTAAGTTTTGTTTTTTTTCTCCTCTCTGAATTTAGCGACTTCACAGGCTTTTCATAGAAATAAACAGTTAATTTCAATTGCACCTGAATACTTTACATATTATATCCATTTGTCTCACATATTGGACTGGAAAACTTGTAGATGCTTTCAATATCCCTGCATTGGAGAAGACAACAACTTTTGCTAGCTCATAAATTTCAGAAGACAGAGAGAAAGACATTCTTGGCCTCAGTGTCAGTGGTGAGTTCTCGGTTTTGCTTGTACTAAGCTCCCTTAAACATCAACCTGGTAAGCTTTGGTGGACACAATGACGGTTCTTTTTAAAATTCGGTTGCAACCTATGTAGTTTTCTCGTTTCGGAAATTTTTTTCTATCACCTTGTGTTTCATATATAAAATCTGGAAAGCCATGGGTGGCCTTATCCTTGAAATCCATTACATGTTGCAGCTTTGTACTCCATCATGAGAAATAGGTGTTATGTGACGGGCAAATTTGCGTTTTGACTTTATGGCTAGCCTCTTAAAGTTTCTAATCAAATATCAAAGCTAACTTCGATTAGCAATGCTGTCACTGTACTCTTCTCAGGCGGTTCTTGAGGTCATATAGACTGATGCATGACCTGTTGATGTGTCCTGGTTTGAGCCTTTAGTGTCCTATCCAGTTTGCGAGGCATGATTCTTCAAGTGACTGAAAGTGGCTGATAACACTTCATGTGAGTGCTCCACTAGCTCACACAAGGAGATAAACTCATTTGACTATTCTGTTCTTCTTCTTTTTCAATTGTGGCATGTTACCTGCAAATTGAGATCCCCAAGTAGAGAACTTGTTCAGCAGAGGCTCTGCTATAAACTTTGAATAGGCAAATAGTAAGTAGGCACCAACTGTGATCGAGTTTGTTATCCCGTTTTTAAAAAAATTGAAGTGTGTATATCAGCCCGTACGAACTTGGAGCTTACTTAACGTTTTCCTAGGTGTCCATGCCACAATTGACAGAGGAAGAAAACCTATGAATGGCGTAGTCAAATGAGTGCAACTGCGGTCATCGCCTTCTGTGAGCTCTGACGATAGTGGGCACATCACATTAAGTGTTATCAACGTATACAAAGGACTTGATACAATCGAAGCTGTTATTACACGTGCTGGCGTGGTAATGGTGCATGAGAATAGTTGTGTTCTTGCTATTTTAAAGTTTCTGAGCACAAGCATGGATATGCTAAATTAAATCACTTAAACATTTTAATTGAAAGCCAGATGCTTCATAAATCTCAAAGGAGATGGTGTGCACAGACAGGCAAATGTATGACACTAATTAAATCGACCTTTCCTTATTACATTATATAGTCTAGTTGATAAACGATGTGATGGGGATAATGATCTTAATTTAATAATGTAAACAATTATAATTTATGGACAATTGCTGTCCCCACTGATTCATATGGTTTTCACGTGAAAATATCTTCAAGTCTAATGATATGCATTTATGGGGACACCTTTTGTGCAGCTCATAAGCAGATAAGAATCAATGTTTGAGAAACTGTGGACATATATTGATTCGTCTTCTTAGAAAAAAGAGAGAGAGAGAGATTGAGAAGAGGTTAAATCTTTTCGAAAATTTAAGTCATCAGTTGTCCCCACCACGTTATGCTTCATCAACATGAAGCTTTCATGAGCGACCAATAGTCACTCCTGAATGCTGCAGGCTAAGTCAACGACAAAGCTCCGAGGGAAGGCTGCCCCGAGGCACGAGAAATCAAAGATGGATACACAACTGTAGAAGAGGCCTTTGAATGGTATGCAACCTTTGTAACATGGCACGTACGAACTGCACTATCCGGCAGTCAGGTCGGTCATATGCATTCACAGTTCAATCTTTTGAATATGTGATAGGTTTCTCCAATCAGCCACTTACTACCTTACTGTGTTCTTGTTGGAGCAAATCTTATTAGCAACCATGCCATTTTGATCAACTTGAATGTCACATTTGACACTGCACCAGAACGACGGAGATGTTAAGCCGAAGACGGTGCTCATTTTTGCCTTGAGCTCCATCTCAATCATGAATGTGAGTGCTCTGCGAAGTATATCCCTCTTAATGCTATAATTAGATGTCAGCGGCACCTGCAATCCATCGTCAGTGACAGTAATAAACACAAGCCTGCTGCTACTTCTGAGCTGCACAAAAGGTGGCGAATTTCCAGCCCCAAGTCGAAATCCAAAGTAGAATGGCTTAATCTCAAGCGATTGAATATAAAGATCCACTCTCTTGTTGGGATTGGACAAATAGAGAGTGTAGATGATGCTATAGTTATATACTGCCGCAAAGTACATGCCTTTACCTTCAGCCTGCTGTGCTATAATCTCGGAAGCGTCTACATCATTCATGTTAATATACGAAAATTTGGCAGTAACAACGTCTAGACGAGGGAAGCTGGGCTTGAGGTAGCAGTAAATGCCCATCATTACGAGACCCAAAACAAGAAAGAACAAGAGAAGTCCTACGAGAATCGATCCGAAGTGCCTGCTTCTCGACCATCTGACCCTGTCTCTTGCTTCTTTGGCCTCCATTCTAGCAAGATATTCTTCATCAAAGAATCTGCTGATATCTGTCCTGTTTAGTTCCCGGTTCCTCGGAACCAAACTCCTCACTCTCTCAGCAACAGCACTGATTGCTGCCATCAATGTAAAGAGCGACAGTGCCGGATTCAAAATGAAATCCAGCATCGGTAAATGCCATTGCCACTGCTCAAGGAGCCATGCCTCCTCATGATTATCAAACTCGTTGCTTCGTGACAGCATATCGTCTGTGTCCCCAGCCATCTTGATCTCCAATTCTGACAGTCTTTGTGCCGCTCTGCGGCCACCCCTAACATGACGACGTGGCCACAGTAGATTTCTCAAACAGGCTGTTAAGTAGGCAAATGGTTTAAAGCAGACCAGGTAAAAGTCCCCAGTAACACGAAATAAATTACAAGAGTTTGTGATTTTTACAGGCATTTCTCACTGGATGCTCGGCCGGAGGACTGTCAACGATTCACCGTTGCAATGACTTTCAGTACTATCTCCCTGGGATCTCTCAACATGTGGTAGCTGGAATTGAGCCAGAGGCCCTAATGAAAGTGCATCAGCACGAGCAGCCCTCGTGGAACGCATTGTTTCGCCTCTTGACATGTCCTCTTCCAAATTTCATGAGTCCTTCCCAGGGGCCTCACCATGCCAGTCATCTAACGTCCGTTTCAGCGACGTCAAAGTTCTTCCAACCCTTCCAGGAGCTCCAGGTTTCCATCGGCTTTCCTCTGAAAAGTCAGCAGCTTCCGTCAAATACACGCCCAGATCAGGCAGTTAAAATTTATAACCAATAAGATTCATCAAAAACCTTGGCTACAACTAAAGCCGACGGGTGAAAGTCCTCCACGTCCGGAACATTCTCAGCGGTTGACATCAAAGACTAGAGAGATCACTAGAGACTACAGGTGGAGAAAGGTCCTAATGTGGGGTGCCTGTCTTTGATTTTTTGTGGCGTACTTGCACCTTTGGCCGAAAAGTCCTACTTTCGAAGTGACGGCCGCACGCTCTGACTACTTAACGATGACGCCTGTTACTCCAGCACAGATAGCATGGCAGCAGGCTGCAGGTGAAGGTAACTACTACGCGGCGTATTTCCTGTTTGGGACTACATACGAGGTGCAATGACAACAGCAGCAACAACAGGAAAGTGGATACATTCAACAATTCAACGAGTACTGCCCTACTACAATGGATTCAAACTGGGAACCGCGAGAACAGCCCCTTCGTGCAGGCCAGGCGTAGCTCAGGACTTATATTGTATTATAATTCGTGAAAACAATCTGCCACTTCCCCTAGACGTGTACTATACGATTCTCAACGACATGAAGCTAGGCAAAGCAACTTATATTCTCATGCTGACTGTAAAGGCCCGAATGTAGGTTGCATAAAGTCACCTAACTTCTTTCTGATGGTCAAGTGTCAGGTAACTGTGCTAGGAGACTTTGTTATTCCTCATAGGCTATGCACGTTTCAAAACTAACCGTTGGATGATATCCACGGCAGCTTCTGCGCGCGTTAAATTTCAAACGTAACCGCTTGTGATCCAAGGAAGGATGCGGTATCCGCAAGTGTGTGTCTGTGTGTGGACATGAAATGCCACGAGGAGTACGCTTTGGCGGTGATGCTGAAGGTGATGAAGAAGCTGGGAAAGTGGCCCAAGCTGGAGGCAAGTTTACCAGGATCAGTCTTGTCGTGGATGAAGACGAGGGAATCCCAAACTCGCAAAATCTCAGCAGGATTTTTAACAAAAGTCATTTTGATGCTGCCGAGAGAGAACTGCAGCGGGAGCAACAGCTCAAGGCACTTGGAGAAGAGCTCTTTGGTGGTCTGGTAGCCTTCTCTTGCGTATTTTTTATTCTGTGCCTGATCATGCTCGCAATGTACATACATCTCCAGCCAGTAGCACCGGATTTTGAAGTCACGGGAGCAGGATTTGTTTCCCTTGCCATTACCGCTCTCACCCCTGCACAGATTGCGGAACAAACAAGTTCAGGCTCCGGAAACTATTTTGCTGCTTATTTCACCTTTAATGCCTCGTACACAATTCTCTTTACCAATTCCAACAAGAAAGTGGACATGTTCGTAGAGAGCATTGAACTCACTGTCTTCTACAATGGATTCCGGTTTGGAGCCACAAAAAGCATGCCCTTTACACAACCCAGAAGCAGCTCTCAGTCGTTCAAGCTGTTTGTCTCGCAGAAACTGCTACCCATTCCACTCAACGTGTACTACACCATGTTAAGCAGTTCCGGAAAACGGACCTTTTTTGGTGCAGACCTTGTTATGAAAGGCACTATGTCAACAATTGGGACGCTAAAATCTCCTCCGTTTAACTTCAGGGTTAGGTGCAACCTCGTTCTAAAAAACTACATTATCATTGAAAAGTACTGCAAGAGGCTCAACTGAGCTTAATAGACGTCCCTATAGTTGTTTCATTGTTCGTTAGCGTCCAATCAAGTGAAAAAAATTCCTGCTTCTGGAATCGTAGAGGACACATTTCGGATTCCATTCTCCAATTCTAGCTTTTGGTTGCTTAAGGACTCCATTTGCTGATTGTTAGGCACGTTTTCACGAGATTCCCGAGAATGTCCTTCGTCAAATGTAGACAATTGCTCAAACTTCGTTTTCAGAATGTTGTATTGGTGCTCTAAAGAGCCCATTATCTGTACCATCTCTTCAGAATGCTTCTTGGTTTTTTCTATATCCTCGATCAACATGAAATTCTCGAATGCACCATCCATAGAAGACGACTGCACAGAAAAACATGGTAAATCACGCAGGCAACACACACAGAGAGGGAGAGGGGGAGAGAGAGACCGTCTTTTGCATCTCATTCTCTGGCCACGATGCCCGATGTTGTACCTCTCTTATTGCTGAGGTGGATGTGGCATCCCGCTAGCAATAGCTCATTCACGTCAACAGCTATAAAAACAAAAGAAACACTTACAAGCTTTTTCGTCACAGATAGATGCTCACTGAGAAAAGGCAGTAACTCGGTGCTAAACCTCGCAAAATGTGTTAGTGCACTCTCCATTCGATTGAGGATGTCAAGGAGTTCAGAATTGAGCTCAAATCCAGAGTCTAGTACTTCCAGATGCAATCGCTTGTCTCCTGCGCATTGTTTGAAAAGAGTGTTTTTCCGGTCCTCGTCTAACAGTGCTTCTTTTGTGACCTTTACAAACGATTGGAACTTCTCTGACGTTGAGATTAGAAATGAAAGAATGTGTTCAAGCTGCGGGTATTAATCGTCGTCGTTACGAAATCTAGAAACTGACGCCAGTCGGTACCTGTGTGTTTTTCACTGCGCAGCAAGAAGTAATACTGTCGGAGAGTGACCGCTGTGGTTGTTGTTCTGAACGCTTAACTTCTTTCTCTCTAAGAGTTTCTGCCGCCTGTTCCACGTTACCCAGCTTCTTGTCTAGATTCTCAAGGCCATCTTCAATTTGCTGAAAGCCCAGCGCTGATACAAGCTTGGCAAGCTCAGTCTCCAGCAACTTAAGCCATGGATTACAAGCGGCTCTCGACTGGTGCATTTGAAACAGCGTCAAGTACTCCAGTGGAGTTGATATGCCATTAGCCAACACGGCAGGCGAAGCATAAACATCACGCCATCCTTGTTCCGACAGCCACACAGGCGCCTCTTCCGAAGGAATGGGCTTCCTCCCGGAGCGTGACGGCTCAGCACGACTTTTCGACAGTTCGTGGTTAGGATCTGCATGCGCACCAATTTCATCAACAGTGCAACCACTTACATCAAACGAGCCATGCGAAGGGGATTTCTCTAGTAGACTTGCCACAGAGGTGGACATTAGAGAAATCCCTGTAGAGTTGTCATTCTGGTTATTAAAAAGGTTCTGAATTCTTTCCAGTGCTTGCAACTCTTTCTGCTTCCTGAGAATCTCCTCTGGCACAAACTTTCGCGGATATTGTCTTACGCATGCCTTCACGAGTTCACGTAGCCTGTCTCTAGCCGCCTGAGGGTCGAGCACTGGTTAGTTGGTCAGTACGTTGAGAGCAGCTACAAAGCTTGCCTCGGCAGCCTGGAAACGTTCATTGAGTGTATGTTTCTTGTGCTGTTGTGAAGTATGAGGAACATTTGGTTGCGTTTGGCAAAAGGGTTCTTTGGTGTCTGTCTGAAATCCCCTTGCATCAGCTTTGGCAATGTTAACCAGTGTTCCAAGGTCAGAGAGCTTCTTAATTCTCTCCTGCGCTGCTGCTTCGAGGCAGCAGACTTTAGACTTGGTGGTTGCGCATAAGTTAGCCTTGTCTACTCCCTGCGATGACTTGTTCCCAGGGAAGAGCCTCTTTAGCTTGTGAGGCCGCACTTGTTTAGTTGCACTGCCCTTGTTATTGGCTTGAGCTCCTTCTGCAGGAGTCTGTTGCTCAAGCGTGGGAGACGTGATGTTAACTTTGCCGTAGCATGGCTTGTTTTTAGCCCATAGCATATCCAGGAGAGTGGTGTTGGCAAGCTCTTCGTACTCCTTCCAGAACGCGTCGTGCATTCGGTGGTTTTGGTCCACGTAGACGTGGTGGTGGTGGTGAACGTGCAGCTCCACGGAGTTTTGCTGGAGGGTTCCCTGAGCAGGCGTGAGGCCGTCACGTGTATAGTTAGAGAGACGGAGCGCTACTAGTACCTTGGCGAGCGCATCCACGGGATCAACACCCAAGTGGGAGAGAACTGCTGTTCGAACGTGAGTGATAAGACTGGGCGAGCAGGAAGGTTGCCTGCAATACGAGACGTATGCATGTGCATATAAAGTGTCGTGACTCACCCCAAGACTTGACCTTGCACAGAGCTGGCCATGCCGACGACCTTGGCCGGAAGTCCCTAGTACTGGAGTCAGTTATGGGCCGCAAACTATAAACCGCGCCTGTTTCGGAGGGTAGTCGTTACTTAGGTGTCGAGGAGGATCATAGTGGTGCCGGGCTCCATCTTCATCACTCCCCTGCGGCTCATGAGCCGTCTCAATGCCGTTGCTTCCTCCGTCCGGCCTGCCTCGGTGTAGACGCTGAGGAGTAGCACGTATGGCAGCGCACTGGCGGGGTCGAGGTCGAGGAGTTGTGCTGCGGCAGTGTCGGCCCGCTGCACATCGCCCTGGACACGACATGCAGCCAGCATGGCCGTCCAGGTGACAGCGGTGGGAGGGACGGGCATGGCGGCGATGAGCTCCTCGGCGGCGGCCAGCTGCTTAGCACGGGCCAGCATGTCGACGCAGCACGAGTAGTGCTGCTCGTCCGCAACGGTGACACCGGCGGCGGCCAAGCATGCAGCGCCTTGCTCCAGCAACCCCGCCTGCGCACACGCGTGGAGAAGGACAGTGTAAGTGACGTGGTTGGGTTCCAGCCCGTCCAATGCCATGCTCCACGACTGCGCCACCGCACGGGCGCAGTCCCCGTGCGTGGCATACGCCGAGATGATGGCGGTCCACGCCGCAACGTCCCTGTGCTGCATGGCGGCAAACGCGCGGGCCGCGGCGTCCATGCCACCCAGGCTCCTGCCATAGGCCGCCACCATGAGCGTGCACGAGATCACGTCCCAAGCAGGCATCCGCCGCCAGAAGAGCTCGTCGGCGACCGGCAGCTCGCAGCTGGCGAGCATCGAGTTCCACGACGCGCTGTCGCGGTGGGGCATGGCATCGAAGCCGAGCTTGGTGGCGCCGGGTGTGTGGCAGCAGTAATGCAGCCAGCAGTTGGCGGACACAAGGTCCCGCTGCGGCATCAGCTCCAGCAGTCGGCGGGCGTGGCGGGGGCGGCCCAGCCGCGCGTAGCCCGCCGCCGCCGTGTTCCAGCTCACCACGTCCCTGCCAGGCATGGCCCAGAAGGTGGCGGCCCCCTCGTCCGCGTGAAGGCTGCTGCCCAAGCACGCCTGGATCCGCGCGTTGCACGACACCACGTCCCACCGCGGCATCCGATGCCACAGCCGCTGGTGCTGCTGCCAGCAGCTGGCGGCGGTGAGCATCGAGTTCCACGACACAAGGTCGCGATTGGGCATGGCAGAGAAGAGCAGCGCCGCGGCGTGCAGTGCGCCGGCAGACGCGTAGCCCTTGATCATAGTGTTGACGGAGATTGAGTTGCGCGCGGGCATGAGGTCGAGGACAAGGCGGGCGTCCCGCAGCTGGCGCTGGAAGGCGTAGGCGGAGACGAGGGTGTTCCACGACAGGACGCTGCGCTGGGGCATGGCGTCGAACGTCTGCCGCGCGTCGCGGAGGTGGCCACTGGCCGCGAACATATGCTCCACCGTGTTCCAGCTCACCGTGTCGTGCTGCGGCATCCAGTGGAAGAGCTGCCGCGCCTCGTCTGGGCGGCCGCGGCGGGAGCAGGCGGACAGCAGCACATTCCACGAGACGACGTTGGGTGCGGGCATGCAGGCCAAGACGCGGCGCGCCTGCCACAGGTGCCCATTCTGGGCATATGCGGCCAGCAGCAGGTTCCACGAGTAGAGGTTGGGGGCGGGAATGGTGTCAAAGGCGCGCTGCGCATCAGCCACGCTGCCCCGCCTCGACGCCGTCTCGATCAACAGGTTGCCTGGAAGCTTCTTCATTCATTCAAGGGCGAGCTAGGGTTTGGGGCTAGGGTGCGGCGCCATGACGGTCCTCTCGGATGTGGAGCTCTCGGATCTGTTTGTGGGCGTGGACGATGATTCATGGGGGAGGTTTGTGGACGAGGTGCTGTTGAGCTGCTCGGATCCGGATGACGAGCAGCAGCAGCAGCAGCGGCAGCACGACGAGGAAGAGGTGAAGCGGCAGTCGAGGTAAGCACACACACCCACACACACACACACACTGCTCACACTTTGGACGCCCTCCCTACAGGCTCCAACGCAACCGGCAGTCGGCCTGGCAGTCCCGGCAGAGAAAAAAGTGGTACGTGACAGGTCTCGAGGCAAAGTGCCGCCTTTTGGAGGGCCGCTGCACCCAATTGGAGCAGTCGGTGCGCTTTGTTTCTACGGAGAATGTGGTGCTTCGGCAGGAGGTGTCGAGGTTGAACAAGGCCGCCAAGAGTGGCGTGGCAGAGCCTGCCGTGCTCGTCAAGGGTAAGGTTTATCGTTCTGCTTGGCTCGTGAATGTGCGCTTCGTGGCTGCAGGTTCCCTGCCGTTGGAATTCCTGTCACGCGACTTGAGTTGCCTTGTCAACCTTGTGACGCTGCTGATACTGGTGTGGTGCCAAATCTCGATCACACTAGTAGAAAGAGATCAACACACGCCGCTGCATCATCCTCACCACAAGATGAAATCAGCAACAACGAGACGAAGAAGAAGAAGCAGAAGCAGAAGCAGAAGAAGAAGCAGGCGGCTCATTGCTAATGGGTGTGGTCACCTGGACTGGATTCCTCCTTGATTTCATGGATTTTTAATCTTGTGTGTATAAAGAAGAACCGGTATTGTCACCTAGTTGTTAAGCTGGAGACTAGTCACAATCCCACGATGGAACGCGCAACGTGGTGGTTATTTCATCCCGTGTCGTAGAAGTGTGCCATGAACGACGTCAGCTGCGCTAGGCATCGCAGTGTAAACGCCGGGCCACACGAAAAGCTACCTGGTAAGCAGGGCAGCGTATCTACATGAATCATCGAATTCACTAGCACTCGCTCAATTCACAAAACACACGTCCACTACCCCCTGCGTTGGCATGCACAATAGGCACCACCATCAATATCTGCAGTAACTTTGGCTGTTGAGGCTATGGTGACCAAGAAAACAAATTCACTCGCCCGACCGCCTTTACAGGGGCATCGCTCATTGGCCTCTGCCAGGGCTGTAGTGGACGGGTAAGTAGGGGATTCTGTTATTGATTGGCGGTTTTCTGTGAACGGGAGTGTAGTCCATACTCATCAGCTCGTCCGAGTCGCTTGGAATGTGGCTTTTGCTAGTGAAAGAGGACGAGTATCCTAGTGGTCCCTGCGCAGGAGGAGGCGCTTGTTCGAAGTCGAGCGCTTTTAAAACTCTTCTTGCTTGGCCTCTCGCTCCTTCTGGACACGAGTCACGATCAGCATGCCAGCAATCTAGACCTTACCTGTCAACATTCGCCGCGAGGCTTGTTTCTTTGCTCCGACAGGAGGTCGTAGAGAATGCGGCTCTGTGTTAGAGAGGACCATTGCTGTCATAATCAGATAGCAAATTCTGCAAACCTTACCCACTGTTGCCCGGGAGGCATCCGCGGAACATAAAAGACATGCGGCCGCCAAGAGGCAACAGCAACATCCAAGAGCAAGGGCTGTTGAAGCGGCATTAACCATCCTTCTCAGTCGCAGCTTAGATACTTCACAGTAATTCACTGGGGGAACTTAAAGACCGGCAGCTACAAGACAGTTGAAGCTGAGAAGCAGATGAATGCCAAAAGGCTGTGTGGGGAGGGGCTTGAGCGCAGACGGAGAAGATCTCAAGAACAGACTGCTGCTGCCTGCTCAGGACTCACAAGCCAATAAGTAGAGAGGGAGGTCCTTATACATCTTCATGCGCGCGCTGTATATACACAATATACCAACCGAGCTGTATATTACCCTGCTGCAGGGACTGCAGGCCAGGATGTCATGTTTGCTTGTGCAGCACTGGTAGCTGCTTGATTCTTCCGGAGGCGGTGGGGGTGGGCTTTACTCGTCCTCACTCTTGACATGTCATATGGTGTTTTGGAGCCTATACGATGGAATGGAAAAATGTATACATGGGCCGGGCCATGCAGGATGCGACGGACGGGTGGACAGGGCGCAGGATTGAATGCAATCTAACATATAAGGCACACACCATCGCATGGTGTACGGGGGCGACGTCAATCCCAAGAAAGACTTTGGTAGAGAAGTGTCGTAGAAAATCAGATACAAAAGAAAAAGGAGAAGACACTCGACTGTCAAGCAGCTGCTTGACAGATGCCTTTTAATCTCGGAACAAAACGTCCACTCGGCCCCGTCGTCCAGCTTATAGGCTTGTCCGCTCGTAACACCTACGGAACGATGCTGGCCGTACGTCCTCGCCCTTGTTTCTCTTGCTCCGGATTTGCGTGTGCTGGCATGGCCATTGGCTGGCAATGCGCTCGAGTCCAACTGGTGCTCGTGCCCTCAACTACTAAAGTCGAACCAAGTAGTGGGGCGAGAGCCAGTGTGTGCTATGCTGCAGATAAAATAAACAAACCACCGACTAGAGACCCGCGAGTCAAGGCAAAGGCTTGGATTTGCATTGTGTTTGCTTGGAGGTTGGGGCGCATTTAAGCAAAGCGCAAACCACTTGTTCACATGCCCTTTGGCACGCAGAGTGAGAGAGCACACGTGCACCATTCCTGACACGGCTCCTGGAGGCCTTTCAAGGAATCTGACGTTTCATGGCATGGCATTCACACTCGCTCAAATCCCAATCTCTGAGCCGATGGCCGATCCTGGCGTTAGACAAGCAGGGTATTTGCGGGAAACAAGGGAGTCGGCGTCAGGCACGGCACCTCAGCTTGCTCTGACCTCTGCCACCGCTCGGAGATAACATGTCCCCTCCCTCCCTCCCTCTTCCTTTATCTTTTATATCACCGAAAGGCCGGGCGCTCTACAGCTTGCAGCCTGAGGAGAGATGCCCTTGGAAGCCACGACGGTCTCCTTCCTACACTCGCGTATTCGTAAGCTGCGGGCACTGACGGCTTGGGAACACTAGCTGTAGCTCCAGCTGACGAAGGCGTTGGACGCCTGGGCCCCGTGCCCCGGGGCTTGTAGCCCACCCCCGTCTCCGGTCTCTTTGGAGGCTTGCTCCTATACCCCCTCCTTGTTACCGCTGTGCCCGGGTCACCTTTTATGTAGCCATTCATTTGTCCCGAAGCGGCCTGTATAAAACCTGGACCCATCCAAGTCGAAGCACCATGAGCTGCACAGAAATTATTTTGCGGGCAAACAAGATTTTACTACCTATGAACAGAGGAGACGGTTTCCCAGGTCGAGATTTGAATTCTGGATGGAACTGAACTCCCACGTAAAACGGATGGCTTGGCAGCTCCATGATCTGCTACAATAGAGAGAGATACATTATACAAGGCCACAACGTAGAGCACCTCCATCCGTCTTCCAGTCTCATCCCTAGCAACGAAACACAATCCAGCGCCTTCCAACGCTTCAACCATTTGCGGATTCACCTGGAAGCCTGCCATGTTTTAGTGCTCATTGCAAACACACATAAAAACACCTCATATCTGTGCCTGTGCCGTTCGTAAATATGCGTCTCCTTCTGGTATCTGCACCCACGTCATTCGCACACATCTTTATGGATAGATGGAGGCAGCTTACAGCTTTGCGGTTATGCAGTGTGGTGTCTGAATTAGAGTGGCGCGGGATCCTAGCCTCATCGTCCCACCCTTGTGCGTATCAGAAACCTATCGAAACGAAGAACGAGTGAAGCTCGCGTAACCACAAGTGTTACCTCGGGCATAAAAACAACACAGGGATACGGCGTGGCCGGGTCAAACTCGGTACTATTTGCGTTCTCCAAATTGAGGACCTGCGTTTTGCGATGTATGCCACGGGAACCGGAACCATAAAGCAAAGCTTACCGATCGAGAAAACTCAATGACCGCGACTTGCATGCCAAGACAGAGGCCCAAAAAGGGAACATTGTTTTCACGAGCATATTTTGCAGCTAATATCATTCCTTGAACACCCCGAGCACCAAAGCCCCCGGGAATTAAAATACCGTCAGCATCCTGACACACACAACACAAGAGAAAGAGAAATACAAACACTAGCGCAGCACCACAATTACCAGTACCTTTAGCATACTCCAAGCTGATTCATATTCCTCAGCCATCTGCAAGACAGCTTCCATTTACAAGCTAGCAAATGGAAGTGTAAGCATACATCGTGAAGCTTAGCATCTTCTAAAGAGGATGACGCAACCCAGTCAACAAGTAGCCGTCTCGAGCATGCAATACACGCATGCTGTAAACCCTGCATTCCCAGAGGATATATTACAGCCTAGCCACCAAAACGCTTACCTTTAAAACGGAGAGGTACGAATCTGCAAGACCAGTGTATTTTCCAACAACTGCTATCCGAACCTGGAACAGAACTAAATGGGGACAAGAAAACCAATTACGTAACACTAACCGGAACGGTTACGTTCTCGCAAGACCGTGCCATGGCCGACCATTCCTCGACACAAGGTTCGGCAGGACTGTAGACAGCGCATTAGGTAGGAACAAACAGAAGCACAATACAGATCGACCTCAGGTTCAAACGGCTCAAGACTGCATAGTGCGCTTCTTGATCCTAAGTGAGAACCTGTTAAAACAGGTTACATGATATAGGAGCTAGAGTACCCTCAATATCAAGGGCACGTGCCAAATATTTGAGACATCGTAAATGTTCAAAATGTCGGAAGTCTGCATGCAAGGAGAAATGCTCTTGACACTGAAGCCCCAAAAACACATGCATACCAAGACATCGCAAAACTGGGACAACTTCTCTTTGGTGTAGTCCTCGAGTTTCTAACAGGTAAGAGGTGAAAACCAAGGCAATAACAGCTTAGTCGCTTACTTGAGCGCTCCTGCAAACCAGTAAGTGCGGTACCAACCCGAAGGCGCGAACTTCACGAACGCTTTGCTGAGCAGGCTTTGTCTTCTGTAGTAAGAAGAGTGAGCTCAACCGCTACATGTGACAGAAAAACAATGCATACTAGCCTGTTCACCGACAACACCAAGAACTGGGACAAGGCTGACGTGAATGTGGCAAAAGTTTTCAGCACCTAATCCATATACACCACTTCCACTCTTGTTACATACATCGGTTAACTCGGCACATAAAACTCACCAACATAAAACTGGAGCTGTCGTAAAGCCTCAATAAATGGCATGGATTCAATGTCCCCTGAGGAGGAGAACCCAAGGTGACAAGAGCTTGAAATAAAGAATGCGAAAGGGTACCAACAACTCCTCCAAGCTCGATAACGCATACGTCTGGAGGGTTAGGAGTTCCGTCCACTGGAACCTTGGCCACCGATTGGATTCGATCTTGGATGACATCAGTCAAATGGGGAACAATCTGCGAGGGAAGAAGTAAGAAAGGGAGGGCAATCCAAGCAATTCGAGAGTTGAACCTGCACAGTCTTTCCCAGATAGTCCCCTCTCCGCTCATTCTCCAGAACAGCCTGCGGGGACGAAGAATGAGACGAGAGACTTGGAGCAACGGGAAAAGGGATGGCACCTGGTATATTTTCCCAGACGTGATGTTATTCTCCCTTGTGAGAGTGACGTCCAGGAACCGCTCATAGTTGCCAAGATCCAGATCTACCTAGCCATAAAACGCTCCCAGCAGTGGTTAGCATGCATGCAGCGCGGCAGCGGCTTACCTCCCCTCCGTCGTCAAGAACAAACACCTCCCCGTGCTCGAAGGGTGACATGGTTCCGGCGTCCATGTTGAGGTAGGGATCTGGAAAATGCGGGGCCGGGCCATTCCAGCACACGAGTAAGTAGCACGCACGTACCGATCTTGATGGAGGTGACGCGAAGGCCACATGACTTGAGCAGCAGGCCAATGCTGCTAGCTGTTACCCCCTTACCGAGGCCGCTCACCACACCACCGGTAACGACAACATACTTCATCTCCGCCATCCTAGGGTGGTGCGCCATCAAGGCCATGAAATGGAGGCGAGACACCAAGAGCTACTGTGGGCGAGCCGTCGGATAACGCGGCGATCCTGTGGCGCCCAGCTGGCTCCCATCAGTCAGCGCGGACAGCAACGCCACGAGCGTGTTCAACATGTGCAGCTGCTCCTCGTCGTGCTTGAGCCTCCTCTCCTCGACACAAATCCGGCGGGACTCGTTGGCCAGCCGCTGCCGCTCGTTGTCTGCCCTCACCACCTCCAGCTCAAGCCGCTGCTCTTGCAGCTGGACCTCCTTGTCCAGCAGGCGCAGCTTTGCGGCCCTGTACTCGTCCTCCTCGCGCGATTGCTGACAAGCCTCGCTCCGCCGCCTCTTGGCAGCGTGGTGGCGACGATCGCTGGCGTCGTCAGCATCGCTGCTCAGGAGCATGCGGGAGAAATCTTGCAGGGTGTGGCCTCCGTCAAAGAGAGCCTGGAATTCAGCCTCGGCCACAGGAACGCCGGCAAAGTAGTGGCGCATGTCATCCAAGAACTTAAACCGGTCGCAGTGCGCGGAGGCCACAGCTGCGTGGTAGTCCGCCTTGAGTGCCTTGAACTTGGTCTTGCATTGGACGCCATCCAAGGGGTGGCCGCGGAGCTGCAGCGCTCGAGCGACGCGCTTCCACACCTGTGTGCTCTTGCCGCCGCCGCCGCCGTCGTCTTGTGGATCGTCTTGGAGGGAGCGGGAGTACCTGAGGATGCGCATCACTAGCACCAGCATTCGCACCGCTGCGTCGCTCCACACCGCCACGTCCAGCCGCCGCCGCCGCCGCCTCGGCCACCCCTCCTCCTCCATCTCCATCGCGGTGGGCTAACCCTAAGCTGAATTGGACAATTCATTCATCTGGCCATGGAGGAGACGATGCGGGGGTGGCCGCTTGGATTGCAACCCGTCAACGTGCGGGTGCATCTGGCGGAGTCGTGGCTGGAGCACGCCGCCGCCAGCTCTGCCGCCGCCGCAGCCTCGTCCTTGTCACCCAGCTTGAGCTTCTCCTCGTCCTTGTCTTCGGATCTGGACACCCAGGTATGTTTTGTCACGCCAAGAGCGCGCTGCAATGTGCATTGCTGTGCAGTCCACTGTGTCGCTTCTCCCGGAGACGGGAGTGGCGGGCATGACGCTGGGGAGCCTGATTGGAATCCGGTCGGCGGGGCGGAGGAGGGAGCAGGCACGCCACGGTAGGGGGGGCATGGTGTGGGCGCTGCTAGGCTGCCGCAGCAACGGCAACAGCAGCGACGAGACGGGGAGTAACGCGACGCTGCTGGCGGACAGTGTTGCTCCACCTTCCTTGGGTGAGATCCTGGCCTTGGAGAGATCGTCCCGAAATGGAGGAGGCGGAGGAGAGGAGCGGCAGGTGTGCGTCAATGTCATGTACGAGGAACACGGGCTGGAACAGCAGGAGCAGCAGCAACAACAGGAGGGGGAAGCTGTGAAGGTGGACGCCTGTTTATACCAGCCGACAAGCAGCGCGCTCTCCACCATGTGTGGATGCCTCGTCGTCGTCACTGGGGAGTGACCATAGCTAGCTACCTCCTAGGGGCACAAATAAACACTCCATCAGCGTGTGGCCAGCGCCTCGATCTCCTTGACCAGCAGCTCCTTTTCTTCCTCAAACTGCTCGTCCTCTGGAGGTGAACATGCACACGTCCACATGCACGTATGGTGGAGCAGCAGCAAAGGTTTGTGAGAATATACGTACCCTTGTCAAGGTGGAAGTTGTCCAGAAAGCGCAGCAGTCTGTCTCTGTTCTTTGCCAAGACGTGCACGATGGGGGCTGGCTTCTTCGGGTTTGCAACAAATACCTGCACAAGGACAAGAGAGCTCGCCATTTGCTGATCGACGAGGCGCACCTTGAATATATGGAACGCAGACGACTGGATGCTCTTGCTTGGGTCCTGGGCCAGAATAAGCTTTTACTTACATTGGCATACGTAGAAGCAAGCAACGGACCTTGAGAAGCGTCATGACTATCAGCAAATTGCGCTTGTCCGAGATGTACCGTAGCATGACTTGCGTGTTAGATCTGTCCAGGAGAAAATCCCCGAGCAACTGAAGAATAAAGAGGGAGAAGAGCATTAAAAAAAACAAAAAAGCACACACACACACACACACAGGCCCACCTTGAGAGATTGCCGTTTTGTGACATAGTTGCTGGAGCTTAGCAGCCGCTCGTACAGCTCAAAAAACTGATCACGACACCCAAGTGAAACATTTGAGCTGTGGCGACGCTTACCTGGTCATAGTGCGAGTTAAGGTAGTTATTTACAACGCTCCCATGCCTGGTGAGAAGCTCCTGCGCCAAACGTAAACGTAACAGAGAAAACAGCGCAGAGGGCTACCTTAAACGTGGTGAAGGCATCCGAGGCAATATCGAAGTTGGGAAGCTCCACGAGTTTGAAAAACAGCTCGAAGCTGGCCGACTCGAGCATGTATCTGGAAAGCGGGCGACAGCTAGTAATGCAACGAATGCGTTGCATGGGCGATTTCACTCACGCTGCTAGGCTTGCAAAGCGGGAGCACTCCCTTAGCATGACGCCACAGTTGAGAGCAGTGTCCTTGTTCTGATAGCTGCACCCTCAGCCAGGCTTTCATAATAGCGCGACAGCCCGTTGTTTGCCTACTTACCACGAGATGAGGAAATCTAGAAGCTCGGGGTGATTTTCCAGGCAGTGTACCGCGAGGCCACCCTTTTGGCGCAGAAGAATGCACCATACCTGGACTGTATCCTTCCTTGCCTGCCGATCAATCAATGAGCTGGCGAAATGCACACACACAAACGCTCGTTACCTCCCAGCCTAGATTAGGGAGCTTGTGGATGAGAATTTCCAGAAAGTCATCCTTGCACACCTCGGCTACAAGCTGCACAACCAGATCTGGGCTGGGCTCTGCCTCGCCATCGCCGAGGATCATGTGTTTCATGGCCAAGAGGTTCTTGTCCACTTCCTCGAGCGCCTGGAGGGGAGAGAGTGGGAGTGGCATGAGAACAGCTCTTTCTGTTTACCTTGTCCAGCAGCCGCACATCCGCCACGGTCTTGTCATCCAGGGCAGCGAGCGCGTCCCGCGTCGACTTGACGAGCTCAGCTGCGCTCTTAGGTCTGAATGGCTTGAAGAAAATGAAGGACATAGCTCCCTAGGTTCAGGTCAGGGTTTTGATTCATACTTATTTCTCAACAGGGGGAAACAAATGTACACAACATCACATAAGACCCCAGCCCACAAGCTTTGCATGGCAGACTGGACAGTGGCCCCGTGCCCGGACGCACGACGAACAAAACGATGCGTGGCCGCAATCCTGGCAAAACACACACATTTAAATCACTCGAGAGGGGGCGTGAGTTTGCTTACCGTGAGACGAGTAGCGCCGCCACGCGCACGCGGCCTCTCAACACACAGCATGCAGAGCTCGTCTCCAAAGAGGTTGTGCTCTCTGCCCTGCTGCTGCTGCGGCAGCGCAGGCAAAATCTCCCGGAAGAAATCGTACTTTGGAAAGTCAAAAGGCGTGGTGGACACGTCCAGGGAGGAGGTCTTGAGGGAGGGAGCGCTTTCCTGCGCTATTGACAGTGGCAGTGGCAATCCCCCGTTGCCGAAGACACTAAACAAGCTGGATTCCACCTGAAGTGAATGCTGGCTGGCGTGGCTGGCGACTTGCTTCGCTCTGCCATGGCCATCAGGCTCTGCCTCCCTTCCATCCCTCGACGACGCTCCGGCAGCCTGGAGGTGACGGAGCCAGGCACGGTGCGGGGGAAAGGGGACGTCATCCAGGCCGGGAGCCCCGCTGCCGCTGTTGCAGTTGCTGGTGCTGGTGGCCGCGGCAGCCACAGAAACCGGTGAAGGGGAGGAGGAAGACGGAGTCCTGGACGACGCGAGTTGGTGAGAGAATGCCTTTCGAGGTGGTGGCTGATAGTAAAACTCAACCCCGTTGATGACATGTTCACGCTGAACAAATTCACCCCTTCTCTTGCACTCGCACAGTTCCCTGTACTTGGCCACAGCCTGCTCTACCAGGGCCACCGCTGCCTGGACTAGAGCCTTCTTGCCCTGGATCCTGAAGAGTCTCATTGGAACCCCCGTGGCGCTGTTGCTGAGCCGGCATGCAGACGATTCCGTCCACGACTGGATGATGGCACCTGTCACCTGACCGATGAGCCTCGCGGAGATGCCCCGAGCGCCAATGACAAAACCCGCTGCTAAAAGTGTGACCCGCATCAGAGCTTGCGTTCCCGCTGCTTGGTACTCTGTGCTCACAACCCGGTGATCTTCCAGCGCCAAGTCGGAGCTCTTAGAAGCAGCAAAGTTGGTTACTTGCGTCAATGCCAAGCCCACAGTCCCGTTTCCCGAGCGAGGGCCCCTCGCCAGTTTTCTCCGGTTGTCCACAAGAGCTCTCGCCTGTTGCACTTGCTGAGAGGTGGCTGGCTGCTCTGCTGCATCTTGTGCTGTAGCTTGTTGGTGGTCCTTATAAACAACGGGCCAAGAAGGCACTGCAGAGCTCGACGAGGACGACGAGGACGACGACCTGCTCTCCCCTGTTCCACTCTGCTGTTGCTGCTGCCGCGCATCGCTGCTCCTCGTCTGCTGCGCGCCTCCCTGCGAGCAGCAGCTGTTGCTCAAACCCAGCCCTGATGCCTCTCGAGCGAGCTTCTCAGCGTCTTCTTTGCGACGCTGTCGTTCAAGGCGCTGCACCCTCTGTTGCTCCACCAGTGCATCAATCTCCTGCTCTCAGCACAAGCACCAGCATTTATTCTCACAACACGGGAACTCAACAGGCACAAGAGAAGTGTACCAGGCGCTGCAAGCGTTCCTGTTCCTCGGCCCGAAGTTTGAGCGATCTAGCCTGCGCCTTGCGCCGCTGGGCCGCCTCCCGCTTAAGCTTTCTACTTGTTGTTGCTGCTCCTGCTGCAGTCGACTCCATAGCGCTCGCCACATATCTGCACATCCCCCTGTCCTGGAATCAGAATATTATGCCCCGTCCCGGCATTTGGCACGACCCTAAAACGCCATAACTAACTGCCTGTAAGGGATTCCACGAACAGCCATTTGAGCTCGGTCATGTCCTTCACGTTGTAATGCGCATTGAAATGGTTTCCTGGGCGAAGAACTGGCTCGGGAGATATCTGCTGGAAATCTGTGAGTTTCTTCCGGAACAATTGAAACATCCCGGTTTGTCTTGCGATTTCCTCAAGATTTCCCTCGGCAGCAGCAGCATTTTTGGCGTCGGTCACGCGGCACTGGAAGATTCCGGTTTCCGGCAGGATTTGCGATTAGATCCTATGAAACAGTGAATTTTGTAAACTCTAGCAGCGAAATGAGACGAAAATGGTTACCACCATGACTTGATTCGCAGGAAGACTCCACTTTGAGCAGAGAGAGAGGTCACCGCGTCCTCACTGCAACAAAGTTTTTTCATCGTTTTCTATCATCAAACCAAAAAAATCTAGTCCATCTTCGGTGTTCTTGACACCTTGGTAGTTGCTCCAGGCTCCAAACAATGGAAACCAGGAACGGGCATACCAGCTGCTAAAAACCAAAAGAGCTCTTACTCGAGGCGAAGAAAAGAGAACAAAAAATTCTTGCACTCGTGATTTAGTAATGGCATCGACCCTCGCACAGCTTCAAACTTGTTGTCGGAAGATCTCGATGGCACGGCAAAATTCTCATCGCCAGCTTCCACGCCAAATCGTCCCTGCTGCTCCCTTAACCCGCTGCTCCACTCATTACTCCAATCCCGATCCCGGGCCCTGCCACGGTCCCCGCCACTTCCGAGGTGCTCGATCTCGCGCTCACATTTTTAAATTTTCGAATGGGTATAAAACTCTTTTTAGGTGCAATCCAAACGATTGAAATTGTTAATTGTATCATATTTATTTATTTCCCTATTTGTGAGTTTTTTAGGTTTTATCTATATAATTTACATGTATCATATTTTTTTAACTTATTTTCTTTTATATTTGTTTTATGGGTTTTTACTTTTTATCCATCTAAAAGTTGTAGTGGAAATTTTTAAAAATTACTTTAGTGATTATAAGCTACCTATCAATGAAAATATATTTAAGGTAATCTTTTTTTTTCCCTCTATATTTGTAATAATGCAGCATAAAACATTAAAGTTAAGTAAAAAGTAAAGTTAACTAATGATGGATTAAAATCAATTGCTATTTATAGAGCAAAATAGATGAAGTTACCTACAAATAATATAAAATAAAAAGAAGCAATAATAAAGATTTATAATTGATTTTTTTTAATGTTTTTTGTTTATGTTTAAAATATGATTCTAAAATAGCTGTGTATTCATATTAAGTTGTGTAATAGAAAATTAATGTAAGGACACTAAAACGTTGTTATTATTGTAAATTATGCCAATATTGCAAAGATTTATATGATTAAAAATTTCAATAGAGAAACTTACCAAGAATATTTGTAAGAAAAATGAAAAATAAAGTTAATTATGAATAGCCATTAAATTTTAGATTAAATTTTTTATATACTCTTAAATGTTACAAGAATAAATAATGAGTTTTAGTTAGAAATCTTTGGTGGTTTTTGAAAATAAAAAACTTTATACATACTTATCGTTTCACTTCTTTTTCACCACCATACTCAATTTTTGATATGATATTTGGATTGTCAAACATGGATAATAAATCCATATTTTAGACTCTCCATGGCATCACGGTTGCTAGTGGCAACACCCTCGAACCCCCACTTGATTCTCCACTCCCAACTGGCATAACTAACTTTGGTTATGCCCTTCGATTCCTATGGTTCGGTTCTATCCCTTTACTTCTTGCTTTTGGCTTTACACCTTTCCTTTGGTCATACTCTTCCAGACTAGGAGGATAGCTTTGCACTTTCTATCATGCCTTAGCAAGTATTCTTAGGAATGAACCTACCTGATAGCCTAGGGAGTGGTTCCTCAATTCAGGTATGCTCACCCTATAATCCCACACATCAGGATTACGTTGTTGCTTACGGGCCTTTACATGCCCATCACTAGCCTTGCCAAAATTCCATTTTTGGCTTTGTCCAATTCGAGTAGACAGTCTTCTCCTGTCTCCGCCACCTTTGGACATTTAGATAACACTTTCTATCCATCATTCGCTAGGGACTTAGTCCCTTGGGCCTTATTTATTACCCTCGCAACATCAAACACCACCTCCTGGTGTTCTAGAGTGTTCAGGTGTCCCAATGATGGCTTCCTTGACAATGAGTATTTCCTTTTATGACATTGACTTACTATATCACAACATAAGTAACTCATCCCCCGTAAGGGTATGTCCAACTTCCCTATGCCATTAAGAAGGCTTGGGTAGCTACCTTCTACCCATTTAACCAATTATTTTGCATCTCTTGCTTAGTTGCCTCATAGTTGTCAAGTCCTACAACTCATTGCTGGTGCTTCCACACCTCCATCATTATCTGGGTCACCACACTTCAACTGCATGCTCTGCCGCTTAGGCTATGCCATTCCCATTTCCATTAGGATTCCTTTGGCAAGGGGTTCTCATGAACCCACCAACATAGCCTCAAGGTATCACACGTTGGCACATTTGGTGTCTCCACACCATCGGCTCCACGAGCCTACCTCTATGACACTTCTTCTTTGTGTCTAAGTCTTTGCCAAGACCAATACTGCTCTTTCTCATGCTAACCATCTGTTAGCACTACACCATAGAGGTTACACATAACTTTGTGTCAAAGTTGTTTTATTTTTGGGAACACCTTTCCCACGACTTTAGCATGGCATATTTTGCCATCGATGAGATACCCTCTGTTCTCATCCTTGGATCCTATGATCCCCCCCCCATCTTTCGTGGGGTACCACACACCTCAGTCCAAATGCTTCCATCAGTCCTTTTAGGACTATTCCTTGACTCTACTTGAGTCATCTAGCAGTTTTGGACTTGGTTAATCCACAAACCCGTAAGGTCCCACTTGTGAGGCACTAGCTCACTGGAATACACTTCCTGCATTCTTGTCCTGCTCAGAAGGACTATTTTCACAAGTGTTACTCTGACACTTGTTTTGTTCTCTGGGGCAACTTCTGCCCCTTAGGACTACTTTGTAAGGAACCGACTCCCCGAGATGTCGTAGGCTAAAGGATCCCCAAAAGCTTGACCGAAATGACAAAGAGTTCATCGGATGGGACCAAGTCGAGGATCGAGTCCAAGACCGACTCTAGGACCGAGTTCGAGATAGGGTCCGGAATCGAGTCCAAGACCGACTCGGGGACCGAGTTCGAGTCCGAGTTCGAGACCGAGTTCGAGACCGAGTTCGAGACGGAGTCCGAGATCCGAAATCGGGTCCGAGACCGAGTCCGAGGTCGAGTCCGAGGTCGGATCCGAGATCGGGTCCGAGATCGAGTCCGAGATCGAGTCCGAAACCAAATCCGAAGTCGGATCCGAAATCGGGTCTGAGATCGAGCCAGAGACTAAGTCCAAATACTAATACGGGTCAAGGGGTGAAAGCCCAAAGCGTGCGTCTCCCAGGGGGGGGGGGGCTGCAGGGGGTTCCAAAAGTATAGTAGGGATAGTGAGGTCCAGGAACCAGTTTTGAAGGGACTCTCCAGTTGGGCTTCCAAACCGACTTGAGGTTGAGACTGGGACCGAGGGGCCTTGGGTAGGAGTGAGCATGGACTTGGCTGGTGCCGGAGGGGCCATCCAAGGAAGTGCTCAAGAGCAGCTCCCACTCCCGAAAGGGAAACCGACTGCGGTGCTCCCGGCTCAGGTGGAGTGGTGCCCCACTTGAGTACCTTGTGGCTCATTGGTCCTTGCCCTTCCGGGGGCTTGGGCCTTCCCTTCGGGATGGAAGAGGGGGGGTAGAGGTACCCATACTGGGCCGTTAGGCCACGGTGTTTCGCCCCGACGTCCCGAAGCAAGTGTTGCACCCAAGGCTTGGGATTTAGAGGGTCCCATGATCAAGTCTTGTTGTACCAAGGGGTGTTAGGAATCTGGAGGCTTGGTGTGCTTGGTTGCTTGTGCCTGCGGGGAGTGTAGCCGAACCTTAAGTCCAGTCTAACCCGGGGAGGGGGATTGGGAGAGATTTGGGAATCCGTAGATGGATGGCTAACACTCCGTTGCTCGTGCAGTAAGTAGCTGAAACCAAGTAGGAGCTAGTACATAGGCGAGAACCTTGGCGAGGGAACTTAGCACAAGCCAAGGCAGAGTTGGTTGGATAGGCGAGGTAAGCTGGTAAATTGGAAAGGAAAAATTTGTGGCTTACAATTTGGTATCGGAGCCTCTTTCTCAGTTCTAGCGAAGGATAGAGGCGGATTGCTGGGAGATGGCAAGGGCAGGATGTAAGCGAACCCAGGCAGAGACGGAACCTCCTCAAGAGCTGGAGCCTCCGGTCGAAGAGGAGGCGATGGATGAGGAATCCTTGCATGAGGAGGACTCCAGTGAGGCAACTTCCAAACAGGAGTCTGGTGGTGAGGTTCGGTCATCCAAGGCTCGATTGGATGTTCTAGAAGGACAATTGGCACAGACCAATGCCTTGCTAGAGACTCTCGTACGCAAGCTAAAGCATGACGAGAAGCGGAAGAAAAAGCGAAAGACTGCGGATGCTGGCAGCGCAGAAGGTGCGGACCCTTCGGCAGGGACTGAGGCAAAACTAGACAAGGTCGAATAGACCGAAGTGGAATCAGTCCCTCAGGCAGTTCCCAAGTACAAACCAAAGCCCCCACCCGTCTTCAAGGGAGTGAACGACTATAAGGTGGTGGAGGATTGGTTTTACAATATGGAGGACTACTTCCGAGCGTTGCGATTACCAAGCTCGGAGAAGGTCCCATGTGCAAAACCATACTTGGCGGATAATGCCAAGTCTTGGTGGAGAATGACAGAGGCCAACGAAGGACCGGTGGCCACTTGGGAAATGATGAAGGTGAGGATCCGTGCAACTTACGTTCCTCCGAATGCTACTCTGCATCTAAGGGACAAGCTGAGTAGGCTGAAGCAGACCGGAACCATTCAGGAGTATGTGAATGGGTTTATGGCAAAGAGGATACTTGTCATGGACATGGGGGATATGGATGCGTTCCATGCCTTCATATCAGGTTTGCAAACCTGGGCTTGCGGCGAAGTAATGCGGTGGAACCCGACCAACTACAAAGAAGCGTTGGATGCGGCCATCAAGGTGCATTTCAACGATAACCTGCGAAAGGGGAACACGACGGGGTCGGGATCCACGTTTAGCAAAGGGGCCAAACCAAGGGGAACGTTTAGCAGAGGGAAATTCAAGAAGAGTTTCTCTAAGAATGAGTCCTCGGGGTTCCGGAAAGGCAGATCCGGTGGGCAGCGAGCGAGTACGTGGGGGATTCAGGCGAAAAGAGACAAACCCACGGATAAGAAGGTCAAGTCATATAGCAGCGTGGGAAACAACGTATGCTACAACTGCGGTGAAGCGGGACACTTCTCGAGGGAATGTCCCTACCCGAAGAAGGCCAGAGCCAATATGGCCATCAAGTCGGGTGAAGTCCAAAATGAGGTATATGATCCAGTCCCTAACTCAAAGTTACTCATTACACGAGCAACTTTGGTAGAGAGTCGTTCGCGACATCTACTAGCCCTCCGAGGGAAGCTCGGAGGTAGATTTGTTAAGATCCTTATTGACATGGGTGCTTCGGATAATTTTGTGGCTGCAGACATAGTCCGGCAAGCCGGACTAACGGTGCAGCAGCTAGGCGAACCAAGGACTATAGAGTTTGTTCAAGGTAGCCAAAGCACCGATGAGGTACTTCGACAAGCGAGAGTCGAAGTGGGGACTTGGAAGGTGGACATGGATTTCACCGTGTTGGACATGGCGGGATTTGACATGATCTTCGGAATGGACTGGTTCAATCGATTCGTGGTAGCCCTGCATGGACAAGGTAGAAACCTTGTGGTACTGGCGAATGCCCAAGGAAGAAGATCTAGGGTGGAGGCCCAAGATCTAAAGGTAGGGCAAAGCAAGGCCAAAGATTCCTGCTTAAACCTGGTGTCCACGAGAGGACAACTCACTAAAGGAACTAAGGCGGCCTTTTTGTGCTTACTCTCGGTGAAGAGTGACAAAAAGACAGGAATGGAAGAAGTACCTTTAGTGATCCAGCGGGTGTTGGACTAATTCCAGGATACCATGCCGGAGGAGCTACCGGTGGGGCTACCCCCAGCACGACCGATAGAACATAAGATTGAGCTAGTCGAGGGTGCTGAGGCAGTGGTTCGTCCCCCTTATCGTTTGAACGAAAAAGAACTCAAGGAGCTCAAGTGCCAACTAGAGGAGTTGGTGGACAAAGGGTATGTTAGGTTGAGCAAGTCGCCGTATGGGGCGCCGGTGTTATTTGTGAAAAAGAAAGATGGATCTATGCGCATGTGCATAGACTACCGGTTGCTCAACAAGTATACAAAGAAGAACAAGTACCCTTTGCCAAGGATTGAGGACTTGTTCGATAGGTTGGGAAAGGCAAAATACTTCTCGAGGATTGACCTAAGGTCAGGATACTACCAGATCAGGGTAGCTGAGGAAGATGTCGAGAAGATAACCTGTCGAACGAGGTATGGAAGCTTTGAGTTTCTGGTGATGCCCTTTGGGCTGTGCAATGCGCCGGCAACGTTTTCACATTGATGAACCATATCTTTGTACCCTATCTGGATCACTTCGTGGTCGTCTATATCGACGACATTCTGATCTATAGCGAGACGCTAGAGGAGCATGCCGAACACTTGGCGAAGGTGTTTGAGAAACTAAGGGAACACAAGCTGTATGCTAAAGAGAGCAAATGTGACTTTGCTCAACAAGAGGTAAAGTTTCTCGGGCATGTGGTGGGCCAGGACGGGCTCAAGGTGGACCCGGAGAAGGTCCAAGCGATCCAGGAATGGGAGCGACCAGCCAATGTACATGAGTTGAGGGCATTCCTGGGGCTATGCAACTATTATCGAAAGTTTATCAGACACTATTCAAGAGTAGCCCTGCCCTTAACGGACCAAACAGGAAAAGGGAAGATGGTGTGGACAGCGGAATGTGAGGCGGCATTCGTCCACCTCAAAGGGAAGTTGAGGAAGGTTCCTGTATTGGCATTACCAGACTTTGGTAAGGACTTTGAGGTAGAAACGGATGCTTCGGACTTTGCGTTGGGCGCAGTTTTGAAGCAAGACAACCATCCGGTAGCGTTCTTCTCGAAGAAGCTGGACAAGGCTCAACGGAAGTGGCCTGCCCACGAGAAGGAATTGTTTGCGGTGGTCAAGGCGCTCAAGGAGTGGCGACACTACCTTGGGAGACACTTCAAGGTTTACACGGACAATGTGGCAACGAAACACTTCTTGTCACAGCCCGACCTAAGAGGGAAACAAGGTCGGTGGGCCAATGCCTTGGCTGAGTTTGATTGCGAAATTCTGTACAAGCCTGGGAAGAGCAACATCGTGGCGGATGCGCTAAGTCGAAAAGCGAGCTTGAGGTTGGCAATATCCAGCGCAACAGCAACCTTCTGGGACGATGTGCGGACAGCATATGAGAACGATGGTCTAGCACAAGAAGTGTTGCTGAGGAATCTTGAGGCGCGGGAAGCTCACCAGAGAGGTGAGCTGCCAACGGAAGAGAAAACGGGCTATGCGGAACGCAACGGACTCATTTATTACAAGCAAATGAGGGTGTATGTTCCAGAAGGGGAACTAAGGAAGGTGGCCTTAGAAGAGTGTCATGACGGACCTCTTGCGGGACACGGTGGAGTGCCCAAGACGATGGGCTTACTCAAAAGGAAGTACCATTGGCCAGATATGGCTAAGGACGTCCAAGACTATGTAAAGACATGTCCAACATGTCAGCAGGTAAAAGCCGTGACTAAGGCTAGTGGGGGCTTGTTGCAAAGCATCCCAATTCCAGATCGCCCGTGGAAATGTCTTACGATGGACTTCATCACGGGACTCCCCCCAAGCGAGGGGTTTGATGCGATATTCGTGGTGGTGGACCGATTTTCGAAAATGGCACACTTCATACCCACCACAACGGAGGTGGATGCAGAAGGTGTGGCAAAGCTGTTCTTCGAACAAGTGGTTCGAGTGCGGGGAAGACCGGAAGAGATCATCTCAGATCGAGATAAGATCTTCACCAGTAGGTTCTGGAGGACTCTCCTGGAACAGTATTGCACCAAGTTGAAATTCAGCATAGCCTACCACCCACAGACAGGTATGGGGTATTGAGTCAAGTTGTGGGAACTAACACTTCTTGACAGACGGACAAACGGAAAGGGTGAATAGGTAGCTGGAGGATTATTTGCGATGCTATGTCTCGGGAGACCAGACCGATTGGGTAAGTCATTTGGGACTTGCGGAGATGTGTTATAACAACTCACCACATTCGAGTATCGGGGTGAGTCCATGGGAAATCATCAATGGGCGAGCTATTGAAGGTCCTGTGGAACTCGGCGTGGCCGAGTATCATGGAGAGTTGCCCGCAGTGGAGGCATTCACGGCGGAAAGACTCAGCATTTGGAACCTAGTGAGGGATTCCTTGGAACGGGCTCAACAAAGGCAAACCAAATACGCGAACCAGAAGCGTCGGGATGTAGAGTTCCAAGCTGGGGAGAAGGTGTGGCTGAACACCAAGAACCTCAAACTACCAAGTGGGATCAGCTGAAAGTTGACCCAAAGGTAAAGATGCATGTATTTCTGTAAATGAATTGATCTTGAGTTCCTTAAGCAGGTTCGCGGGGCCTTACGAGATTGAGGCACGAATCGGTAAAGTGGCTTACCGACTCCGACTTCCTCGAGAGATGGGGAAGATGCACCCAGTGTTCCACGTGAACTTACTCAAGCCATACTTTGAGGATCCGCTTCGCAAGGACCAAGTGAGACCTTTACCTGAGGTTATCCAAGGGGAAGAGGGATACGAAGTCGAGGCCATCCTCAATGCGCGCAAGAGCAAGCGACAAGGACGCGAGGTGAGAGAGTTCCATGTGAAGTGGAGAGGATTTCCACACTGCGAAGCAACATGGGAACCGGAGGAGAACCTAGCGAACGCTCGAGATCTAGTGGAGGAATTTCTGCAAGGCAGAACTCTATGTACTTATGCAAAATTCAATTAAAAATATCAATTTGCAAAGTTGAGCAAGTGGCATATGTTGGGACCCGAAGGCGCGCCAAAGGTAAGCTAATTAGCATGGGTTGGATAGGTCGACCAGGCGTAGGGCACTATGCCCGACTCCCCGCGGGGATGTCGAATCCGTAGACATATTCTACGGAGGTTGGGTTCGAGTCCCAACCCCCTAGTAAAGCAAGGCTGGGTTCAAGTCCCGACCCCATACTAGGGCGTGGTGAGGTGAGGAGTATAGGGACACCTATATTCCGTTGTCATGGGCTCTTGGCCGGGGAGGCTAACTTAGGCACACCGCTAAGTGGGGGGATGCCCCCGGAGACATGGTCAACAAGTCGTAAGATAAAACGAGACGTTTGATGTGGGCATCGAACTTCTTCTATGGGTGGTGGAGTTGTAAGGAACCGACTCCCCGAGATGTCGTAGGCTAAAGGATCCCCAAAAGCTTGACCGAAATGACAAAGAGTTCATCGGATGGGACCAAGTCGAGGATCAAGTCCAAGACCGACTCTAGGACCGAGTTCGAGATAGGGTCCGGAATCGAGTCCAAGACCGACTCGGGGACCGAGTTCGAGTCCGAGTTCGAGACCGAGTTCGAGACCGAGTTCAAGACGGAGTCCGAGATCCGAAATCGGGTCTGAGACCGAGTCCGAGGTCGAGTCCGAGGTCGGATCCGAGATCGGGTCCGAGATCGAGTCCGAGATCGAGTCCGAAACCAAATCCGAAGTCGGATCCGAAATCGGGTCCGAGATCGAGCCAGAGACTAAGTCCAAATACTAATACGGGTCAAGGGGTGAAAGCCCAAAGCGTGCGTCTCCCAGGGGGGGGGGGGGCTGCAGGGGGTTCCAAAAGTATAGTAGGGATAGTGAGGTCCAGGAACCAGTTTTGAAGGGACTCTCCAGTTGGGCTTCCAAACCGACTTGAGGTTGAGACTGGGACCGAGGGGCCTTGGGTAGGAGTGAGCATGGACTTGGCTGGTGCCGGAGGGGCCATCCAAGGAAGTGCTCAAGAGCAGCTCCCACTCCCGAAAGGGAAACCGACTGCGGTGCTCCCGGCTCAGGTGGAGTGGTGCCCCACTTGAGTACCTTGTGGCTCATTGGTCCTCACCCTTTCGGGGGCTTGGGCCTTCCCTTCGGGATGGAAGAGGGGGGGTAGAGGTACCCATACTGGGCCGTTAGGCCACGGTGTTTCGCCCCGACGTCCCGAAGCAAGTGCTGCACCCAAGGCTTGGGATTTAGAGGGTCCCATGATCAAGTCTTGTAGTACCAAGGGGTGTTAGGAATCTGGAGGCTTGGTGTGCTTGGCTGCTTGTGCCTGCGGGGAGTGTAGCCAAACCTTAAGTCCAGTCTAACCCGGGGAGGGGGATTGGGAGAGATTTGGGAATCCGTAGATGGATGGCTAACACTCCGTTGCTCGTGCAGTAAGTAGCTAAAACCAAGTAGGAGCTAGTACATAGGCGAGAACCTTGGCGAGGGAACTTAGCACAAGCCAAGGCAGAGTTGGTTGGATAGGCGAGGTAAGCTGGCAAATTGGAAAGGAAAAATTTGTGGCTTACATACTTGTCCATGTGATGAGAATACCAACTCATCTCTAAGTACACCCCCCAACTCCTTGGGTTGTTCCAACATTTATTAAAGGTAGCCCCGGCTACCATTTCAAGGACTTGAGTCCTCTTCCGTATTTGACCTCCCACGGTCATTACTTCTGGTCTCACATTCATGAGCACCAACCTCAATTATATGAGGATAATCTTGTGACTCCTTTATTGCTTTGGAATCTTTATCTTTCCCGTGATCCCAACTATAATTGTTTATCACAACTACATTAGCCCGTTTGCTGCGTCAAACGCTCATTTGGATCACATCCTCAGCTCTCTGAGGAAACCTTATACTGTTCCCAAGATCCCAAAGTCGTTCCATTATTGGCCCTTTTCTATCCACCATATTGTGCCCAAGTTCACGCATGAACTTGAGTGGAGGGCCATGTCCTCTCGACATGCTACTCTTCAAGGATAAGGCCACTCCTAGGACCTTCCGATGCCAACATCAATGGTGATATACTTGAGCGCCAATAAAAGTCGGACTAAGGAACAGCTTTGATGCCAAATTGTAAGTGACTAATTTTTCCATTCTACTTTAGTCACTTAACCACACCTTTGACCACTTGGAGGAGTCTCATTCATAACATCCTGAAGTCCAATTCAGGACTTGGGACTTGCTAGCCCCGAGGATGGCATGTATGCCACTCATCCCTTGCACTTAGTCCAAATGCTCCACATATTCGGTCCCAAGATCGACACCCAAAGGTACCACTGACATATTGGCCCGTTACGCTAAGGCCATGCTCATTCACCTTTGCCGCACTAGTGGTCCAATACCACTTGCATCACAATCCCGTCTCTCCAAGACTGGGCCAACCATCCGTGAGTGGTCATCCAGATCCACTCCTTAGCATCCTTATGATGCTTACCGACAAGGGGAACAGCCTTCCCCAATATCCCTTTATCAGTCCCCACTAGGTCCCTTTTTGCCCTTGGCCGTGTTTGCCAACACTGCCACTGGATCGAGGCCCACAGGCCTGACCACTAAGTCCCATGGTCCTCTGGGACTTCCTCACCACATGACCGTATCCTTGGCCACCACACCAAAGGACTGCTCCTTTTCCTTTCCATAGTCTGGGACTTGGGGACAACACTTCAGAACACCATGGCTTTACGCGAGCCACCTAGGTACTCTCCCCGCCTTCCGCATTTGGGTGCTCTAGCCATGGGCTTAGAGTGAGGTTCTATTGAGCCATGCTTGGTATCCAAGTAAGTAGTGCCACCCACACTTGGACTGGGAGCATCGGCCAGTCGATCTCCCGGGGGAACTAGAGCCGGCTCTTGAACACTTCACCAAGCTACCCCGTTTGTCGGTCCGTATTCACTCTAATCTTGGACTTCCTAGTGGTCAGTTCATCACCCAACACTGGGTCTGGCCTTCCTGGGCCAAACTGGCCTTTCCTGGCCAAACTGGCTCCACTGCAGTCCTCCCCCTCACTATACTTTTAACCCCCCAGGGTCTGGGAGACGAATGCTTTGGGCTTTCACCCTCTCAGACTCGGACTCGGCCTCGGACTCGGACTCGGACTCGGACTCGGACTCGGGCTCGGTCTCGGCCTCTGCCTCGGTCTCGGTCTCGGTCCCGGTCTCGGTCTCGGTCTCGGTCCCGGTCTCAGTCTCGACCTCGGACTCCATCTCAGGTCCTTCTCGGACTCCATCTCGGATTCCATCTCAGGTCCATCTCGGACTCCATCTCGGACTCTGTCTCGGACTCCATCTCGGACTCCATCTCAGACTCCGTCTCGGTTCATCTCGGACTCCACTTCAGACTCCATCTCGGACTCCACTTCGGACTCCATCTCGGACTCCACTTCGGACTCCATCTCGGACTCCACCTCGGACTCCACCTCAGACTCCATCTTGGACTCCGTCTCGGTCCATCTCGGACTCCATCTCGGACTCCACCTCGGACTCCACCTCGGACTCCATCTCGGACTCCAACTCTAGTCCATCTCGGACACTTCCACGTGTCATGTGTTGGTCCTTTTGGGTCCCTTTTTGGAGTCTCACTTATTGCTTGCTTCGTGCTTGTTCCTCGAGCACTTTGTCTGGGAGACGAACGCTTTGGGCTTTCACCCTCTCAGACTCGGACTCGGCCTCGGACTCGGACTCGGACTCGGACTTGGGCTCGGTCTCGGCCTCCGCCTCAGTCTCGGTCTCGGTCCCGGTCTCGGTCTCGACCTCGGACTCCATCTCAGGTCCTTCTCGGACTCCATCTCGGATTCCATCTCGGGTCCATCTCAGACTCCATCTCGGACTCTGTCTCGGACTCCATCTCGAACTCCATCTCGGACTCCGTCTCGGTTCATCTCGGACTCCATCTCGGACTCCACTTCGGACTCCATCTCGGACTCCACTTCGGACTCCATCTTGGACTCCACCTCAGACTCCATCTCGGACTCCGTCTCGGTCCATCTCGGACTCCATCTCAGACTCCACCTCAGACTCCACTTCAGACTCCATCTCGGACTCCAACTCTGGTCCATCTCAGACTCCATCTCGGACACTTCCACGTGTCATATGTTGGTCCTTTTGGGTCCCTTTTTAGAGTCTCACTTATTGCTTGCTTCGTGCTTGTTCCTCGAGCACTTTGTTGGGAGTTCCACTCCCGCTCTCGACCTTCCAAGTTGGAGCTTTTTAGTCCAAATGTGTTACGCTCATTTGGCTTTTGCTTCAGCCACTATCACGTGTCACCATTTCCAGCTCCACTTTGGGGCCTAGGGATTTTGTGTCTCACATTGGGCTAAAGGAATAACTCTAAAGATTGATTCATAAAAGTTTAATATAAAAGGAAAAGGGCCTATAAATAAAATTGCACTCCTTTTTTAATCAGTTAAGAGTCTTAAAATACTTAGGGCTAATCATCTTTGGGTTTGGCTAAAATAATGACTCAAAAGATACATAAAAGTTCAAATATAAAAAAAAAATCACCCATAAATAAAAGTGCACCCCTTTTTTTAATTAGTTAAAAGTTTTGAGATACTTAAGATTAATTATTCTTGGGTTTGAATAATATTACCTTCTGGAAAATCCAAATTTTTGAGGTTACAGATAATTTGTAATGCCTTAACGTTTTAATTAAATGCATGACATTGTCTTAATGGAGGATATGAGGTCTTAAGTGTACAGTTAATATATTATATACTATTATTAGATGATTACCATCCACATCACCAAGAAACCTAAATTGCCAAAGCCACACTTAAAAGTACCTCAGACAGATTAAAACCGTACCGTACCACAGCGAGTTATTAAGTTGTGTAATCAGCATTGATCTTCACATAGTCGTAACTCAAGTCGCAGCCCCACGCAGTGGACCGTCCTTTTCCGCCACCTGAAACACGGCACCACCTCCGTTGGTCACTCGTCACACAACAGCATCCAGACCGATTGAGATTGTGATGGCAACGACGCCGTGAACTTCTCCAGCCGCGAGTAAGTAGTCTTTGGCTGCTCCGCTGCATTGCGTCCCTCGGATCAGGTCTGGATAGATACATACAACGGATGACTCACCGGTCAAACTCCAAGGGCTGCCCCTTCTGCATCAGCACAAAAGTCCCGAGCCGGATTTCCAGCTCCTGAGGGTCGAAGTCAACGCCCGAGTAACCTGCTGCGCATGCTACACGCCCCCAATTCGGATCCCTTCCATAGACAGCAGCCTAGTTCACACCAACGCTCAAGTGAAAGATAAAAAGAGAAAGTAAAACGCAACCTTGACCAGGGACGATCGAGCAACTGAACGAGCGACAACAGCTGCAGCATCATCGGAGTGAGCGCCTATGACTTCCACCTACATCAAAGCAGACTGTGAGAAAGGTGCATGCAGCGGAGCTTACAAACCTCGACAAGACATGTAGCACCTTCCCCATCGGAAGCAATAGACATTGCCAGGCCTTGGAACACCTGTATAGCCATACAAGATACAATGAATAGCTTGTCAACACGAACAAAAGGCAGTAACATGCTCACTGCATCCAGTGCGGCTTGGAGTTGCTGTGCATCACGGTCTTGCATATTGTCGAGCAGACGTCCACGAGAGGCACCGCTGGCTAGTGCTAGGACGGTATCGTTGGTGCTCGTGTCTCCATCCACCTGAGAGTATACGCTCCTTATCTCACTGTTGAAAAGAATTGCATACCGTGATCTGGTTGAAGCTCCGGCCAACAGCAGTTTTGACCAGATCTTGCCACACATCCGATGCAACGTGAGCATCGCATGTTACAACCTGCGAATAAACTCAAGATTCATTCTTGATAATCAAATAAGGATTACACTAAGCATCGTCGCCATGTTTGGATGGATCATCCCAGATCCTTTCGCCATGCCACCGATCTTAACGGTCGTTCCTCCCACCTACAGGACTAGCTTTAGTAAGGCACTCATGCATCTGAAGCCTCACCTCAGTCTCGATGGCAACACTCTTGGTAACAAGATCGGTGGTGGTGATCGCAGTTGCAGCAGCATCACCACTTCCATGGTCCGATGAGAAGAAAAGAAAACAAAAGAGAAAACGTGCACACCTGTCAGCAGTGTAAGAAAGTGCTCCCACCAGCCGAGGAAGAGACGCTAATAGAGCATCCTAGAAATAATCGGTCAAATGATTATGAATTTCCAAAGCAGACCATGCGGCCTTACCTTCTTGATGCGTTTGCCAATTACACCGGTGGACTGGAGAAGAACACGTTCCGGTTGAGTGCCGAGGAGCTACAGAAACGAATAACTAAAGTCCCGCGCAGGAGCAAGCGTCGTCTACCTTTGCAACAGCAGTTGCGCAGTCGAGGGCGTCTTGGTAACCTGCATCACCCTGATCAAAGCCGTCAGTGACGCGTGCATGCATGGAGAAACGTGCTCACAGTTGCAGCATTCGCTTGACCCGCATTGATAAGAACTGCACGCGCCTGGATACACACCAAAACTTTACCAGTAACAAAGCGGAGAATCGTGCCAACCTTGGTTGAGGCCGCCAGAATGCGCTTGCAGTACAAGACGGGCGCAGCAGCCACGACGTTTGTTGTGAAGGTTCCTGCGTGTGCCATGTAAGAAGAAGACACAAAGGGCAAGGAGGAAAAGAAGCGACCCACCGGCACAGACGGCGTCCACATCCGAGACAACCAGGGCGAGGTCTGGTTTGGTGCCAAGTGCTCTTAGTCCGCCATACAAGCCAGCAGCCCGAAAGCCGCAAGGTCCAGTGACACCGCCTGGAATCTAGAGACTCCCAAGTGCGAGTAAGCAAACAAGAATAACTTACCTGCGTCCAAGGGCCTCGGGGGAGCCGAATGTGAGCTGCAGGAAGCGCGATCGTCTCCCCGCTGGTAACAACCTCGTTGTGTAACGACGACGCCTTGGCACCCATTGTCAGCATTGCTCCCCCCGCCATTGCTGGCGCTCTGGAATCAGGACGGGGACAAGCACCCTAATCGACAACAGGTAGAACAAGTAAATTATGTAGCTTGAAAATTTCCTTGTTACAACATGCATGAAGGGGTGGTCCTTCGCGCGCGACTTCGGAGCTCCTCAAATGCTTGCATGGTCTTGTCGTCGAAACCACCGGCGAACTGTATGGGCAAGAAGATGATATGCTCAAATAAGAAGAAAGATGTACCTGGTGAACACGAAACGCAAAGCGTACTCCTTGCAGCAGTAGAAACTCCTCCACAAGCTCATCGCTGCCTGCGCCATCTAGCTCGAGTACCACTCGCTTCATAAACTTCTCCGCCAGCTTTACCGATGACTCCTTCATCTGATCGAAACATTCATGGACTTGAGGTGCAGCAAAGCACTTTACCTTTCCAACGAGTCCACCATCCAGCATCCAGTTCGTAGGAATGCCAGACTCTTTGTAGCGAATAGCAGCTTTGTCTCGCGTACGTAGAAAACAATAGATGCTGTGCTCTGTCCTGCCAAGTCAGAGAGAGGGCTTACTTCAGACTCTTCCTCGCCTTGAAATGTACCTCTCCATCACGGTTTGCATTCGGTTTAAAGCGGGATCGCGTTTCATCCCGTAGTCATCCTCAAACGAAGCCAGCTCGAGCTCCAGCTTCCTCAAGTCTCGATACTGAAATGCAGATTCGCGCAGAGCATCCGCTTTCGCTTCTGGCCAGTTAAAGTGCTTGAGAACGGCACGCTCGTCCACCTGCACAATGAAGCTTATAATAGCCAGCATGCATGGCTCCTGGCTAGCTAGCACGTACCAGCAAAGCGAGCTCTCCATCCAACCAGGTCACAAATGCAAGCACGTCCTCCATCTCAGTGTAGTCTGCGGCACGGACTTCCGCCGCCAGGGACACGACAAGCTCACGCTGGTTCTCTACGTCCGCTTTAATCTGTTCGCCATGATATAAGTTTCCCAGTAGTTAAATTACGTACCGCCAGCAGATGTGACGACCTGTTTTCGATTTCCCCGATAATGCTGCTCCGTGCTTCATCGACACTGACTCGTGCTGCTGCGGTCGCAGTTGATGGTGCATCTTTCTTGACGTCACGCTTCGTCATTGCATGGTAGAGCTCAATCACCTGTGGTGCTCTCTGGAACCGGAGCTTGTTATCACTTGAGCTTGCCAGAGGGGAAGACGACGACATAACAGCTGGACGAGGCGGTGGTAGTGGCGGTGGAGGAGGCGGAGGACGCGCTGAAAGACTTGCTGTTGCTGCCGCCGCCGCCGCCGACGATGAGGACGAGGACGCCTCAGGTGCACTGTCCACAGCCAGCTTGTGCCTGTCTTTGAAAGCTGGATACTTGTCTGCCACCATGGAGCGGGACATAATCTGCAAAGACTCTGCTATGCTGGTGCTGTTGTACGTATCGCGCCTATCGTCGGCTGGCGGCCTGGCAACATATCCGAAGGAGTTGTTTCTTTTCCTCGACCACGTCCGGCTCAGCTTCCTGATGAAGCTCGGCTTGTTGCCATTCTGTCGCTGTTCAAGCGCCGGGAAGCCACAGCTAGACTCTGATGACTTGGAGGTTGTGTCGCAATCGCCGTCGTCGTTGTTATCAGTGCGAGACGTAGCAAGCTCCGCCCCCGCATATTCGAGCACAAGTCGCTTGGCTCTCTGGCCAGAGTTTGGGCTCAAGACCTTGCTGAGCTGCATGGCCTGGCAGTTGACGGTGCTGTCCATCATGATATTGCGTAGCTCGTAGCGCAGGCAAGCATTGACCCAGCGCAGGTAGACCAGCTCCTCCACCTCGCTGAAGCGCTGGTTCTGCAGCCCCTCTACCTGCCTGCGCAACTCTTGGTTTGCTGGCCTCAGTAACGCTGCTTCCGCCTCCGCCATGTCCTTCTAAGGCAGCCAAAGCCATGACCGGTGTTAAGTACGTACATACATGTATACCTTGGCGAGGAGGGTGGAAATGTGGGCTTGGGCCGCCGCCAACTTGACGTTAAGGTCACGGTTTTGAAGCTGCAGCTCCTTGTTGGTCCGGCGTAGCTCTAGAGCGTCACCCTGTAGCCTCTTCACCTGCTGCAATATGGCTGTGTTGCAGTAGTCGGCGAGGAGGATCTTGGAGTAGTCCTCGTCATGGTTTGTGGTTTCTTTCAGGGGAAGGGTGACCCGTTCTTCACCACTGCCCTTGCAGCCGTGGCTCCGGCAGCGCCATTTATCGTTTTCTTGGTCTTCCAAGAAGTCCAAGATTTCCATCGCCTGCGAAAGCTACGCTAGACGAAGCAAAAAGAATGGCACTTACCACCAGTTGGAGGCTGCGCTGCTGCGGCTTGGCGTCGGGGTTCTTTTCCAACTAGTAGGGCAAGGGGATGGGAAATTTGTTCTGGATGGTTTGACACATGGTTTGACGGGTTACAAAACTAAGATTTTCAAAAAGCAAAGCACTACAAGACGGCTTTCTTCTTGGGGACGAGTATCGGCGGCTCGATATCTATGCCCATGTTGGCAGCGGTCCCCGCAATGATTCGCATAGCCGAGTCGATGGACGTGCAGTTGAGGTCGGGGAGCTTTTCCTTGGCTATGTCTCTCACTTGATCCGCCGTCACCTTGCCCACTTTGACCCGCTTGGGCTCGTTGGAACCCTTCTCGGCGCCTGGAGCGAATTGTCACACATAATAAGCATATGGCCGCGCAGGGGAAGAGGGACGACCAAACCTGCGGCTTTAAGGAGTAGCACTGACGCCGGAGGTGTCTTGAGGATGAAGGTGAAGCTCTTATCCTGCATTTGGCGACATTTCAGTCACTCGACTAGGAGGAGAGAGGTAGCTCACGTCGAAGACTGTAATCTCCACGGGGATAATGTAGCCGGCCTTGTCGGCCGTCCTGGCGTTGTATTCCTTGCAGAAGGCCATGATGTTAACGCCCTTGGAACCCAGAGCAGGGCCGACCGGAGGAGCCGGCGTCGCCTTGCCCGCTTGCAATGCCAGCTTCACCATGCCCGTCACTGCACTAGCTAGTTATAACGCACATCACTCGTTCAAGCTGCCATACCCTTTTTGGCCTTGCCGGATGGCTTGGGAGGCGCCATGGCAAACACCTGGACTCCAACCCCGCCGCCCAGCCGTCCCCGGCCGCCGCCACCATGGGCCCTGCTCGGCGCCCTCCACGGTGCCAAGCACCTGTCACTGCCGGTGCCTCTCAGGAATGTGGAAGCTGCTGCGCCTCCCCACACAGCCGCCATGGCCGGACCAAAGTGCAGTGTATATTTACACGCCGTTGGATAAAACAATGCTTAGGTCCAACAATCTTAACGTAAGAGTGTTGGCTGGCTGACTAGAGGAGCTGCACGGCGGCGATCATGGGGATCTTCTCCCGCAGCTTCTGCGTCACGGCCACACGAACAGTCATGACCCCGGCTGCAGGACCCTCGATGCGTATCTTCACCACCGGCCCATCGATCTTGACAAGCGTCAGCTCCCCTCCGCCAGTTCCCACCAAGTAAGGCCGTATCTCCGACAGTATCTGCGCACGAGGCTGTGTGACACCAAAGCATGGAGAGCCCCCGGAAGCTTACCTTGTCAACGTTTTCCTCTGTCAGCTCAAGCCCCGTCTCCGTGTCTTGCACCTGCTCCACGCCGATTATCTCCGGGATCTTCTCCTTGAGCCGGGCTTCGATCCCCATCTTCATGGTCATGAGCGAGCTGGGACAGGATCCGCACGCCCCTTGCAGCTTCAACTTGACCACCAACCCGTCAATCTCCTCCAGCGCCACGTTTCCCCCGTCGGACATCAAGTACGGCCGGACTTCGTCCAGCACCATCTCCACATTCTCCTCCGTCAGTGCCAGGCCATCGTCCGTGGCCGCCGTCTCTTGCGTTGCCACAGCAGCTCGCACCTCTGCCAAGATAGATATATGTATTTGTATATGACACGGGCCGCTCATTCGTCAATTACCTGATCTTGTCCGACCGCCTCTTTGAGCGAACGAGGTTGCTACTGCTGTAATGGTGACGGGATGATGAAATCCACTCGCGCAGTCGTGCGGCTGCCATAAAGCAAGAGATTTGTGTATGGAGAGCTTACTTACACGAGAATTGGACCGTCTGGGCAGGCGTCCGCCGGCTTGCAAACCCGCGCGGCACAAGGAGGAGGAGGAGGAGGAGGGGGGAGAGGAGGAGGAGGGAAAGGAGGGGCGGAGCGGTGCGCAATTGTGATGAGGATGATAGCGCACCTGAAACTGGGCGGCTGCTGCGGCAGCCATGAAATCGAAATTGGATGCTCTGCTACAACCCTAGGTAGGGCACCTAAATAAAAAGGCCACGTGGCAGCTGCAAATAGAGCAAGGGTTTTGTTGTTTCTCGTGTCTTGCCACAAGCAACGCAGCGCGTCTAAGCTAGATCGACTCCATGACGACACTGGTTGGAGCTCCCAAGCCGCTCAAGGAGGCAAACAGCTTGGAGGCTGAAGAGCACGCCAAGTTTGCTGTGGAGGAGCACAATCGCCAGGTACGTTTTTTTTGTGTCCGGTTGGGGGATAATCTCATTCATTGTGTGGCTTTGCAGAACCCAGAGGCGAATCTGTGCTTCAAGAGGGTGGTGTCTGCTCAGACACAAGTGGTGTCTGGAACCATGTTCCACTTGAGCATCGAAGCTCACTCTGAGCAGCATGGTACCGGCGTCTACGACGCCAAGGTGTGGACAAAACCATGGGAGAGCTTCAAGAAGCTCGAGGATTTCAAGCCTTCCAAACAAGGTTCGGACTTGTTCTTCCTTGTGTGTGTGTGTCGAGCTGCTTCTCTTGTTGCTCTCCAGAGGCTGCCGGTGCTGCCATTGCGCTCGATGATCCCGTGGTGATCAACGAGGCAGCCGAGCATGCTTTGAAGGGTCTTCAGCAGAGATCCAACTCTCTCATCCCCTACGAGCTTGACCATGTCGTCAAAGCTCAGGCGGAGGAGGTTGAAATTGACACACACCGACCATCCGATAAGGTTCTAATGTGCTTTCACTGTTTCTCTCGCCGCTGCAGGGAACGAATGCTCTGGATCTCGTGCTTAAGGTGAAGCGGGGTTCTCGGGAGGAGCACGTCAACGCTAAACTCCACCGTGGCGACACCGGTTGGACCCTTACAAGCGCTCATGTTTTATAATTACCTTATACCCACCACTACCACCACCCTCTCTACACTATAGAATTTACGAATAAAGACGTGTGCTTCCTCTTTTCCCTCCCAGCGTAGTCGCGTCGCATGTCGATGCACGATCACTTCCACCCGACGATTTAAGTTGCCCTCTCCCGAAGGCACTGAGAGCAAGATCTCTTTGCAACATGAAGGCGCTAGTATGTTCTCTTGTTCTTGCCCTCCTTGTGCAGCAGCTGGGAGCACAGCAGCAGCAGCAGCAGCAGCAGCAGGCATCCCAGCCCCTCTACATAAGCTACGCATCTCTGGTGGCCGACAGTGTCCCCTGCCCGCCACAGAGCGGCCTTTCCTACTACAACAACAACTGCAGCAGCATCAGCATCAACAGCAGCAACCAGACGGCTGTGGTACCTTCGGCCCGGGGCTGCTCCGTCATCACCAGGTGCGCCAGGGACACAAGTTGATCACGCCACGAGTGTGTAATATACGATGAATAAATTGTAGAGCGAGTGAATTCCCAGGCAAGCACCCAAGTCTCCAGTCTTTGCATACACGGTTCCCAGAATGCAGCCGAAAACAAACAGCACTAGCGTCTCTTCAGGTGCCTTGAAGTGAACCAGAGAGAAAATCAACGAGCTGGTGATAATGGCCCACGGAGGAGATGCATACGCAGCCAGAGACGTGAGGACAAATCCCCGGTATACGAATTCCTCGAGCAAAGGGGTGATGCCACAACAGACAGCGACGGTGGCACATAGAGAGACGCCACCACTGGCCAGAAGCTCCTTCAGCGCCGGATCGTAGTGGTTATTTTCGAGATATACCTGCTCCATGATTCCATGGTGGTGTGAGAAGGAAATCAATCACATGCTAGACTCACCGACGTGCCAGGCTTAGCTAGAGCCCAAAGGATGACGCTAGAGAGAGCAATCACGGCTGCAAGGAGACAGCCTCTACGTCCGCTTAGCATCTGATCAAAGCTCATACACGTCAGTCTAGTATCAAACTGCCTGATGCTCGACTCAATAAGCCAGACCGCCCCGCACAATTCAGCACTCTGCAACACGACCAAGGAAATTGCCTGTACAAAACAAAACAGAAGAGAGCACGCGCTATGAAAGTTGGAAACACAGCAGTTCATGTTTACCTTCACCTGGGGATCAAGCCCACAGTCCCTGCTTAGCATAGTTGAGACGATAGAAAGGCCGCTGTAGCTGAGCGGAACGTGTAATCCACCCAAGTAGATTATCATCGTGCTACCCACCACGCCACAACTCCATGGAGCAGCCCGCAGTTTCACCTACATCTCAAAAACTTCTTATCAGCCCAATTGCAGAGGTTCAGCCAGTTACCTTGGCATCCCTGTTTGCCGCTCCGTTAGAGCAGCAGTAAAGCTTGTGCCTTGCCGCCAACACTGAGCTCCATGAGCTATGGCTTAAAGTCAGCGCCTGAATCATCCCTACTCAGTTCTATATGATACAGAAAACCTGAACTCTGTCCATTGATCGAGGCAGTAACAAATATATTGTAAAAAAACCGTGCGAAAAAAAATTAACAACCTGCGATCAAAAGCGAGCGTGATACCAATTTCGCTCGAAACTCATTGGCTATGCTTACCGCACTGGGGTGAAGTCGGCAGCTTACACTTTGCCCGGTGTTCGAGCTGCACCATCAAAGTTTATTGCGACGGCTATTTTACACGATGCAGCAGCTTCTCTTGTTCCGGCTGTGTCATACAGATGTTGCAATCACGTCATTTGGTCAGTACATAAAAACTGCTCCATTGTTGTTTTTACGCGATCCTGGATTGGAAAAACTCAAAGTCAGCCGAGAAAGGAAAAAAAAAAAAAAAAACAACGATTACCTTCACATCTGTGCATGGATCGTCAAACATTTTCTGCAGTTGCAGCTGAATGCCAGCATCCCGAAGCCTTGCCACTCGAGTGCCAACCCCAGGACTCTCGGGGAAGCTCAAGTTTGATATACACCAGACTGCGGCAACACGAAGTTGCGGGTTGCTCATGTCCAGCAAAAATTTGATAAGGATCGATACACTGCGGTCGCCAGTCAAAGCTGGAGCAACAAAGTCCATAACAGCATCCTTGTGGTATTCGTTGCCTGCAGCAACGTTACTCAGGACATATAGTGCCTGTCAACACCCATGGAAATCTTAGCACAGAGAAGTCAAGCAAGTATGAAGAGGACCTGTGTGCATATTTCGGGTCGAGTTGCAACACAAAGCTGTCTCTCCACGGCATGCAATATAGCAGCGTCAGCCGCAAATATCTGTTGCACGGAGGCGACACTGCCATACACTAAGTTCCGAACGAAGGCCAGTGCTTGCTCTTGTACCATCTCCTCGGAATCTGTAAGCAGAAAAGGCAAGTAATCAGTATGACAGCTTCAATACGGGTACGACGGCGTGTGGAGTACCACAAACCAGGTCGACTAGTGTTGACACGGTCAATTCCCTCATTACTTTCTCCTTGACGCTCATGTCTGCCAAGTAAAGAAGGTTCCTCAGAGCCCAAACTGCATTCAGCCTGAGCATCGGCTCCATGGATAACGCTAGCTGGATAAGTTGGCTTACACCACCGCATTGAAAAAACACTGCTTTATGTGGTGTGAAGTCGAGCACAACGTTGCTCACGGCACTTAGCGCAGATGCCTGGACTGCCGGGGACGGATCATTGAGCAGCCTGAAGAGAGGCCACACCAATCGCTCATCGGTCAAAGTTGTACGTAAATTCTGCGAGTGAATTTAGTTCAGTACAATTACCATAAACGAGAGCCAAAAAAAGGAGAGGAAAGGATGAGTACCTTGACAGACCGAGAGATGCTCTTGATGCAAGCGCAGGCAGCTATTCGAACTCCTTCTGATTCATGTCCCAAAGCCATTGCAATGGAGCACTGTGCCTGCCAGGAAAGGTAAGTTAGATACATTGTTCACTGGAAAGTAAAAAACAGCACGCCTGGAGCTCGAGGAGCTTTCTCCGACTATCCTCCAGCCGAGAGCACAACTCGGCGAGTGCCATGAGAACTCCTTCCAGCTGCTTCTCTGGAACACAGCTTCTTTGAAGAACCTCGGCAAGTCTTTCGATGATGTTAAAATCGTAGGCTGTCTTCTGAAGCTCCTCGTTGTTCGCAACCAAATCTGCCAAAACTCCCGGTGCTTCTTCACCTACTTGGCCGTTCTCGTCAATAAGTTTGCCAACCGTCGAGAGAATACTCTTTCGAATGTCCCACTCTTGCTGATAAGCTCTGCCGATATTCGAGAGACACATGCAGGCTAGCAGGCGTGCCCTGGGTGACTTGTCCTTCATCGTCCTGCTGATGGTGGAGACGGCACCAGTGGCGGCCAATGCAGCAGAAGTGTCCGGGTTACCTCTTGTAAGTGCTGCCAATGCATCCAGAGCGGCCTCTTTTCTCTTGGGACTCCCGGACAAAAGGAAAACCAGGCTCTGCAGGCAGCCGGCGTCGGCCAGTGCTTTCTGGTGCTCGCTGGTCTCGCAGCATCGGGCTAACACACTGGCAGCAACCTCGGACACGTTCTCGTTGCCACTGTTCAAGAGTGCTAGAATGAGGTCGATCCTCCGGCCTTGGAACATGTCATTTTTGGGGGCGAGCGTGGATTGGAATATCATCTTGAGAGACCGGGCGCTGGCCTCGACGACCTGGAACGTAAGCAAAGAGAAAGGGAGTTAGTTTTAGAGGACAGTGGCAGGCGACGGTGGAGTGGCACTGCTACCTTGTTGTTGCCATTGGAGAGCATCCTGAGCAAGTGGGGGAGTACTCCACTGTCGAGCACAGCCTTGACGCCAGCGTCAGTTCCACATGCGAAGCTCCCAACCGCGGCAGCCGACTGGACCAGGAGTGGAATGTCGGTGTCACTGGCAAGGATCTCCACAACTCTTGGAACAGCTCCCAGCTTTATGTAGGACAGCTTCTTGGTCTTGTTGCCAATTATCTGGTTCTTCACGTCCCGGAGCGCCTTGAGCCGCGCGCTGGTGTCGAGCGAGCTGAGGCTCTCCACCAGATCTTCGGGCTTGGTGCACACCGCGGACGCCGGCATTTTGGTCTTGGAGGGGAGAGAATCAGGCGGAGGCTTCATCTAGCATGAGAGGGCAGCAGCAGTGTCACTATTGCTTTGCCCCAACAATTGACCATTCCCAGCTGACATTCCATCATTCCTGCTCGACTCATTGACGAACTAGCTACCACAATCTTACCCGCGCACGCTGCTGCTCTACAGAGCCTCTACTGACTTATTAGCTAGCCCACGCACAAGCACTTGATTCCTACAGTCATGTTGTCGCCAGTCGCCATGGGGATGGATCCAACCCAATTCCGAGAAGCGAGTCGCGAGAGAAGAAAGGAAAGAATGGCGCGGGCGCGGCCCTTGAGCGCTCAAGGGACAGACGCGACGCTCTCCTCCGTGTGCCCTAATTTTATGGAGAAATTAAGAAAAAAAAAAAGAATGGTGGCCATGGGACTTATGGCCGATATTCACAAGTGGCCACACCACTCTATCCACTACTTCGCGTACGGTTCTAGGGTTTATCGCAAAAGCCCGCATTTGGTTGCTTTGTGGTGGAGGAATGGCGAACGCTGCGGATGGCGATGGCCTCGTGGATCTGGAGCTCATCATGGACGCCAATCTCTCCTCCAGCTCCATTGCTCATGCCACATTGGGTGCCGCGCCCCCACCGGAGGAGCTGGAGGTGGAGCTGCACAGCGAGGTAGTAGACAAGCCGGCGCAGCGGCATTTCATTCCTTGCGGCAACCTGGCCTCGCTGTCCCTGGCGCTCAACACGCTGATGCCGCTCTCCTCCAAAGTTGGGGTTTTACCTCGCAAGCTGCTCGCTAAGCCTCCTGCCAATCTCCCTTCGCAGAAGAAGGCCAACTCGCCAATTCCCGTGGTGCCATCTTCGAAGCTCAAGTTTGGGCTGGATGTGGAGCCGCAGCAGCAGCAGCAGCAGAGCAGCGCCAGCAAGATTTGCAGCTCCGCCACCGCGTTCCCGGACTACCAGATGCTGCCGAGGTCGGGCAGGAGGTATGGCAACCCGGCAGCTGGTGCCGGCATGAGACGTGCGTCCATTGTGTGGTTTAGGAACGACCTTCGCGTCCACGACAATGAAGCTCTGGCCGCCGCAAACAAGGAGTCACTGTCTGTCATCCCCGTCTACTGCTTCGACCCCAAGGACTATGGCAAGTCCGCGTCCGGTTTCGATAAGACGGGGCCATACAGGGCCAAGTTTCTCGTCGAGTGCGTTGCCAACTTGCGGGACAACCTGAGGGAGCGGGGCTCGGAACTGGTGGTGAGGATTGGCAACCCGGTGGAGGTCTTGTCCACCATCGCCAAAGCTGTGGGAGCCGACGGGCTGTACGCTCATCAGGAGGTGTCGAGCGAGGAGCTGGGCATGGAGGACAAAGTCACATCTGCACTCAAGGACCAGAATGTAGACGTTAAGTTCTTCTGGGGAAGCACGCTGTTTCACGTCGATGACCTGCCCTTCAAGGTCGAGGATATGCCTTCCAACTATGGAGGCTTCCGCGACAAGGTCAAGGACGTCCAGGTTCGAGCGGCGACTGAGGCTCCCAAGCAGCTCAAGGGACTTCCATCGCAGGGTGACGTGAAAGCAGGAGACATTCCCAGCCTGCAAGAGCTTGGGCTCAGCCCCGTTTCTGCTGCAGGGCAGGTATGACACCGTGTTTGATTGATTGTATGCCAAAACTATGTGGTGAAAGCAGGAGAAGCACAAGCGAAATCGAATGATCGGCGGTGAGGTGGAGGCACTCAAGAGATTAAAGAGCTTCTCCTTGGTTTCACCGCCACCATCCAAGGGCGGTAAGGAGAACAGCATTTACGGGGCCAACTTCTCCTCTAAGATATCGCCATGGTTGGCAATGGGCTGCCTCTCGCCCCGGAAGATGTTTGAGGACTTGAAAAAGACAACTAGCAGGTTCGTCCTTGATAGCGTGGTTGCAAGTAGTTCGAGCGACTTATCACTTGGAAATGTGCAGATTGGTACCAAAGCCAACACCAACATCCGTAGCGCCATCTTCAGCAGCTAGCGGTGACTCCGGAATGCAGTGGCTTGTCTTTGAATTGCTCTGGAGGGATTTCTTCAGGTAAGCCTGTTCCTTTCTGAGTCGCGAGTAGTCTAGACTGTCATTAATCTGCTTGTGTTTCAGGTTTGTCACCAAGAAACACGGCGCTGCCAAGAAGACTCAAACGGAAGCTGTGCCAGCTATGGCGTGCGCCTAGAAAATTTCCATTTTGATGGCAAATTTTCTTTTTTTTTTTTTCCTTCTTATTTTGTTCCGCTGTTTTTTACAGTCCCGGTTTCGTTTCAGAGTGTTCTAGCTTTGATCCCTACTCGACGAACTTCCAACTTGAAGGGCCTCTCCTCCTCACTCCATGGCAATTCCCGAGGGAACTCGAGGGCCGCCGCCACGCGCATCTTCGTGAATCTGCCCAGCTCTATGACGTTGTCCTCGAACAAGAGACCTTGGCAAAGTTTAGAGGAAACAGGGAAGCAAACAGGTTGGTCGAGCAGGAAATGGAGAGGCATGTCGTAAACGTACCCCCTGGAGTGAAGTGAATGCCAGTGCCGCCGATGTTGTAGACGTTCACCATGAGGCGAGGGCCGGAGGCCGGGTCCAGCATCTTGTCGGGGCTAGCGAGGGGTATTCTGCGCTCCAGAGGGGAGTTAGATGTGCATGCGATGCGACAACACACCTGCAGCGAACGTCGATCCCGAGGTGTGTGTAGGAGGAGGGTGGCAGAGGCCATTTGCGGCGCAGCTCAATCGCGGGCAGCGGGAGGAGGTGTAGCGATGCATGCTTGGCTCGCAGCCTGAGCTTGGGCTTCACCTCTCCCTTGTCCACCTCAAACTCCCCGCCGATCCCCAGGTTGAGCCGCCAGGGATCCGGAGTCTCTTTACGCGTGCTCAGCTCCCACACCTGGTGAATCCACGACCGCAGTATAACAAAATGTGGTGGCATCTTCATCCAAATCCTACCTGCATCACCTTGAGACGAGCTTGAGCCCTGGTTGCCTCCACCCCGTCAGCCCATCCGCCGCTGCTCTCTGCGTCTCGTTCGTTGACGAGGTAGCCATGCCCGGACGACACCAGGCGGCGGTGAGACGGTGGCGGCGACGAGCTCCTGCTTCGTGTTGCTTGGCGGCGGCGCCTCCTGAGGAGAGGGGGGCCGTCGTAGGTGATGGAGGCCCTCCTGAGATCCACGGTAAGCACCGTGTAGGACGACGTCCACAGCCGCCTCGCAAAGCCTGCCATGGTGTCCACCAGCCGCATCCCCAGCGTCTCGTCGCCGCCATAGTCACCACCGGCATAGTAGGCAGGAGGAGGTGATGGTTCCTCCATTTCCATTTGTTTAGGGCAATGTTGTGGGCGATCTTGTCACTGCTGCTGCTGGTGGCGGCGGAGCACGACGAGGGGCGGCTGTGCCGGCGGGGAGCAGTGGTGGAGCTGGACGGATCCAACTTCGATGCAGCCATCTCCGAGTGCCGCAACATCCTCGTCGATTTCTACGCACCCTGGTGCTCGCATTGCAATGCACTCTCTCCCCAGGTAGCCCTGCCTTGCTCCTTTTGCCTCTCACACAATGCTACCATCAGCTGGACGAGGCGGCCTCGCAGCTGGCGAGTGAGCCCGAGGAGCTCACGCTCGCCAAGATCAACGTCGACAAGTTCACGGCCATCGCATCCAGATACAAGATCAAGTAATTGTCCGAGCGAGCTTCCTTCTTCTACTTATTAGGAGTGTGTGGTGGACGCAGTGAGTATCCAACTCTGAAGCTCTTCGTGGATGGAATTCACACGGACTACCGAGGCCCACACAAAGCCGAGCTCATGGTGGCGCACCTGAGAAGGATGCTGGCACCACCTCTCTCGACTCTACAGTCTCCATCAGCTGTCAAGCAGTTTGTGGAGCGGGCGGGCGATAAGCTCCCTGTCTTCGTCGGCTTTGGAGTGGAGGTTTCTACACTGGCTGAGCTAGCACAAGGACATAGACTGAGAGCATGGTTTGCTACAGTTGATCAAGAAGGCTCGGCATCAGAGTTGGATTTGCTTTCAAGCGACTACGGGCTGACGGTGCTTCCAGCTTTGCTTGTTCAGCACTCCTCCATGAACGAACAAGCTGTGTTCCACGGGCCTTTCCAAGGTACAAGCCTTCTGTTTCTGCGACCTTTGACCCTCCATGGACGCTCTTTTCTAGCAGGGGAGGGCTTGGCCTCGTTCGTGAGGCATAACCTCTTGCCTCCGGTGACAACCTTGACGTATGACAACTTGGAGCTTGTTAAGGCGGATGGGAGGCCAGTTGTCTTGGCCATTGTTACAGGTGCTGGAGTTTTCAACCACATGAAAGAACTGGCTCGGGAGCACCCCGAGATGCTTTTTGCACTGCTCAACTCTTCCTCTCCTCTCGCTGACATCTTTTACGCATCAAAAGTGCTTGTTTGGGACGGCAAGACGTATTTCTACACGGTATGTTATTTGCGTACGCTGTTTCAAAAACTTAGCCAATGTCCTTTAAGCAGCGCTTGCATGCGGAGGTATCGGAGAATGAAGTGGAAATGGGTGGGCAGATATCGGCTTTGGTGGAGGATTTCAAAAACAACAAAGTCAAGAGAAGTATCATTAAACAGCCTTCATTCATGGAACAACTGATGGGCTTCATTGGACAGAACGTCTTGTACATTGTCTTGTTCTTTGTAACCATTGTGGTGTTTCTACAGAGCATGGACTGGGCTCAACCTGGAGCTGCCCGTCATTGATAGCTATGCAGTGAGTTTTGATTGGGACTACTCTACTCTATATATGAAGTGTTGAAATGGGAAGCCAGGACCTTTCCGTGCATTTGATTTTTTCCGAACTTCGTGTTGACTTGAGCGAAGTAGAACAGAAAGTGCTGAACTTTGTCCGGCTGGCAAGGCGTGTTCTTGAGGTGAACTACTTTCCTCATTATATCCATCGACTTGGGGGCGCTCAGAGATACAACAATGCTGTCTCTGCAGGAGGTTCAAAAAAGAAACTGGCTCGAGGCTCAGAATGTTCAATTCAGCCTCGATCTGGTTTCCGAGGCTGAGTATCACTTAGGATTCGTAGCCAAGGTACACTCCAATCCTTGGCTATTCAGTACACACATTCTGAGGCGAGCGATCGAAAGGTAGACTTCCTTCATCTCTTGTCTAGCTACCTTTCTGTCTGTACAGGTACGAGTATTGTTGGCTTCCATTGGCAAATTCTTCGTCAGAGCTGATCCCGCCTCTCGATTGTGCGTTAATCTGGCATTGCCATCGACTGAAACCTGTAAGCATCATCCCTGTCCCCAGCTTGTTGTTTTTAAAAGTTTCTAGTGAACAGGTTCAGTATGCCAGCGACTGCAGAAAGCTGTTTGGAAAAGTTATCGATGCACGTCTTAAACGTAACAACTCTATGGAGCACTATCGTAAAAGCAGGGATGCTTGGACATCATTATATCCGGATGAACCTTATAATCTTCGTGAACTCAAGTCCACATGCAGCTCACGCTACTCATCCGGGAAATCAATGATTTTGTACAACCTTGTGGATGCAGTTAAAAGACAGAAATCATTTATTTACCAGGTTTTGATGTTTTATCACTTTTTCTATCCAGGCAAACACCTTTCTTCGTTTCAGGTCTCCGCACCTCATTATCAGGACAGAGGATTCTTGCGCGACGCAGAGAAGCGTTATAAAGGGTTTCTGCATCTGAAAAGAACTCAGGGAGAGGATAAGTTTTTCGTTCCTACTTATGACATCGACTTGATGTGGCACACGCATCAACTTTGTTCCGTCAAGTATGAGTGCGACATGGTGGGAGTGCTGGGAAGAGATTTGGAACACGACGATTCTGTCAACAACAGAGAAGTTGGAGGAAAGCTCGACGTGGGATATACACAAACTCGTTCTCTGTGGGAAGAGACGTATGGACTTGCGTATGAGAAAGCAGGTTGCATGTACAGAGGTGAACCACCGTTACCCCTAACGCTCATAAGTACCACCTCCGTCCGTGTCTTAGGATCAAGTCTTGCCGAGTGCTCGAAGTCCTGGGCTCATCTTCGAGCAACGCTGGCCAAGAGAAAGATTTTTCAGGTGACATTTCTCTTCTCTTTTTCTTCCTCTGGTAAAATGTATATTGACTGCAGGTGCACATGTCTGTCCGGGAAGTTGAGAGTTACGCAGAACCCAGAGAGTTCAACCATTTGCTTGCCATTTCACCACTAAATTCTCTATTAGCATCATCGTTCAAATTTCACGATTTTAACTCTTCAAAGAAAATCTGGGACTTTGAAACTGATTTATCAACCCAAGGTGTTATCCTGGAGCTCAAGCCTTACAGCGGCTCCTATACGGTGCTGGGACATCTGAGAATAACTTGGCAACAGGTTATGATGTCGGAGATGCACTCGATCAGTGGCTGGTTTCCTCTACAAAACACAAGGAAGCCAACATCTCTGCAACTCGTGGCTTCTATGACTCCCCCTGTGACTGGCCAATTTCTCCTGAGAAGTGTGAAAACCAGAGATACCAAAGATGACAGAGGAGACATATGGTTGACAAACTGTATCCTTGATCATACAAACTGTGAGTCGTATGTTGTCCGCTACAAGTAAGGATTTTTTAAATGAAGTTGCGTCCCTGATCCTGACCAGTTTGCTGCTGGTGTCCCAGGCACGGTCAAGCGTCGTCCCTGATAAAGAGAAAACCACCCAGAGCACAGAGGTTTGTTCACGTTCATCATGGTGTCCGGAAGTTTGTGCACGTCCATCATCGAAACAGTCTGTATGTTCCAGACGTTTCTGGTAAGAAGCAACTTACAGCTGCAAGCTTTCATGTTGTATGCTGTCAATCGTAAGGTGAGGTCATCGGATCAGCGTTTCCGCTTGAGAAAACAGCAAACTCCAGGAGCTGGTCTCTGCTAGATGGCGCAGTAACTCTGACCATCTCCAGATATCGAAAGGAATCGAAGTGGTGGCCGCAGTTTGATGTGAGGACAAGATTAGATTGTCCGGTAAGTGAGTGTACCAAACAGAGTCTGATTCGAGTGGAAGAGTGTCTTGTCGCGAACAGGACTTTGTTCTAGTACCAGGTCGTAAGCCTCAACTTGGTTTTTTGTATGATCCGGGCTTTGTGACGATGGTGAGATATACACGAGACGAGCCCGAAGGCATTGCAACCGCTCTTTTCGACTTGGACGTGGGTCACATGCAGGCGAGTGCTTATTATGCAACCTGACTTATCGATCTCAGTATTTGGGTTGTTGCATGGTGCAGATTGATCGTTACGAGAATGTGCTCCTGGTGTTGCTTCTGTCGACGACTGTATCCATCTCACTCAAAGAGCTAGGACTCAAGTTGAAGCACAAGGCCACATATTATGACAATGGTACACATGATCGATCTAAGGCAGAGCAACTAATGCATTATTCTTTTTGCCAGGCTTCCAGCGTACTCGGGCTTCAAACGTGCACTACACAGGCTTAGGAGTGTGGGATACTTCTAGCAGCTATGCTGACGGGGATGGTGGGGGTGGTGGTGATGGTGGCGATGGAGGGGGTTGCGGTGGCTGCGGTGGCTGTGGCGGCTGTGGTGGCTAGTTCTAAATTCTACAAATAAGCTTGAGGTTCGAGCCACGAAAATAAAAATAAAAATATCGTGTAAGATAGGTTGTGCTGGGAGGCCATGCCGCTAGTGTTTAGAATTTACGGGAATGAGAGCTCCTGCATTCCCATTTTCAATCCCGTTCGGACCATGCCAAACAGGAGCAGCATCACGTGGCGGCGGCGATGGAGGTCAGTTGATGAAACTCGTACGAGGGTGTGGTGCATGGCAAAGAAATCCAAGCGAAGTAGCAGCAGCGGCACAAAGGGCAATGACGCCAAATCGTCACCACAGTCGCCATCCTCGTCTGCGTATGCCAAAGAGACGCGACGAGTGGTTTTCAGCCTCCAGAACGTGGGCAAGGTACGCTTGCGTTCTCTTATTTGTTCTTCCCAAATGGTATGTTGAATCCGTCCAGGTGACGCCAATGGGAAAACAAATACTGAAAAACATCAACCTGGGAATGTACATGGGTGCTAAGATTGGTATCCTGGGCTCCAATGGCTCAGGCAAGAGCTCGCTACTCAATCTCTTAGCGGGAGTCGATAAAAATTACGACGGTGATGTCTCTGTCGATCGCAACCTCAAACTCGGCTACTTGCCTCAGGTGAGCGCACACTCATTTCCTGTTTTCCCAGTTGTCTCCTCTTGCATGTGATGAGCGCAGGAACCATTGCTAGACGATGGAGCAACAGTGATGGAAAACATAGAGGTTCGCTGTCTTTTTTCTGTGACTTTGCGTGAACTTTGTCTTGATGTTTTTTATTTTCTAGCCTGCTCTCTCCGAAACTAGGAAACTGCTTTCGGACTTCGAGCAGGTAAAATCCGTGGTGTCTTCGAAGCTTTCTTGTTTTTACCATCATACTGAATGCCAGGTGAGTGCAGATATGGCAACCGGCACTGGTGGTATGGAAAAGCTCATGTCAAGGATGGAAAAACTGCAAGATGCACTGGATGCATGCAACGGATGGGAACTCGATCGTCGGCTGGAGGTACTGGTCTGGTTTTGCAGCTCTTTTGGTGACAAATGTGGTTTGGTTTCTCGCAGCGGGCACTTAGTGCTCTCAAGTGTCCGCCTCCAGATGCTTTTGTCGCCAACTTGAGCGGTGGAGAGCTACGTCGTGTGGCTTTATGTCGTCTCCTTCTCCAGGTAGAAGTATGGTGTTTGATATCATATCACAAACTCAAAAAAGGCTATGTTTTTCTCTAGAGTCCGGATATTTTACTTCTGGACGAACCAACAAACCATCTCGACGCAGAGGCAGTTGCTTGGCTTGAACAATATCTTGCAGACTTTAAAGGGACGGTTGTTGCAGTCACACATGATCGATACTTCCTGGATAATGTCTCTTTTCTTCTCTCGTCTTCCAAAGAACAGATTTTAATCTACTGTATTGGCACAGGTTGCTGGCTGGATACTAGAGCTGGACAGGGGACAAGGCATTCCCTTCGAAGGTAATTACTCGGCATGGCTAGAAGCAAAGGTAAATACGATCTAATCTTTCATCTGAGCCTGTTGTGACTGCTATTGTATTGTTAAGGAAAAACGTATGTCGGTGGAAGAGAAAGAGCAAACGGCACTCAAGCGTACTATAGCTCGGGAACTTGAGTGGATCAGACAGAAGGCCAAAGGACAACAGAAGAAGGGACGGGTGAGTGAGTTCAGCAGCACTTTGCTTTATTTGAAATCTCCTGACGGGCATTTCTTTCCCTGGCAACAGGCACGCGAGCGCTCCTATGAGGAACTCCTGCAGAAGGCGAAAGAACATGAAAAAGCCGAAAAGCTGCAGTCAATATATTTACCTCCGGGGCCTCGCCTGGGAAATCTGGTGGTGGAGGCAGAGAATCTACGTAAAGATCTTGGAGGCCGCACCTTGATTGAAAATCTCACTTTCTCGCTCCCCCCTGCTGGTGAGAACTTCTCCTTCTCAGAGTTTGCCGACGAACAAGGTTTGTGTTCCATTCAGGTGTGGTTGGGGTTATAGGGGCAAATGGAACTGGCAAATCCACCTTGTTCCGTATGTTGATTGGTCAGGTAACTTTATAACATAACCGTCCGTCATGTATATTTACTGCATCCTGTGCTTGGTAGGAGTCCCCGGACAGTGGCCGCCTGAGGATTGGGGAGACGGTTGTCCCTCTGTACGTAGACCAGTCGCGAGAAAGCCTGACTCCGGGAAGGACGGTGTTTCAAGAGATCAGTGATGGAGATGACGAGGTTACTCTCGGTAAGAGGACGCACACGTCTTTTCCTCCACTGCGCGTTCCTTGTTTTTGCACCAGGGGAGAGGAAAGTGAGTGCTCGAGCCTACTTATCGTGGTTCAACTTCAAAGGCGCGGACCAGCAGAAACTTGTTGGAAGTTTGTCAGGCGGGGAAAGGAACAGGTGCACTTGCGTTTATCGTGTTCATCACTGCTTCATCTTTTTACGCAGACTCCATCTGGCCAAGGTGCTCAAATGTGGTGGCAACTTCCTCTTGCTGGACGAGCCTACCAACGACCTGGACGTGGACACTCTCCGAACTCTCGAGGAGGCCATCCACAACTTCGCTGGTGAGCTTGCTTGGTACACACATTGCCTCTGGGTGTCTGAAACCAACGCTGGCAGGTTCCGTCATCGTTATATCCCACGACCGCTGGTTTCTGGACCGCATTGCAACGCACATCCTAGCATTTGAAGGAGGCTCCACAGTAAGATTTGCCTCTTGGCACCATGGTCGGTTTGCATAACAGCCGGTACGAAACAGGTTACGTATTTTCAAGGCTCCTACACGGAATACGAGGCGGATAACAAGAAGCGCGAGGTTGGAAACACGAAGATCAAGTACCATGCAGTTGTATAGTAACCGAGCATGGAAAGTGTACCTTAACCAGGCAAGGGAATGACAACGCAAGGGGAGTTCGCAAGCTCTGTTTGTGTGGGGATTTTAGGAGGACTAGTGATTGCCAGCCTTCACGCACTGCTAGAGCATGCATGGTTCTATCTTCTCAAGACGCTGGAATCAAAGGCGCTAGTGGAGAGGCTTACAGCATCAATTCCAGTGAGCACCGAGAGCGCCGGCTACAGAATGGAGAGCTTCTGGGCTGTTGCTCTGCCGCCCATGCCCGTGGTTGCGATGGTGTTCTTGGCCAGGTGACGGTCATAGTGCCTTCACGGTCTGTAACTTGGTTCAGTGTTTCAGGAAAGGTTTCTTGGAGCGATGCCATTTCTCGTGGGACATTTGTGGCAGCTTCCTCTTCACCTGGACTGTCATGGTTCTTCACGACGCACACTCTTGGCTGGTGCACACGCTCCTCCACCGCTCCAAGAGCGCATACCGGAGGATCCACAGGCGGCACCACGACAACAGTGGCGAACTCACCGTCTTTGGCACCGCCTACGGCGACGCCCTGGAGATCGCATGCTGCATCACCACTTTCTACTCCCTCGTCACCCTCTGGCTTTACCGCTTGCCGCAGTGGGATCCGCTCGCAATCTTGTTCCTCATGTGGTCCATGAACAATGTAGACCTGATGGGACACTGTGGCTACCGCTTGCCTGCCTGGCTCTACGTCCCCGCGTCCCTGGGTGTGCTACTCACACCTCTGGCTCAGCGGCCACGGCACCACTACATCCGCCACCTCGACCCCCGCTTCAATCGCTCCATCTGGGACAGAATGTCCGCCACCTTTCGTGACCAGCACCCCAAGCTCACTTGCTACTAGTATGCGACCTGGCTCACGAGAGTTATGCGCTCTATAGGCGTCCTGCAGAAGGGGCATGCTGGCGGCGGAGAGAATGGCATGGCGGGGTTGGGCTTGTTGTGGCAGCAGAGCGTGAGGATGCAACTCGCGCACATTTGGTGGCCACACTTGTGAAGCTCGATGTTGCACCGGTGCTCGAAACAGATGCAGCAGCAGCTGTCTGTGCTGGCCTTCTTGTCCTAAGATAATTGAAACGGATGAGTCTTCTTATAGCTATGGACGGCCACTAGAGTTACTCACTTGCTCCAATTGTTGGTCGTCATCAGTCATGATGGCATTGACGATCTCACTCTCAGCAGCACTCTTTCTGGGAGCCCGCCCCCTCGCCTGGTTGGCCTGCTCCAGCACCTTCTCGAGTAAGCTCCGGGTGTTTGTATCCAAAGCATTCATGAACTTGCACGGCGATGGCCACACCAAAGGCTCTGCAACGCTCGGATCCAAGAGCGCTGTGCAGGACGCGTTGTTGTGCTTTCTGGCAATCCCGTAAGCAGTGTAGCTGCAAACGAGAAACATGTCACAAGGCAGTGACGCGGAAACCCACAACATACCCGGTAACATCTCTCTGGCTGCGATCGGCTCCCCAGGCGAGTAGCTCTTGCACAGTCTCTAGAGAGCCCCCACGAGCAGCAAAATGCAGCGGGGTGCTTCCGTGGCCGGACCTGAGCAATTCAAGTTAAGTTGGCCAGTTCGTGAGTTGCGATGACAATTCAAAGGATAGTTCACCCATTGCCAGTGTTGCTGGTGGTGGCAGAAACCAGAGCTCCACTGTCGAGCAGCAGCTGAAGCGCCCTCACATAGCCTCCCCTGGCGGCTAGGTGTAGTGCCGTGATACCTTTGGAGTCCCTCGTGTTGACAAACCTGACGAATTTCCTGCATCCATGTCAATCAAGATTCTATTCTCTAGCTGCGGACAAGACAGACCACGACTCGGCAACTGGAGCACATTTCGCTGCCAACAGAATCCTGTGGATGCATTCGACGTGACCGGCTTTAGCAGCGTAGTGGAGGCAGGTTCTGGAATGAGATGTGTCAAACAAGAGCACCTGAAGATGAAGCAAGTCAGGGAGACGGGCACTGAAGGAAAGAAACGAGGAAGACGCTTGTGACATACATTCGCGCCATGCTGTAGGAGATAATCGACGCAGTCGTGCTTTCCCGACTTGGAGGCGAGCATGAGCGGAGTCTGCAAGCAGGCAAGGCAAAGCATATTGGTTTTTCTGGTAAGAGAGAGCGTCAGAGACACAAAGTACCTGTCCTCCATTGCAGCTGCTACAGTTGACGCTGGCTCCCTTGTGGATGAGCAGTGCAGCTACGTCGACTTGGCCCGCCATGGCCGCGACGTGCAGCGGAGTGAGGCGGCTGTGAAAGAAGAGCGCCTTGGTCACAAGCTTTGGCGACATGCTAGCGCTCTGTTCCACGGCCACGCAGTCGCCTTCCACGATGGCCGTGTACAGACGCCACCTCTGCCCATTGTCCTTGAGCATTGCGCATAGCTGCCAACTTGAGAGTCCACAGCCGTGGCTCTGGCCCATACTTGGTGACACACACACACACACACACACACACACACACACACACACACAAAACACACACACTCACTCACTCAAGCGCCGCTGGTGAGGCCATGGTTTCCCCTTCACATGAACACATGAACACATGAACAATCTAGTTTTAACTAAACCAACTGTCTGGAACGAGTGACAGTTACGATAACCCTCCGGCATTCATTCCTTGTAGCCGCACACACTGCCTGCCAATCTGTATGGAGGACGACGCTACCTATAAAAGATGCTGGATAGAGGTGCATCCAGTACAAGGCGTGGAGGATGAGTTCCAGGTCCATGTAACTTCTCGTGCTCTAACGTTCTATCCTCCTTGCATCTCCTCCATTCTAACTAGATATACAGCACTCCTATACCACGACAAGCTTCAAACCAAGCAGCCACGCACGCACCTGCATTTAGATGATTTTTAGTCGTCACTACGAGCAGCTGAAAAGAAAAGCCCTGCACAAAAGCAAAGAGGTTATAAGCCTGGAAACAATCGCATTTGCTTACCCGCGTGATGGAGCTACTCCGCGCGCTGCTGCTCATCCCCGCCAACGCTGCCTTGCTCCGCTGCTGCCGATGTTGAAGCCGATGCCGGAGACGCCTCCGCGATCTCGTGGAGAGGCAGCGCCGGCGTGTGGCCCTGGAACAAACTGATATGCCCCAGCAGCTTGTCCTTCCGGGAGAAGGTGGTGCCACACGAGCACTGCCACTTATCCCGGCCGCAGTGCTTCTCGTGCGTCTTGAGGTCCGCCACCACCGAGAACTTTTTGCTCTTGCACTTGCTGCAGGTGAGAGACTTTGGACAGTGGCTCCGCCGGTAGTGATTCTTGACGCACAGCACCGTCTTGAGCGGCTGGAACTTGCGGTGCTTCTTGTTCCTCTTGCATCCGGCGTACGGGCACGAGTAGCGCCTGGGCCGGAGCAGCGATGGATCCGTGGCAACCTTATCCGGCCTCGCCAGAGCAGCGGGCGACTTGTACTGCTCGCCGTGCCCGCGCATGTGCATTCTCAGGTTGGCGTCCCGCTTGAAACCTTTGCCACACTTGTCACAAAAGTGCGTGTGCTCCGCGAGGATCTCCACTGCGTTCATTTCCACGAGATCGTAGGAGCCAGGCACAAGGTCCTCCGCGTCGCCGTCGTCGTCGTCGTCCCTGGACCCCGCCCCTGAGTCGCCGCAATCTTCCATCGCCGCCGGCGGGGGTGGTGGAGGTGGAGGTGGTGCTGCCGCTGCTGGGGGCGCCGCTGCCTCACTTTCTCTCTCCGCCACCACCACGGCCTTGCTCGCAAGTGGTGGATGATGGATGGCTTCCAGGTTGAAAGCGTGGGGCTGACAGGGCGAATCTTGCTGCTGCGGCGCCTGGGGCTGCTGCGGTTGCGGCTGCTGCTGGCGATGCTCCACCACCGGAAGTGGATTCCGGACGGCCGCGGCGGGAGTGGGAGCGGCCAGGGTGTTGAAGCCGAGTGGAGCACCCAATTGCATGTCGGGCAGCAGGCACGGCGAGGGCTGCGCGTTGGGAAGGACCCCAATGACGGCGAGAGCAAGCTGCGATATGTTGGAAGCGATCCGCGCGGCAGTCATGGCTGCATGGGCCTGGACGACACCGCCGTTGTGCTGGCTGGCCTGCGATAGCGAGTGAACCAGCGCCTGGAGCTGATCGGTCTTTTGCTCCAGTAGGGAGACAAGGGTGTAGTGCTGCTGCTGCTGGGGGTGGATGCCGCCACCACCACGGCCTTCTATTGGCGGGCTCCCGGGGGGACTGAGCTTGATCAGGTCTTCCATGAGGCCCTGGAGGACCTGCTGAGGGGCGGCGAGCTGGAGATTGTAGCCCTGCTGGCCGGCGGTGAGGAGGAAGCCCTGGTGGAGGAGATTCTGGAAGGCGTTTTGGGGAGCGGGCATCTGGTGGTGGAAATGCGGTTGATGCTGCGGCAGCGGCGGGGGCGGAGGCTGCTGGTGGTGGTGGTGGTGGTGATGGTGAGCCGGCGGCGGAGGGGCCTGGGGTTCTAGAGCTCCCAGAATGGAGAATCCATGGCAGGTTGCCGCGGCCGCGGGGGATGCGTAGTGGCCAACAAGGGAGAGCTTTGGTGTCATACCTCCTCCTCCTCCTCTCGGGCTCTGCTGCTGCTGATGGACATCGCTCGGCGACGGCTGGTGGCTGGATTGCATCATCCCTTGCGCGCGATCGCCTCTCCCAAATCCCTTGCAACCCTAATGGAATGGCATTCCCCCTCTCGCCAAGCTACAGTAGCGGGGGAAAGTGTATCTATCAGGTGAAGTGAAAAGAAATTAAAAGCAGATGGGGCCTGGCCGAGCAACACCAGCGCACGGGGCAGGCCGTACGGGGGAGGGGTGGTACTGGTACCAGTTGGGCAGGCAGGCAACACTTGTATCTCACTACTGGTGTGTATGGCGCCATTGCATTTACCCCATTTACCACCAGCACCACCAGTGTCCAGGGTCTAGCTAGGTACTCCCCCATTTCGTACTACCTCTGGGCATATTCCGCACCTTTCGGGAATAATTATGCTAAAAGTCCAAGCTGAGCACCTTTTAGCATTGACCGCCGTTAGGGCATCCGCGGACGGCGGCATGACGGAGCTTGACGGCGCCGGCAGGGATCTGGGCCGTTGCAGTGCCGATCGGACGGGCGCTGCCCGCATGCTCTCTCTGCTCTTGTTGTTATTGTGTTTGTCGCTCGCCCACGGAAGAGGCGGAGAGGCGAGAGGAGGAAGAAAAGAGAGGCGCGACATGGCCGCCGTGTGGAGAATTGGTTCCACATTTCTTGGGTGGTTCTTCCTTAGATAGATAGGCACTACTAGAGCTAGGCCGTGGCCGCGCGAGCTAGCTAGCAAGGCAAAGGGGGAAACTGGACAGAGATATGGCGACGGAGAGCCCTGTCAGGGTGCTGGCAGGGGGGCTGGGCGGGGACGGCGGCGGCATTAGGGCTCCATCCTCGAGTAGCAGCCGCGAGTGCGAGGAGCTCAATCTGCTGCTCCGGGAGCGATCGTCGGCGTCGCGGCTGGGGAATGCGCGGGGCGAGGTCCAGCTCCACCGCAGCGAGAGCGCCCCGCCCACCGTGGAGGGATCGCTGGGCGGCCTGCTGAGCCAATTGGGCCGGCTGGAGCTCCACGCTCACGCCCAGGATGGCGATCAGCTGCTGGATGTGGTGGAGGCGGAGCAGGAGCTCAGGTCAGACCCTGCTTATCTTGCTTACTATCACTCGCATGTCAATCTGAATCCCCGTCTCCCACCGCCAGTAAAGTCGTGGGAGAATTGGCGCCTCGCCCAGCGCCTCAACCTTCGAAGCAAGCTTGTGTTTGACGACTCGAGCAGCTCCTCGCTCTTCTCCGCCAATCCGCACCCGCTGCATTCTTCGCTCCCCACGCACAGGGAAGACGACGATCTGCTGGACGAGGGAGAGGTCTCCTCGTCCTCCTTGGGACAGCAACACCACCATGTCATCCGCCACCTCCCCGCCACCACCACCACCGCCGCCGCCACCTTCACCGATGCCGATGGACTCCCGGGCTTTGACATGGGACTTGGACGGCCCAAGAGCCTCGTCGATCTCATCCAGGTATTTGGGGGCCATCTTCTAGTTTGCAAAGCTGACGGACTTGCTGATCACGCAGGAGGACTTCCCGAGGACGCCCTCTCCTGTTTACAACTTGTCCCGGCCCTCGAGCCGGGCAGCAAACGATGACGCGGGGGATGCCTCCCTGGACCTGCAACTCTTGCGTGAGCTTGGCTCTGGCATCGGCTCCCGCTCCGCCACCCCAATGCAGGTGCCCGTTCACGACGTTTATGCTTCTCCCTCCACCACCACCCTCAACCGGACACCTCCACCGGATGCAAGCGTGACAGTGGGAGAGGCAGCCGAGTCTAGTACCTCGTCGGAGCTTGCAGCTGCTCTTGCGGGATGCGTAACCATGAAATCCGACAACGCGGACGTTGTCGAGGAGGAGCAGCATCTGGAATTTCCCGAGCAGCAATTACGTGTGAAACAGCAGCACCAGCAGCCGCAAGCGCAGCATCATGGATCGCAGGCATATTCGCAGCAACAGCACCACCAAGCATACGGCAACGTCAAGTTTGGTGCCATTCCTCCTGGTGCCAATCAGCAGCAACAGCCAGGAGGAGGAGCTGCTGCAACGTCCAACATGTATGCGGCGGCCGCCGCTGCCGCCGCCATGTCCTACATCGCCGCGGGGAATCCATACTATCACAACCTTCACTCGGCATCAGTCTATGCACCATACTACGGCCTCGGTGGCTACCCGCTCAATGGTGCTATGTTGCCACCTCCATTGCTACCGGGATATCCCGCCCCTCCGGTGGCGTTTGAGTCCGCAGTGGCCGCCGCCCGAGGAGGTGTCCCCGACTTACACCAGTTTTACAAGCTTGCAGCGGCGGGACAGGCTCCCTCATCGACCACTGCGCTTCACGACGCTCTCTATCTACAATACCTCCGTGCGTCCGAGGACGCTCGCGCCGCAGCGGCACTGTCAGCGGACATGCGGAGCTATGCTGCTCACTCGGACGCACTCGTGGACCAGCTGAGCGGGCTGGGTGGTTTATCCAAGCCTCAGTTCTCGAGGACCATGTCCATCCCGAACAAGAGTGTTCCGCCGGCCACTTCTTTTTACGGCAGTCCTCCTGGGCTGGGATTCGGCGTGCCATTTCCCAACTCTCCATTGGCAAGTCCTGGACTTCCCAGCTCGCCGGTTGGCGCAACTTCTCGGATCGTCAACGATCGAAACTTGCGCTTGTCTCCGAGCACCGGAAGAGCTGCTGCCGCTTATACTGCTGCGGGGTGGCCATCGGCGGGAGGCAGCGATCCTGCTGACGAGTCACGTGGGTCTTTCCTGCTCGAGGAGTTCAAAAACAGCAAAAACAGAAGATTTGAGCTCTCTGACATTGCTGGTCACGTGGTGGAGTTCAGGTACAAGCTGGTCTTTAGCTTCTTTACATTTGGAAAATGTGTGTCCATTGCAGTGCTGACCAGCATGGAAGCCGCTTTATCCAGCAGAAGCTAGAGACTGCCACCGCCGAGGACAAAGCTATGGTTTTTCAGGAGGTCTTCCCCCAAGCCGTGGCGCTAATGACGGATGTCTTTGGAAACTACGTTATTCAGAAGGTATTTGAAGACTTGGCACGCATTTTGTTTGTACGTCGTGTCGTAACTTCGTAGAGCCTGGCAGTTTTTTGAGCATGGAACGGCACAGCAAAGAAAGGAGCTTGCCCAGCAGTTACCCAGCCGTGTACTGACGTTGAGCTTGCAAATGTACGGCTGCCGTGTCATTCAGAAGGTATCTTTCATTTTTTTTTGTCTAAGACGCTGAAGAAACTCGCAGGCACTCGAAGTTGTGGACGTGGATCAGCAAACACAACTGGTTTCCGAGCTGGATGGTCACGTGATGCGGTGCGTCCGTGATCAAAATGGAAACCACGTCATTCAAAAGTGTATAGAATGTGTTCCTCCCGATCGCATCCAATTTATAATCTGTGCGTTTTATGGTCAAGTATTGGCTCTCTCAACACATCCGTATGGATGCCGGGTTATACAGGTGAGGCATGTTTTGAGTCGTTTCAAGTTACTTGAGACGGTTGTTTTGTTTTTTTTTTTGGTTTTTGTTTTACGTTTTCTTCCCAGAGAGTTCTTGAGCATTGTACAGACGAACAGAAACAGCAAGGAATAATGCAAGAGATACTGCGATCAACTTGCAGTCTTGCTCAGGACCAGTATGGGAACTATGTTGTGCAGGTTGGTTCTGTTTCTTTTCTTTTCTTCCTTTTTAATTTCCTTTCTTTCTCTGGGGTGCTGTAAGCTAAGTCTTTCTTTGTGTCTCTTTAGCATGTGTTGGAGCATGGAACCCAGCCGGAGAGAAGCGAAATCATCACTAAGCTAGCAGGACAAATTGTACAAATGAGCCAGCATAAATTTGCATCAAATGTCATCGAGAAGTGTCTTCAGTTTGGGGGCCCGGCAGAAAGACAAATTCTGATCAACGAGATGCTGGGATCAACGGACGAGAACGAGGCCTTGCAGGTAGGAAAGAAAGATTTGTGACTCCATTCATATACATCCTTTTTTCAGGCTATGATGAAGGACCAATTTGCCAACTACGTGGTGCAGAAAGTACTGGAGATTTGTGACGACCGCCAGAGGGAAATTCTTTTGACTCGTATCAAAGTTCATTTACACGCGCTTAAGAAGTATACGTATGGGAAGCACATTGTGGCGAGAGTAGAGAAGCTCGTGGCCGCGGGAGGTACGTCCGTCTAGCATTTCTCGTTGTTGGTCGATCAATTCCTGATTCATATCACTGCAGAGAGGCGGAGTGCCGCAGCCGCTCATATGTCGCCCCCTATGTAAACGGCTGCAGCCACAACTAAGCACAAGTAAGTATAAGGTGTAAATTTGCAAAGAAGAGACTGGTAAATATTTAGTATTTCCAAGTGTACAAAGCTTTTTAAAATCCAAGCAGGGTTGGATTTTGTTTGACAAGCATAAAATCATCTATTATATGATTCCTGCAATCTGTATCTCGATGTCGTCCTTTTTACATGATGAAGAGATCAACTTGGGAGAACGTAACTGGATTCTATCTCGCACCCGAGAGCTCAATCGCTTCCAAGTTGGAGGAATCTCCCTGAATCATCATCCACTCGTCCAGCTGCTTGTGGCCAACATCCACCTCTTCTCTTCTCAGCACCTGAACCTTTTGCCACTCTTCCCACCTCTCGGCGAGGCCGTCCCCTTCCAGCATCGACACGACCTCCACCATCTTTGGACGGTCGCTGGGAGACGCTTGGGTGCAGAGCAGAGCAATCTGGGTGAGTTTCTCAACTTCGTTTGGCTGGTACGAGTGCCTCAGCTTGGGATCCACGAGCTCACTCAGTCTACCTTCCTGCTGGAATCTCTTCACCTGCAAGCACCAAAGCGAAAGTTTGGTCCGAGGCCAAGCACCATAAATCTTACCCAGTCGAGAAGCATCACGTCGTCATCGTCAAACAGCCTGGCTAGATCGAAAGCCCGCTTCCCCGTTATAAGCTCCAGCATCAAAACTCCATATCCAAACACGTCCGTCTTCTCCGACGACTTGCCTGTGGACAGATACTCCGGAGCAATGTGGCCGGGAGTCCCTCGGACGTTGGTGGTGATGTGTGTGTTCTTGGTGTCAATGAGCTTTGCAAGACCGAAATCGCCCACCACCGCCTGGAAATCTTTGTCCAGTAGAACGTTCGCAGCTTTCACGTCACGGTGAATGATCCGGGGGCTACAGTGTACGTGAAGGTAACGGAGACCGTGAGCAGCACCCAGAGCGATTTGCTTCCTCGTTTCCCAATCCAACGTTTTGCTCCCCGTGGTGTCATCTGTGGACGCAAAGGTTAGCTTCTTCACAGATGGTTGATTTTCAGCTTACGCAAGCGGGAAGCAACGCTCCCGTTGGGCATAAACGGGTAGACTAAGATCCGCTCCGAAGGAGTGATGCAAAATCCGTCAAGGCGAAGCAGGTTGCGGTGGACTGCCAAGCCGATGATCTCAACTTCAGTCTGAAATGCCTGTTCTCCTCCAGCTGAAATATTCTGGTCTGTTCTTAGGCGCTTAACGGCAACGAGTTTGCCGTTTTCCAAACTGCCTTTGTACACTTTCCCAAATCCTCCCTGTCCCAGGACGTTCTTGTCGCTGAAATTGTCTGTTGCAATTTGGAGTTCCCTGAGAGTAAACTTCCTAAGTTGTCCAAAGGTGGCATGAGGATCATTTTCCGCTGCACAAAAGATAGCCGCGCATCAGATAGCTTACAAAAAAGCAAACAGACGCACCAGCAACGTCAAAAAACACCTCTTTTGGCCCACGGTGCTTTCTCCACACAATGACAGCCAGTAAGGGACAGAGCAGTAAAAACAGAGCCCCCGCAGCAATGCCACCAATGATAGCTCCAATGTTAAGCCCTGCAGCGCGTCCAGGGATTGAAATAGGCAGAAGTTATCCCAAGAACAGACTTGCTTACCACGTCTTCTAGAGCTCGGAAGAATCGACTCCGGGCAAGGCGTTCCTACCTTAGTACCACAGAGATCTGGATTCCCTAGCAAGCTGTTGAAAGACATTAGCCGTCATGGAATGACTTCAGAAACGGCATACATCAAACAGGCAAGCATTGTTTGCTCACTTGAACTCACTGATCGTCCCTTTGGGTGGGAGTGGTCCACTCAAGTTGTTATACGAGACGTCTCTGCATGAATTCGAATGATCAGGATAACGAACACGAGAAAATGACATACAGAAACTGCAAGCTGGATATGAGAGTGAGCGTAGAAGGGATGCTTCCGGTCAGGCTGTTGTTGTTTAGAAGCCTGCAAAGCCAAGTTGCTGTGATTAACAGGAAAAAGAAGAAGAAGAAGAAGAAGAAAGTTCCCAAGGCTTACAAGGTTCTTAAGCTCGTAAGATTGGTGAGCGTTGACGGAATGCTTCCAGTGAAGTTGTTCGCAGACAAGTCAAGATTCAGTAAACCTTGCAGTGTTCCCAGTTGTGGCGGAAGAGAACCCGAGATCAAATTCCCTTTCATCCTTCTGAGGAAAAGAGAGCCATTAAAAACAAAACCATATGATCCAAGAGCCAAGTACAGGTTTTGCAGATTGGGCAAATCCGCAAGTGCTGGCGAGAGAGTCCCCGAGAGGCCTTGCTTCTCCAACATTCTGGACAGGCAAGAAAAAAAGATTATCATCAAAGTCAAAGACACGAGCTAGCACCCACACATAGAAAGAAAAAAAGAGTTAAAAAGAGGCACACACACACACACGACAATGTTCTATTCTACCAAGAAACCAAGGAAAGAGAGAATGTCTCCAGCGAGCGACGAGCAACCAATGCAAATCTCATACACTGTGATGACACGCTGCTGGCTGTCGCAGTCGACATAGAGCCAGCTGCAAGGATTGACGAGGTTTGCATCCCAAGATCTCAACGCATTCTTGGGATCCCACAGCTTGCTCTTGAGCTCCGCGAGCGCATTTCCTGACAAAACGTTTAGCCTGATTGCTCCCCAAGGAAGAGAAATCGCGGGGCCAGGCAAGCGTACCTTCGGCATTGGAGGCCAGAGCTTGGTGGATCCAGAGGAGAGGCAGCGGCAGCAGCAGTGGCAGTAGATGCTCCAATCCAAAGCGCATGGCGCACAGAAGCCCCGCTACGAGCAACAAAATAAAACCATGTTACGTCTAATTTTATCTTTAGGGCACGCGGGTCGTCAAGTGCTAGAGCGCCATGGCGGCGGCGATCTATCGCCTTCTTCCTCTAGTCGGGATCCTGCTCGTTCTTCCAATGCTGATCGAAGCTATCCATCACAAATGCGCCGCTTGCAAAGCCGTCGCGGTAAGATTGTACCAGATCTACGCGTGGTTTTGCGTGATTGATGCTCTCTTTCCCGCAGGTGGAGCTGGAGCTGGCTCTTGCAAACGTTAGTGAGTAAAAGTTTTCCGTATGATCTTGCGATTGCTGACAGAACTGGCTCGATCTCCAGGAAAGGCCGAGGAACGACATCGACTTGCGACACAGACTGGATTCGAAGGGGCAGCGACAGGGACGAGTAATCCAATACAAGTAAGAGTGTTATGAAACGAAGCATTGCTTGCTCTGTCTCGGCCTTGTATGTGATGATATCTGGATGAATTCTCTCAGACTTAGCGAGCTTAGAGTGTTGGAGCTCCTGGAAGGCGTTTGCTCTAGAGTGAAAGACTACACCCTTGACAAGGTGTGCTTAGCTTACACAAGAGCTTGATTCGTCTTTGGGCTGAATTTTCGATGCAATGCAGGCGACTGGCGAGTGGATCAAACTTAGCAACAGTGGCAACAGGAACGAGGATGGTATGCGTTAAGTTCTGCTTGAGAAAGTGATGCTCACTCTGTTCATTCTCTAGAAAAGCGAGAAGCTGAAGTACACTCCAAGGAGATTGCGGTTTATTGTGGCAGGTAAGGTCCATACATATCGTGACTACGTCGCTCTCAGGACTAAAGAAGGTCGTTCGTGTGAAAAAACAGGCTGCTTGAAAAGCATGAAGACGAGGTTTGGAGCTACGCTTTCCTGCTCATCCACACTTGCACTTTTCTTTCGTTTTGCAGCTAGCCTCGACGATAAGGAGTGGCGAAATGGTGGCGGGTTCTGTTAACACAGTTTTGTGCAACAACATCTCCAGAGATTGCAAGTAAGCTAACCAGTTTCCGTGTTTGTTTCTTATACTTTTTGCTACTGCAGCACGGAACGAGAAGAGCTCTAACATCTTCATAAAAGAATTGCAACATTGTAGACAATTGCTGACTGCTGAGAATAACAGAAGGAAAAACCGATGCTTACACTAGTTTACAATAAGAGTGTCTTCTTGGTGCAGGCTGCTGCAGCAATCAGCTTCTCCAGAAAGTGCAAGCACTAAAAAAAAACGGGGCCCGTTGCCGAAGTCGTTCGTTCATGATGAAGGCAGCAAAGGGACCAGGCGAAGCTTGAAAAGCTCTCCCAGCGCTTTTCTCACATCCATCTAAAGGATAGTGTCATGAGTAAGGTACACTGCCACTTAAAAATAAGACTTACTTGATTACTGCAGATAAGCTTTGTGAAGTATGGGTAGAACTCCGAGAGATGTCTCTTGAACATTTCGCCTTCCATCTCGGACAACGAGTTGAGCACCTGTAAGGTTTGGACGAAACGTTTAGTATGCGACTAGCGTTGCGATCCTGCGAACCTTGACGACCACTGAAGAGCGCAAGCTGAGAGAGTAGTGAGCCTCAGCTTGGATAGGCTCCCCGGGAGCCGGGATCAAAGCCACCGCTTCTTTCAGTATATGGGAATAAAAGGTTACGAGACGCCGCTCTGCCTCCTCTTTAAGATTTCCATCCGCTGGAGACAACACGGCTTGGTTGAGCAGCGTCAGGTATATCCGTGTTCCTTCAACTTCCTGTCGGAGAAGCGTTGGAGGCGGCCTGTAATCAACCCAAGTTTCCACGTCAAGCCTTTCATGATAAGATGAAGGCTTACATTTCGCCAGAAAACTGCTGGATACGAATGCGAAGGTTAGCATCTGAGTTGTAAGTCGCCGCAAAGTCCACCACTGACAACAATGTATCCATAATCTGGATTTTGTTCGACGTGCTTAGCAGACTCCAGTGCTTTGCCTGTGTTAGATAGATACTTGGTTTACACGGGGCCAAAAACTCCCAAGATGAAGCTTACCTGCATGCTTTCAAGAGCTCTCAGCAATAGCAACTGCGTCAAGCACTTGCTTCTAACGATCGGAAGCTGTAGCGCCGCGTCCTCGATACTAGCGAGACTAGTTTCCTCCGCGTCACTCGACTGCAACGAGAAAGTAGAGTCACACCACAAACGGGATAACCACATACCTGGACACGAGGAGGACTTGGACTATCAGTCGATCGGGATCTGCCTTTGAAAGTTAAGTTCTTCTTCAAAAATGCGTCCACCATATTGCCAACCAGTCTTCGGCCTAACGTATGGCCCCCGAAGAGGCCTCCTTTTCCTTCCTCAGAAGCTGGCGGCGTAGGAGTAAATCCTGCAATAATACCGCAGATTAGTTCAGCACGAGCATTGTACGCAGGTTCCACCTTCCGCCTCTGCATGAGACGGTGTTTCATGAGGATCACCGTCAGCTCTGCTATCGAAACTCGACCTTCCACTTTGTTTCACTGGCTCACCATTGCTATCACCAGAGACCTGACCACTCTGGTGGCTGTCCTGGCTTTCTACGTCCCACTCAGCTGGAGCTCCCAGGGGCAAGTTGTCTGTCCTCTGACCTGTCAAACTCCCCGACCTTCGAACATCAAATCCAAGACCGTCTGGACTCAGGAGCTCCACCGGCTGAGTAGTATAGCACGCGTCTCTACACAAACCGACATATAAACCGATGGTATATGGAACAGCTGACCTACCTTAAACTGTCTAGAAGAGTTGCCCAGTCTTTTTCAGCGAATTGATGACCTCCAATCTCCGTGAGACGGACTAGAGCACCAACAGCAATGCCGGCAAGGGCTTGATCTGGCCGTGTGACGCAATCCAGAAGCAATGCCAACAACGACGGCAAAAGAAACGAGACTTCCTGCAAGACCAGCAGTCAATATAATTCTCTCGAGCGGATAGAAGCCTATAGCTATACCTTGTAGAAGCTACTGAATAGATCGCAAAGGAGCTGGAGAGAATGGATGCATGTCTCTCGAAGCCACTGCTCTGCTGATGCCTGCCGGTCGCCGTCTTTTCCAGCATGACGCACATAATCAAATATTGGAAACAGCACACGGTGAAATACGCTGTCCCAGAACGACGTTGAAAACTGATGTCCACGTTCCTTTAAAAGATCGAACAGGACTTCTAAAGCGCAGTTTCTGACTTCAATCCGTGGGTCGGAAGTGAGGTCGGAAAGCCCAGCGAGCATGGGAAACCAATAGTATTCAGAGACGTCCACATCGGCTCCCTTGCCAACTGTTTCAACAGCCTTCGAATTGATTCCTGGTAGCCGTCCCTGTAGATCAAGCACATTAGTTACAACATCCAGGAAGGTCAGAAAGTTTACCTCGGCAAGGCGATCTTCGCATATACGTAAAAGTGCTATTGCTTTCAAGCTTATTCGAGAGCTAGTTTTGTTGTTCGCAAAAGCCATAAGACAGTTGACGCAATCCATGAAGCAGTCTCCTGCGACTTGATCAAAATTCTCAAGCACAACTGCGGAAAAAACCGGCTAGAGGTGGTGAGAAAATGTGAAGAACCCGCCTACCTTGCTCGACATTCTCAAATGCTAAATCAGCGATTGCTTCCGTATCGTCATATGCAGCTGTTGTGAATACCATAAACACGCTTTTCCAGCCGGACTTTATGCTTCCAACTTTAGATTTGATTATCTGGAAGAGCATAGAGCTAGATGTAAACCGATCTCCAGTGAGAAAGAAACATTACCTGCACAATGCAGTCCACAATAAGACCCCGCACCACGGTACTTTTGTTAGTGCGCATAAGAACGACAAATGGCTTCAATATGTCGTTCTGAAAGGAAAAGTTGGCCAGCTCTTTCCGTTCAAAGTACTTCATTCCCAACTGACGTAGTGAATCAATCGCATACATGGCGATTTTTTCATCGTGGTGACTGCCAGCAGCTACAAAATGCTGTGATAATACGGACCATATTTTGGCCCAAACCTGAGAGACGGTCATGAGCTTCTGATAAAGATAAAAGTTCAACTTACCATTCTGATACGGGCCATATTGTAGTAGCTGATTTCCACAAGCTTTTGAAGGCTGTAAACCCGGGGAGGTACCTGCTTCATTTCTTCGACGGAAACTCCGCATAAGGCTGTGAAAAATTCCACAACCACATCGCTGGGGAGCTTCACGCTGTTAACGAAGACCTGCTCAGTCGGTTTTCCAGTAAGGTCTATGAGCGCCTGAGCGAGAGCGTCTCTCGAGATCTGGTTTGCCCCGTGCATCAGGGTCGGCAAGATTGAAGGTGACGACGTTATGTGCTCGAGCCTCGACACACATTCTAAAACGGCGTTCCATGTATCTTGTAGACAATTCGGTTCGGTCTCAGCTATTCCAAGCAGCGTCTTCAATGCCTCCACATTTTTCATTCGCATATCTTTTGGAGCATGAAGAAACGTAAAGCTGCATGGAAAACAATTAGTAAGCACCCTCGAAGCTCATAAGCGTACCGTATTAAAGATGTTAGGAAAGCGTATCTGAGAGTGTCCATCCCAAGAAGCTTCGTCAGATGAATACCAGAACGGAATCCTTCCATGCAAGGTTGGACCCGAGGCTTATTCTCGTTATCTTCCATCGTGACCGAGAAAGCTGCAAGTAGTGGCCATCCGACAGCTTCAAGCATAGGCCGGGCAAGCTCCCCGTGAGTTGCCTTGTGAAATGTTCCCTTCTTCGTGTCAGCCCGCTTAAACAATGCCTGAGTTCTTCGAATAATTTCCTCACTTTCACGCTTGGCTTCTGCAGCAGTTTTTTTTTTCGAAACTCCAAGGTTCAAGACACTAACAAGACGCCCTTTTTCTTCCGCGTTGTCTTTCTTCGTTGAATCGGCATCTTTCATTTTGATCTCCTCTTTCACAATAGAACCGTATAGCTCCTGGAGAAGGTCGACGGGTGGGTGCTCCTCGGCATCACTCTCTGTGTTGAGACGAACAAAATCGTCTTTGGACATTTTTGGCCAGACCATAGGATTATGGGCATCCGTGTTGAGCATAATAACTGCATATGCCAGAACATAAGCTGTGTCGGCAGATTTGAAGAGCCCCGGGTTGCAACGGCAGTACCTGGAACACTCTAGTTTGAAGCATGCACACGGGCATTGGCAAATCGTACCTTTCGGCAAATTTCTCCATTATATGATCAATCTTTTGAGCTTCGCCAGGCAATCGAAAACTCCTCAAAAACTCCCGAATGGCTTGGTCAAACTTCATGTTCTGTAGTTGTGAGCTATCAACATACGCATGCATGACAGACACCTGGAATTCCTCGTGCTGACCCAAATAATCGCCAATCATAGTCTGCGAAACAAACGAGTTGAGACATGCCAGATTAGTTTCGAAATGTACCTTGTCTAGACCCGACATCGTTTTTAAAAACTGTGCGATTGCACCTGGATCGCGTTGAACAAGCTTGTTTGTCACAAGGTACTCAATGCCTTTGGCCGCATTACGATTAAACTGTAAATAAAAAGCGTAAAGTTCATTCCATGATCGAACAACCAACCTCCGCTATGGCAGCTTCCATTGTCGATTTCTGAGCCTTAGCCTTTTTAATATCAGCCGCTTGTGTTGATGCGTGCAATCCTTCTTTTCCAGACTGATGATCAGACAGATATCTTTTCTTGGCATCATCATGTGATTTAGTCCAATGTACTAATGACTTAACCACATTGACCAAGCACTGCAAAATGCGACAATATATTAGCTGCAATGAGTGGAAACTATAGAAATTACCTGTAACGATGATCCTTTCAAAGCTGTATTTTGGGCAAGGGCGGGATCTGCACTAACTGTACCTTGTGCCATTTTTGAAAGCGAGCTCACCTAAGGAACAATGACGATAGGGGAGAAAACATCAAATGAGGTTTACCATGCGTTCAAACAGATTTGTGGCTTCTAGATCGCAATCGTAATTAACAAATGTATCGGCTAGCGTTTGTGAATCGGTACACACCCTCTCCAACATTCTACACACCAGCATCAGTTAGGCTGAACAGAGGTATGACCCGCCTTACTTCAAAACGGACAATCTTTGTTGAAGTGGCGTGTCAACGCTGTCTAGAGGCCGCAACACTATTAACGAGAAAAACACCCCGACTTCCGCCTGTCATACGATGTAAGTACCCGCTTGATATTACCACCAGTCTTTTACCTTCAGGCTTTCTCTAAAACGCAAAAGCAAGACCATAAAGATCCCGCAAGAATTCTGCAGCCGAGCGAATGTTGGCAGGCATCTATTTAAATAAAGAATGCTCACCTGAAAAATTGTTGTGTTGGAGGAGACACAAGCTCGAAGAAGTGCATAGGACAGGTAAGCCTTGATAGAATCTATAAAGGCAAAATTCACTGTGAATGAAGGGCTAACGCTCTCCAGGAGGCCCTGCTCAATTAAGTAAGAAGTTATTCGTTCTCATTTGAAAAAGCACCTGTATTAATTCGAGAGACAATATCTTCGTTCTTGTCACCATGTCATCTGCCCCGTCTTTCATTGACATCTATAAAAAACTTTAAATTAAAAAAAAAAATGTGCTTATCAGACTGCCTACCTTGCAAAGAGTTCTGAAAACCATAAGGGCCTCCCGTTGGCCTACATTTAGGCTATTCAAATCGATACCCCTGGCAAAACAAATTTTAAGTACCAGATAAAGATAATGCGACACATACTCATTGGAAACCGCTCCACCTTCAGACAGAATTGCCTTGTCTAGCGCCGCTTCAAGGCCCTAAGCATCATATAAAAATCTTATAAGAGAGAAAAGAGAGAAAAATACGGAATAAAAAAAAACCTTTATATCGGCATCCCCAGCCAAGTGCTGAAGTTCCTCCACACTCACGGAAGCCTGTGAGCTTGTAGGACTTGAATTTTCAGCCTCGTGTCTGCGATAGTGCTCAGTAGCCTGTTTGACATCAGGATTGTTTTTCTGTTGAGATAAAACATGTTCCGCCGGCTGCTTATAATGTGTGTGTAAGTCAAGAACATAAACAAGAACACGAACCCCATTCTCTGATTCCATTCTCTTAAAGACAATGTTGATCATTTGCGTAAGTGTGGCCTTGGCTGTAGCCTGGTTCACGGAGCTTTTACTGAACATATTTCAGACCAGTGTAAGTTAGGTGAAAATTAGCTAAACAGATACCTGTTCAGCACGATAGAGTAGCACGTCCGGATAGAGCTCAGCAGGCACTCTCCGTGAACTGCATAAAAGGAACCTTTTCAGGTAACGCAAGAAAATTAAAAGAAGCTTACCTTGAAATTTCGACGAGGCAACAGCTGTTAACAGTACTTTTATCACTTGCAAAACAGTGCTAGTGTAGAAGCAAAAGTCAGGTACACTCACTTGGCAGCACAAAAGAGAAATGGTCACCTATCCGTCGCTGAATTGTCGATGCATGAACAGACTTTGTTCAAGACTTCCGTCAGCATAGCACCATTTTTGCCACCCTCGGCTCCAGCCTCACCTTCGAGATGCCCAAAAGAGATAAGTTTCTGCGCAAAACATGAGACTTAGTAGAAACACAGGAAGATCTCACACTGCGGCACGTACATGAAGGCAATCCAAGGCCGTTTCCACCAGCTTGGGCTGCTTGGTTTCGATTGCTAGGCGCAGAGGGAGTAGAATGAGGTCGGCCTCGGAAACTTCCAACGTACCGCCAGCCTCCGCCATGGTTGCCGCGGCCACCTGACTGCTGGTTCGTCTTTTAGGAGAAGTAACACTGCTAGCAGCAGTAGGACTCTCCGTGGACTTGGGTGTGCCAGGCTCACTCTCGGCATCCTGCTGAGGAGGAGGACTATCCAACACAAATGCGGGAAGAGTTTCCTAGGAGATGAAAGAAATGGAAGGCTTACGCTTTTGGTCCATCTGTGGATCCTGAGGATTGGCCTCTATCTGAAAGCACCAGAAACTCGCTGTTGGATCGAAATTCATGCAATGCTGACTGACCTAGATATTCTTTGAGGGCATTCTGGAGCGCTGTATACTTTTTGCCTTGAGATTCCTTCGCCAAGCGCTCGAATGCGCGTGTCACAAACGCCCCAGCTGCATCTGCCATGGCTAAGCTCCAACTCGCCAATCACAAGATCGATCAATTGCTGGAGGGAGATCACCATCGCCTGCTTCAGATCGCGTGAGCGCGCCCCGGCGCCAGATCTAGACAACCTAATCACTTACACGCCAGGCGCGAGGGATGAATCGCTCGCACAGATCTCCATCCAGGCCAGGCGGATCGCTGCGCGTGGTAGCTGAGCCTCCTACCGGAAGAAAACCCAGGTACGGAAGTGGCCCTTAAATTATATATGTATTGGCCGTAAAGTACACATTGGGACCACATTTTTCCCCTGTGAGCCAAAATGCGGCTTTGGTCTACCTAGGCCTAGGCGGCCCAGAGAAGCTCTCTGCTCCTTCTTTTTCCATAACGTCGCTCTAGGTTTAGGTGCCGGCATTGCGAGGAGGCGATGGTAGGAGCAAGATCCTTGTAGCGTCCCAGCATTGACGATGGAGCAAGCGATGCGGCCGTGGCTCTTGTTGTTCGTCGCCGCTGGGATCTTCGTCTCGTCAGCCACGGGCAACTCGGAGGGTAAGCAAGGTTCCCCAGCTCCAGATTATCGGTCAGCGTGGTGTCAGGCTCTGTCTGGATTGTCAGATGGAACTCGAATCGCATGTCATTGCAATCGTGAGAGCGCGGGCACTGACTTGTGTGGTGTTTTGGCTGGCTAGGCGATGCCCTTCATGTATTTCGGCAGGCGCTGGATGATCCTAGCAACGTCTTGCAAAGCTGGGATCCCACACTGGTCAATCCTTGTACCTGGTTTCACGTAACTTGCAACACCCAAGACAACGTTATAAGAGTGTAAGCCGCTCGCTTCCTTCTTTGTATGCTTCTTCTTTACCTCTACACTCCTTTGGCAGGGACTTGGGAAATGCATTTCTCTCAGGGCGTTTGGTAGCAGCTCTTGGCAATCTCGAAAATTTACAGTACTTGTAAGTAAATCTAATTCCTCCTATTCTCTATGGTGGAGCTAACTAGGACCCCCCCTTTTCCATTGTTTCCTTTAACAGGGAGTTGTACAGCAACAACATCACTGGGCCAATCCCAAAGGAGCTGGGCAACTTGACTGAGCTCGTCAGCCTTGATTTGTACCAAAACAGCTTCACTGGCGATATACCTGACTCACTCGGTAAACTTCATAATCTGAGGTTCCTGTAAGTAATCTATCGTTTCCCTTCGTTTCGCTTCAACCCTTCTTTACCTCTTTCCAGCCGACTAAATAATAATACACTCGACGGCAAGATCCCCAACTCACTCACCACAATCCCGGGGCTTCAAGTGCTGTAAGTTGTTCTCTGAGTTGTCTGGGAGGAGGTGTGTCACTTCTCCCTCTTGTCCTTGCAGGGATCTCTCGAATAACAATTTGTCAGGTCCAGTTCCAACTAATGGCTCCTTTTCGCTGTTCACGCCGATAAGGTACTTTTGGCGGACATTCTTTTTGGCTGTCTCTCCTCATAACTCGTTATCGTACAGTTTTGGAGGTAATCCGGCATTGTGTGGTGCTGTTGTCAGCCGTCAATGTCCAGGAGGGCCCCCATTGCCACCTCCGACTCCCTACCAGCCACCCTCACCTTTTGTTGGCAATCAAAATGGTAAGGTGTTAATTGGCTGGAGAGTCGGGTGTTTCAAACAGTCTGAATGGCCTCAGGAAATAATGGGGGATCCTCGAGCACCGGTGCCATTGCTGGAGGTGTGGCTGCCAGCGCTGCCTTGCTTTTTGCAACTCCAGCTATCGCTTTTGCGTGGTGGAAACGTCGCAGACCGCACGAGGCCTACTTCGATGTCCCAGGTAAGAGCTGCTCATACTCGTGCTGAACCTGCTAACGACTTCTGTGACAGCTGAAGAGGATCCCGAAGTTCACCTTGGTCAGTTGAAGAGATTCTCACTCCGAGAACTTCAGGTCGCAACAGATAACTTCAACAACCGGAACATCCTTGGTCGGGGTGGGTTTGGAAAAGTGTACAAAGGCAGGCTGGCAGATGGATCTCTGGTAGCTGTTAAAAGATTGAAGGAAGAACGAAGTCCAGGTGGTGAGTTGCAGTTCCAGACTGAAGTCGAGATGATAAGTATGGCTGTACACAGAAATCTTCTCCGTTTGCGTGGTTTTTGCATGACACCAACGGAAAGACTTCTTGTTTATCCATACATGCCCAACGGAAGCGTTGCTTCCCGGTTACGAGGTATGCAAATGGTGGTCATTCTTGTGTCATGGACTATAACGCTGAAAGCGTTGCAGAGAGACTTCCGGGAGATACACCACTGGACTGGCCAACGAGAAAATGCATAGCTCTAGGTGCGGCGCGTGGTTTGTCATATCTTCACGACCACTGTGATCCCAAAATTATCCATCGCGACGTCAAAGCAGCAAACATCTTGCTGGATGAGGAATACGAAGCTGTGGTGGGGGACTTTGGCCTGGCCAAGCTCATGGACTACAAAGACACGCACGTCACAACAGCAGTCCGAGGCACGATCGGCCATATCGCTCCCGAGTACTTATCCACGGGGAAGTCGTCAGAGAAAACGGACGTGTTTGGTTTCGGGATCATGTTACTGGAACTCATCACTGGACAACGAGCGTTTGATCTCGCTCGCCTCGCCAACGATGACGACGTCATGCTTCTCGACTGGGTACGTATCTCACCAGTCTGTCTTTCTTGCGATTTAAGCCATACTTTGGTCTCAACTCTCTTCAGGTGAAAGGACTGCTAAGAGAGCGAAAGGTGGACCTTTTAGTGGATCCCGACTTGAAAAACGAGTACGATCCCATGGAAGTCGAGCAGCTCATTCAGGTGGCACTTCTATGCACACAAGGCTCTCCAATGGACAGGCCCAAGATGGCCGAGGTCGTAAGAATGCTCGAAGGCGACGGCCTGGCGGAGAGATGGGAAGAATGGCAAAAGGTGGAAGTTGTCCGAAGCCAGGAAGTCGAGCTCGTGTCGCATGGAAACTCCGAGTGGATTGTCGACTCCACGGATAATCTACACGCGGTGGAACTCTCGGGTCCAAGATAGTAGAGTAGCTAAGGCTATTAATTAGTTGTAATTGTGGCTTTAATCTCCCGCCCCCCGCAACAACTGTTTTTATTTTGCAAAACTGGGGGCGTGTGCGAAAGCCGTCTCGTTTGCTAGCTTTCAGACGAAAGCAAGGAAACGCTTAACGGAGAAGAGCACAAACAGGGTTACCATGTAACAAAGCGCCATCGCGCACTCTCGCGGCGATGTCACCAGGCACTGGCGGATCTGGTAAGCAATGCGGCTCGCGCGATCGCGCGAGCTTCCACGGCTTTTGAAATCTTTGCGAAATCTGGCAGCAAAAGCGAAGAACATCGAGGTTTTTGTCCGGGTCCGGCCGCCGTCCAAAGCTGAGGATGGGAGGAGGGATAAGATTGTCGCTGAGGTCGTGGAGGATAGACAGATCAGAGTAGGATCGAATGAAACGTTTTGTACTTGGTTTCTCATACTCCTATTCAACATAGGTTGTGGATCAAGGCTATGGCAACACGACGACAATAAGAACCTTCCAGGCAAGAACTATTCTCGTTGTTTTGTGCCCCGCCTCAAGAATTCTCTTTGTCTATTAGTTCGATGGCTGCCTTGGGCCCGAGGTGTTGCAAGACCAAGTTATGGAGCGTTGTGGACTGCAAAGAATGCTCGAGTCCGTCATGGAAGGCTACACGTCCACTGTCATGGCTTGCGGCCAAACCGGATCCGGCAAGACGTACACAATGTGCGGTCGACAAGAGGTCAGGAAACCACCACCTTGACATTGAGTTTGATCACTTTGCAGCGAGGTAAGAGCTCTCGTCTCTTCTTGTTGTGTATTTTATACGTGCACAGGGTGGAGTAGAAGTAGGCTGCGATGATGGCTTGATTGCCCGATCAGTCAAGTATCTCTTCAGTGCGATCAAGCTGGAGGCCGACCGGGATGCTTCCAAGTCGTATACGATGCGCGCGTCTTACTACGAGATTTACAACGAGCAGGTTCTTTGCTTAAACACGCATGTCGCTGAGGCATTCTCTTGTTGAGCCACAGGTGAATGATCTGCTTCGACTTGAATCAGCACCGCGAGAGATCAAGTGGAACGTAAAAAGTGGATACTACGTAGAGAGCTTGCTGCTTGTCGAGTGTGAATCCGTGGACGACGTGTTTTCGGTGCTTAGCGAAGGAGCCAAGAACCGAAAGGTGGCTTTCCAGTTTCTTTGTTTCTTTCAACTGTCTAACGTTAGATTGCTGTTTGCAGATGGGAACGCACAATCTAAACAAGGACAGCAGCAGAAGTCACTGTATCATGACGCTTCATGTCGATTCTCTGTGCCATATGGACGCTGGCCCGCCTGTTACGAAACTGGGGAGGATATTGTTTGTGGATTTGGCCGGGAACGAACGCCTGAAAAAGAGCAAGAGCTCTGGAGAGATGCTCAAGGAAACCGGGAGCATAAACAGGTCTCTTTTCACTCTGGGGAAGGTAAACGATATCTATTCCCACATTCGTTCAAACTCCTGCACAACATTGCCAGGTGATTTCTTGCTTGGCGGAGGGTAAGAAAGGCGATGTCGTTCCTTACAGGTCTCTCCTCGCGTTTTCCAGCAGTGTGTGCTTGTTGTCAAAAAGTTAAGAGACTGACATGACAATCCTCGTTGTGCTCGCCAGGGAGAGCATGCTGACCAAGCTGCTCATGGAGAGCTTGGGGGGCAACAGCTTAGCTCTCATGATCGCTTGCATCTCTCCGGCGGTGACTGCGGTCGACGAGACGCTAAGCACGCTACATTACGCAACGTGCACGAAGAAGATCATCAACGTACCCACTGTGAATATGGACGAGAAAGACAAGGTACCGAGCTTTAGCCAGGCCCAGAAAACAAATGGATCGTTCATTCTTCTTTTCCAGGTGATACTGCAACTACAAAAGGACATATCCAGCCTCAAGCAAGAGAACAAGCTCCTGCGGACAATTTTGGGTGTTTCCGCCGAGGAGGAGGTGCCCGCGGACGTGCTAGCCTCTCTCAAGTCGGACGAGGCAATGCTCCTCAACCAAATGGTGCTAGCCAAGGCCGGGCTGGCGCATCAAGGCGACCTCCAAAAGATACGATTGCCGCCAATCAAATCCATCAACGCGCAGAGTGACATGCTGCTGCCCACCGACGTCCTCGGCAAATAAAACAGACTTTCGCCCCAGAAAACAAGTTGCTCGCGTCCCGCGCCCAGCACAAGCTGCTGCTGACTTTTTGTAAATTAAACATCCCATACGCAAAAACCAATGTGGCACGATCTGTGTGATCCAATTGCCAGGCAAAAAAAGAATGATAACTCTTGCGTGCCTTGAGGAACTCCAAACAGGGAGCAAGGCCACGAGTCAACGGCCAAAGCGAGACCCAAAGACGAAAGGCGGGGCCGTTGACCAGCTGCTTCAAACTGGCAAGGGTCGTGTTTTACACCCCAAAGTCAACAGTCTCGACTCCACTCCTCTGTGAAGAGGCGAGGGGGCGGAGATACGGACTACCCCTTGTCCGCTGCCAAGCGGGCTGGAGCAGAGAGAGGGACAGGAGATCTTTTCCAAATCGCGGCAGCTTTATAAGGCCTGGATTCTCAGCAATCTGGCAGCAGGGAATTAGCGTCCGAGTTTCAAGTTCCAATCAAGCGCAGAGGAAACAAGTTCTTCCAAAAGGGAGGAGCAGCAGGAGAGGAGCCATGGCGGAGCAGAGCACGTCGGGGATTGGCGTGGACGCAGCCGGCGATCCGGGCGTGTCGATGCACGGGGTGACGGGCAAGGAGCAGGCCTTCGCCTTCTCGGTGGAGGCGCCATCGCCGATAGCCGACCCCGCCGCCAAGAAATTCGCGCTGCCCGTCGACTCGGAGCACAAATCCAAGGTGTTCAACATCTTCTCGCTGGCCAACCCACACATGAGAACCTTTCACCTCTCGTGGATCGCCTTCTTCACTTGCTTCACCTCCACCTTCGCGGCGCCGCCGCTCCTCCCGATCATCCGCGACAACCTGGGGCTCACCAAGCTGGACGTGGGCAGGGCCGGAATCGCGTCCGTGACGGGCGCCATCGTCTCCAGGTTCGCCATGGGGCCAGTGTGCGATCTCGTCGGCCCGCGCTATGGCTGCGCCTTCGTGATTATGATGACCGCCCCCGCCGTCTTCTCCATGAGCCTCGTCTCGTCGGCCACCGGATTCATCCTCGCGCGCTTCTTCATCGGCTTCGGCCTCGCCACCTTCGTGTCGTGCCAGTTTTGGATGAGCTCCATGTTCAACAGCAAGATCGTGGGATCCGCAAACGGCACCGCTGCCGGGTGGGGCAATCTGGGCGGCGGAGCCACGCAGCTCATCATGCCGCTCGTCTTCAAGGCCATCCAATCCATGGGGTCGGACAAGTTCATCGCCTGGAGGATCGCCTTCTTCGTCCCGGGCTTCTTCCACATCTTCATGGGCCTGATGGTGCTCACCCTCGGCCAGGACCTCCCGGATGGCAACTACGCGCTGCTCAAGGAGACGGGCAAGAAGAACAAGGACGCATTCTCCAAGGTATGGAGTTGGATCTTCTCTGATCGATCGGCTTGGAAGCTCACTTGTGTGTATTAACCTATCCAGGTGTTTGTCAACGCGATCAGGAACTACCGGACGTGGATCTTCGCGCTGCTCTACGGCTACAGCTTCGGCGTGGAGCTGACGGTGGACAACATCATCGCCGAGTACTTCTACGATCGCTTCGGCCTCGACCTCCACACCGCGGGCATTGTCGCCTCCACCTTCGGCATGGCCAACCTCTTCGCGCGGCCGCTGGGCGGGATCCTGTCCGACGTCGTCGCCCGCCGCTTTGGAATGCGGGGGAGGCTGTGGGCGCTGTGGCTGATGCAATCCATGGGAGCAGTGCTGTGCATCGTCCTCGGCCTGGTTGGAAGCCTAGGCCCCTCCATCGGCGTCATGATCCTCTTCTCGCTCTTCCTCCAGGGCGCCTGTGGCTGCACCTTCGGCATCATCCCTTTCGTGTCGCACCGATCGCTGGGCGTCATCTCCGGCCTCACGGGCGCCGGCGGCAACGTTGGCGCGGTGCTCACGCAGCTCATCTTCTTCACCAGCAACCAGTACTCCACGCAAAAGGGGATCTCGCTCATGGGCGTGATGAGCTTGGCGTGCACGATGCCAGTGCTCCTCGTCTACTTCCCGCAGTGGGGCGGCGCGCTCTTCCCGGCATCCGGCGAGGTCACCGAAGAGCACTACTACACATCCGAGTGGACCAAAGCCGAGAAGGAGCAGGGCATGCACAATGCGAGCGTCAAATTCGCGGAGAATGCTCGATCCGAGCGCGGGCGCCGGGTCGCGTCGGCTCCCACGCCCCCTCATCCCTCTTCCATGGCTTGAGAACCCTAAAAAGTTTCAACTGCTTTGCTGAATACTTTTTTTTATACATAGAAATGAAAGGCACCCATTTTTATACGCGTACCATACGGCCGGGAAAAAGGGACCCGTTGCCGCGCTTGGCAAATTTTGAAAGCGCCGCACAGTAGAGGGTGCGGCGAATATGCCAGGCGTCTAGGGTATTGCGGGGAGAGGAAGGGGGAGAAGCGCGGGCGCCATGGGCGAGCAGTCGACAAGCCCCCGCGCCATCCGATGGCGCAAGGGCGAGCTCATCGGCGTCGGCGCCTACGGCCGCGTCTACATGGGGATGAACCTTGACTCCGGCGAGCTCATCGCGGTCAAGCAGGTGCGTTTCCCTCGCAAGTTTTGAGCTGCATTTCGAGCTCCTGGTGCATTGCCTTCTCTAGGTCTTGATCGCGGCCAGCAACTTCGCCAAGGGCAAGGCCCAGCTCAGTGCTCACATCCGGGAGCTGGAAGAGGAGGTGAAGCTGCTCCAAAACTTGTCACACCCCAACATAGTTGTAAGTGTCTCCTGTGGCGGTTGAATTTGATGATCAAGATGTGTGGCAGAGGTACTTAGGAACCGCCAGGGAGGAGGAGGCGCTCAACATCTTTCTTGAATTTGTTCCCGGTGGATCTATTTCGTCGCTTCTTGGGAAGTTTGGTTCCTTCACAGAACCCGTGATTCGTATGTATACTAGGCAGTTGCTCTTGGGGCTTGAATACCTTCATCAGAATAAAATAATGCACCGAGATATCAAGGTAAAGTGAGTGATTTAGATGAAGGGTATTTTTCTTACTTCCATTCATGCAGGGAGCAAATATATTGGTAGACAACCAGGGCCACATAAAGGTAGCAGATTTTGGAGCATCGAAAAAAGTTCTTGAGCTGGTAGGCGTTGAATGCCTTTTTGATTTGGCCATTTCATGATTGCGTTTCGACGCAGGCAACCATTTCGGAAGCAAAGTCCATGAAAGGGACCCCGTACTGGATGGCCCCCGAAGTTGTCAGGCAGACTGGTCACAATTGGTAGGCCTCTGCTTTTTCTCGTCTTGGCTTTTCAAGTGTTTTTCGTATGTATCGTCTTATCAGGCAAGCAGACATATGGAGTGTGGGTTGCACTGTCATTGAGATGGCAACAGGCAAGCCGCCGTGGAGTGATCAGTTTCAAGAGGTATGCTCTCGTCATTTGTTTGAAAGAGAGAACTCGTCTATCTGGATTTTATATTAGGTGGCTGCCTTGTTCCACATCGGTACAACCAAGTCGCATCCTCCTATTCCAGAACATCTATCCCCTGATGCAAAAAGTTTTCTTTTAAAATGTCTTCAAAGGTACTACCCATCTGAAAATGCATGCTCATTGCTGTTCTTTTTGGTGCAGGGAGCCACGACTGAGACCAACAGCTGCAGAGCTTCTTAAGGTGTGTGCGCTTTGATTATGCCATGTTCTCATATATATGTTCTTGCCAGCACCCTTTTGTTTCAGAAACGTACGACAGTAATGCCATGGCGCCCAAATTTATACCAACGGTTGATGATTGTCAGTTAAGAAAATCATTCGTAGATGATCTCAATTGTTCAGTGAGGCTGGACTCTCCCTGTGCGAGCTTATCAAACGACGAGGTTTGCCACGACGTAGAATGTTTCGTTAATGACTTTGTGTTTCGACTTGAAGATATGTCCAAGCTTCAACCCGGTGTCGGAGCCTTCATACGTGGAAGGCGCCTGTTGGACACTTGGTCGCAGCAATTCTGCGGATCCAGTCGGTCCTTCGAGCCATACTGACGACGATGACGTTACAGAGTCAAAAATCAAAGCTTTTTTGGAGGCGAAGGTAGAGCAAGAGGTTGATTCCATGTTCTGAAGGCTTTCTTGGCGCAGGCATCGGAACTGGCAAAGTTGCAAACTCCACTCTACGAAGAATACAGCCTCTACAAAGGCAGCAGTGAGGAGCCAAATTCGAGTTTTGTTGCACCGTTGAGTCCCGCAAGGCCGAGGCCACCTACAGCTAGTAGGTCCCCAAGCAAAGGGAGCAGTTTCAGTGAGAGGTCTACGTACGTGAGAAACAGTTGCGAAAGTGATGCAAGTGTCAGCTCAGACAGTGCTGCTCCCGCACCTGGTCCCGCGGCGAATTTCAATCCACTGCTCGAGGTCAGACTAAATGGACAGGATTTTCCACCATCCATTCGCAACTCCAGGTACGTTTCACCCCTTCGTTTTTTAGTATGTTGACCCGGACACTGAAATACCCTTGCAGTAGCTTCTGCGACAGGCAGAGGCAGTGGAAGGAGGAGCTCCAGCAAGAGCTCGAAATGAAGAGGGGTAATATGACACGTGTTTAAAGTCATTGGCATTAAGTTTTGATTTGTGTTTGCAGAAGAGAAGCGCAAGCTTGCGCGGCATGCAAGTGGAGCAACATCTCCGTTGTTTCAGCGGCAAAGCAGTCGGCTGGGCTTCTCTCCCGTCAGATAAGACTGTGAATTTCCTATTCCTGTAACTTTTTTACTCCAATAAATTGCCTATGAACGAGTTGACCTGCTAGGTTAGGGTCACAGAGATCGGTATTTGGATGAGGGACACAGATGGGTGACAGGCAGCATGGCACTATCCAGCGAATTGCAGTGCGAAGCTGTTGTCAATCAGGTGGTCGGCCGTGTGAGAGCCTCGGGATACAGTGATGGAGTTTGCAACGAGCTCAGGGAGCACTTTGCGCGTCTTCCATCACGGTAAATCACCAGCTTGTTGCCAAATCGAATGTGACTTTGGTGTGTTTTCTTGTTGCAGCTACACGCTCAACATTGATGTGGAGCGGCATGAGGATGTCCTGCTTCATATGAAGCTCATCCAGCAAGCACGGGATGAAGAAATCAGCTCTCGAGTTAATTCCGTGGAAGCACCTTCTCTTCCGGTCGTAAATGCTCGCAAAGTTCAGCTGGGGGGCGGCTTGGATACCGATGCTGCTTGCAATCATGTGGGTTCTAGCTACAGTTGGCTTGCTGCCATGTCGAAGTTACCCAAGCCAGCGTTTGGTTCCAGCACTAATCTTGCGGGGATTATTGCTGGAAGCCCGGCTAAAGTTCATCCGTCGTTTGGAATCGGCAGTGCACCTCCGGCGGCGATTCCTCGTCCCATGTTTGCTTCTCTGGAAACAGAAGAGCGGAGTGGTGGCTGCAGCTCGTGCTATGGATACGAACTGACTCTGGCTTCTTCGGACAGGCATGGATTGCTGAAGTTCTTCACGTCAGCTTTGAGTAACTCCTCGCTCGAGCTGAATATCAAGGTTGGCTGTTCATCTTTCAAATGCGTAAAACTGTCTCGTAAGACTGTTTCGTTGTTTCCAGGAAGCACATGTTTTCAGCACGACTGATGGAATGGCACTCGAAGTTTTTGTTGTTGAAGGCTGGATAGGGGATGATGTGAGTTTTGTTTTATGCCTTTTCCTATATCTCTTGTTGTTTTGTGTGTGTGGCAGCCAGAAGAACTAAAGCAAGCCGTTTTGACGGCATTGAGCTCCAACTTCACTGAAAGGGCACGACTTAGAGAAGTTGTCGAAAGCTTAGCTTATGAGGACTGGGCTGTGGACTACAACAATGTGAGGTTCAGTAGATTGTTTTTGCTCATAACATCTTATCTTGATTATCCGTTTAGCTGCATATTGGCGCTAGGCTAGGAGGTGGCTCTTCTGGAAGACTATATCGTGGGAAGTACCGTGGTCAAGACGTGGCCATCAAAGTGATCATGCTCGACGAAGCGGATGGTCATTCGGACTCTGGCACCCTGCGTGGCGCTCCAGCTGCCGAGCTTCTTCAAGTTTTTAAGCAAGAGGTTTCAATAATGAGGTACTTGATGGTCGTGTAATTGTTAACGTAATGCCTCTAGATTCCCCACAGAATGGTTCGGCACAAGAATCTTGTTCAGTTTATTGGAGCCTGTGCGAACTGGCCAAGACTGTGCATTGTGACTGAGCTAATGGCCGGTGGCAGGTGAGGAGCTTTCTTTGGCCTCAGAGGTTAATCACGATTCTTTAGTGTGCGAGATGTTCTTGAAAGTCGGGAGGGCGGCCTTGAGGTTCCTGCCGCACTTAAGGTGCTTCGAGATGCGGCAAAGGGAATGGATTTCTTGCATAGGTTTGTCTTTTCTATCACTGCGCTCAAATGACACTTGTTCATGCAGAAGAGGAATCGTGCATCGGGATTTGAAGTCTGCAAACTTGCTTATTGACGAGCACGATGTAAGCCAGTTGATTTGTTTGAGTCCTGTTCCTGATTTTATTTATTTATGTAGGTGGTCAAAGTTTGCGATTTTGGTGTTGCCCGACTGAAGCCTTCGAATGTAAATCGTTCTGGCTCTGGGAACTGGCCTGCCGAAATGACTGCTGAAACTGGCACATATCGCTGGATGTCACCTGAGGTCCGTTCGCTCGCAGTTTTCGTTTGCTTAAAATCAGTTACAGGTGCTGGAACACAAAGCGTACGATCACAAGACCGATGTCTACTCTTTTGGCATCATGATCTGGTAACAAGGCACTTTGTACAGAACACTGCGCAAACAATCTGTTTTTCAGGGAACTTCTTACAGGTGATATACCTTATTCCGATTTAACACCACTTCAAGCGGCTATAGGCGTGGTGCAAAGGTGGCCGGACTTTCTATTATTGAGATTCGGCAACCCATGCTTTTTCGTTTCAGGAAGCTGCGGCCATCAATGCCTGCGTCCGTCCCTGATAAGCTCGTTAATCTCGCTGAGAGGTGTTGGAATCAAGATCCACAGCTACGACCCGAGTTTAGTGAAGTACGATGTTTCAGTTCTCGTTGTCATGTTGAAACTGCTTTTGTATATTCAGGTGTTGACCATCATTGAGGAGCTGCAGAAACCACCGGCTAACAACTGGAGGAAAAGTTTCTTTAGAAAAAAGAAGCCGTAGCTTGTTGGGAAAAACATATTCGAGACGGGAGTGCTTGTAGAGGTTTGATATCAAACACGTCTGATTTGAGCCATCCTTGTGGCAGCCAGCATGCCAATGGTGCTAGTAGGTGACAAAGAGCGTGATGTGTTTCTTGGCGCCAAGCAGCCGGCAAACTCGTTGGAAAAGAAAGGGTCATCTTGGAGCTTGACACTTTCAAAACCGGTGTTTTGTAAGTGATTTCATTTCTAGAAGGGAAGCCGCCTAGGTGTGAGACACTTTGTTTTACTAATTGGATTAGAAAAAACCAATGCAGATGGTATGCTTGCAGGGGTAATATATAAAGGTGTAACCAACCGAGCGATGGGAACGAAGCTCGCTGCTGCCTGGCCATGGTATCTCTCAGGCTTGCTATCGTAGCTTTGGTTCTTCTTGCTGCGCACAATGCACTCGGAGTTGCAAATCCTAGAGGTCTGGGGGTTTGCACCAGTTTCGTCTTGCCAGAGGCTTACCAGTGCACCGAGTACATCGTAAGGAACTCTCCACGCTTTTGCGCGTACTTACCTTGGAATGCAGGTTGAAACTGCCGATGGCTATAAGCTGGCGCTCGAGAGAGTCGCGAAGAACTGTACCACGCCGACGCTGGGTCCTGTGTTCCTCTACCACGGGATTATGGAGGTTCTCGCATCCTTGGTCTCCACGCATTCGTTAATTCGTCCATTTCTTGCAGGGTGGCGACATCTGGGTGCTCAACCCGCCTGATGAATCGCTAGCTTTTATCATGGCGGACGCGGGCTACGATGTTTTCATTGGCAATGGACGTGCCTCCATGTTCAGCTCTCACAACTTGTTCTCGCGAGCGGATACGGTAGAACTCGTGTTTAGATAATGATATCACGATGACGATCGATCGTATGCGTGCAGAGGTTCTGGGATTGGAGCATGGACGAACTCGTCGTCCACGACTTACCAGCGTTGCTAACTTACGTGAACACTCTGACCGACAAAAGGATTTTCTTTGTTGGCTACTCACAGGGGACACAAGTCGCATTCGCCGCCTTGTCTCAGTCTGGGAACAAAGCAGCGAGCCTTATCGAAAGGGCCGCAATGCTAGCTCCCATTGCGTACCTCAACCATGTCCGAGCACCGATGATCGGAGAGGCTGCTCGACGCCGATTGGATCAAGTGAGTCTTGAGTTTAGAGTCTTTTTTGGAAAAAGAAGTTCTGGTTTCTCTGTTTCGCAGGTATTGCTTCGATCGGGGATCAGCGAATTCAGCCTGTCAAAGTAAGCGTTGGGCTTCTAATGTGAGCTGATTTATTTTGTTTTTCTCCTTGCCTAGTGCTGCTGGACGGCAAGTTCTTAACATCATCTGTAGACAATCAAACCTTGATTGCATCGACGATCTGCTTACTCTTTTCACAGGTACTTTGGGTCTTCGCATAAACTTTCGATTGTTTGCCTGCTTTTCAAGGTCCAAACTGCTGCGTCAACGTGAGTAGAATGAGCTACTACAACATGTACGAGATGCAGTCAACCTCCATGAGAAACCTCGCACACCTTGCTCAGCGTAAGCTTTCGTGCTTCCCAATTCAATCCTAAACATCTATCCGTCTTTCCACCAGTTGTTCGATCGGGACGGTTCGCGAAGTTCGACTTCCAGGTCCCGGGAAACATCGACCACTACGGGGTGCTCATACCTCCCTCGTACTCTCTGTCGACGATCCCAGTGAGCATTCCCATGCTGCTTGTCTATGGCGGGCGAGACGAGCTAGCGGACCAAGCCGACGTGCAGCACCTCATCCGCGACCTCCACAGGACCAGCGTCGAAGTTCTCTTCCTCCCGCGCTACGCACACGCCGACTTTGTCCTCGGCATCAATGCCAACGTCGACGTCTATCCCCACGTCCTGGAATTTTTCCAGTCCACCATCGGGAACAACTCTAGCATGGCCCCTCCTCGCGGCTAAACTCTCTTTACTTATATAACTAAGAGTTCTTAGAATCACTGGTAATCTGTGTCGGGTCAGATCGACGGTCAGATCTTGCCCACTTGTTCTGTTAAAAATCTCTAGGGTTTCTAGAATGTTCCACGTAAGTCGGCTAAGGGTTTAGGGTTTTAAACCATTTAGGGTCTTCTCTCCGGCGGGTTTTCTAGGGTATAGGCGCTTGCAAGGCTATGTCGATGTTGGCGAGAATTGCCAAGCGAGCCGTGCAGGCCTCGGGCTCCAGCCAGGTATTCTATTCGGTGCTTGGATCATCGGCCGCGATTCTTGTTTCCTGACTCCATTTTTCCTATTTTTTTCTTTGTATAGGCGGCTCACAGGCTCACAACGTCTCCACTGCTTTCGAGATGGTCTAGAAACTACAGGTGAGGCTCTCGAATTGATCTTGTCTTGCTTTTTGCTTTGGGCTAAAATCGAGAATGGCTGCTTGGTGTTGTTGTAGCAAAGCTGCTGGAGGGGATGTCATCGGTATCGATTTGGGCACAACGAATTCTTGCGTTTCTGTGATGGAGGGCAAGGTAACTATCACATTTCTCTTTTTTCGTGCTTGTTATGGCGAAAATTTTTTTCTTCACTTCTAGACTCCTCGGGTGATTGAAAATTCTGAGGGCGCTCGAACTACACCCTCGGTTGTGGCCTTCACGCCCAAAGGCGAGCGTCTGGTCGGCACTCCTGCGAAGCGTCAAGCGGTCACCAACCCGACAAATACCATCTTTGGTTCGAAGAGGCTTATCGGTCGCCAGTTTGATGACCCTCAAACTCAGAAGGAGATGAAAATGGTTCCTTACAAGATCGTAAAGGCTCCAAACGGCGATGCGTGGGTGGAAGCTGGCGGACAGAAGTACTCGCCCAGTCAGATTGGTGCTTTCGTGTTGATGAAGATGAAGGAAACTGCTGAGGCCTTCCTTGGTCGCCCCGTGACCAAGGCTGTCATCACTGTGCCAGCTTATTTCAATGACGCCCAAAGGCAGGCAACTAAGGATGCTGGAAGGATTGCTGGCTTGGAGGTTGCCAGGATTATCAACGAGCCTACAGCAGCTTCTCTGTCTTACGGCATGGACAAGAAGGAGGGCCTCATCGCGGTCTTCGACCTTGGTGGTGGAACTTTCGACATTTCGATCCTTGAGATCTCTGGCGGTGTGTTCGAGGTAAAGCTTTCTTTCTCTTTGTTTTCTCCGTGTATGACGACGCTCTTTCAGGTTAAAGCTACAAACGGGGACACCTTCTTGGGAGGGGAGGACTTCGACAACACTCTCGTGGAGCACTTACTGGCTGAGTTCAAGAAGGACCAGGGGATTGATCTCTCCAGTGACAGGTTAGCCCTTCAACGGCTTCGCGAGGCAGCAGAGAAGGCGAAAGTGGAGCTTTCTTCTACGACGCAGACAGAGATCAACCTGCCTTTCATCACAGCCGATGCTTCGGGCGCTAAGCATTTGAACCTCACCTTGACTCGCTCCAAGTTCGAGGCGCTCGTGAGCAGCCTGATCGAGAAGACGAAGCAGCCGTGCAAGGACTGCCTGAAGGATGCCGGCATCACTGCCAAGCAGGTGGACGAGGTTTTGCTCGTTGGAGGCATGACCCGGATGCCCAAGGTTCAGGAAGTTGTGCTCAACATCTTCGGCAAGGATCCGTGCAAAGGCGTCAACCCCGACGAGGTGGTGGCAATGGGAGCCGCCATTCAGGGTGGAGTTTTGCGAGGCGATGTGAAGGACATCCTTCTCCTGGATGTTACGCCACTGTCCCTGGGTATCGAGACTTTGGGAGGAGTGTTCACGAGGCTCATTCCGAGGAACACCACCATTCCAACCAAGAAGAGCCAGGTTTTCTCGACAGCAGCCGATGGTCAGACGCAGGTCGGTGTCAAGGTTCTCCAGGGAGAACGGGAGATGGCAACGGACAACAAGATGCTGGGGCAGTTTGACCTCGTTGGTATTCCTCCGGCACCGCGTGGGGTGCCTCAGATCGAAGTCACCTTTGACATTGACGCCAACGGCATTGTGAACGTATCAGCGAGGGATAAGTCTACCGGCAAGGAGCAGGCAATCACCATTCAGTCGTCTGGAGGCCTGACCGAGTCCGACATCGAGAAGATGGTGAAGGAGGCGGAGATCTACTCGCAGAAAGACAAGGAGCGCAAGGAGCTCATCGACGCCAAGAACGATGCCGACTCTGCGATCTACTCGACCGAGAAGAGCCTCAACGAGCACAAAGACAAGCTGCCTTCGGACGTTGTGACCGCCATCCAGAGCGCTGTGGCGGATCTCAAAAAGGCCGTGGAGAGCGAGAAGGTGGACCAGATCAGGCAAAAGATCAGTGCTACCCAGACTGCTGCGATGAAGATCGGCGAGACGCTGTCAAAGCAAGCACCGCCGAGCGGAGGTGGATCAGCGCCAGGTGGGGAGACTGCCGAGGCCGAGTACGACGATGTGAAGCAAGGTAAGTAAAGAGCAGAGACGAAGCAAGAGAAACGCCTGACATTTTTCTTAGCGAAGAACTGTATCTTGTTAGCTAGATGGTATTTTTTTCCCTTTTTTCTTTTTGGTTTCTTTCTACGTAGGAGACCAAGAGCCATCAGATCGAGAGTTTGTAGTAGTAATAAGGGAGCAAGCAAGCTTTGGACTCTCTCTCTCTCTCTCTCTCGTGATTTGTGTGGTACCCAACATGGGTATATGTTCTTCCTTCGCAGAAGGAAGAATTTGCCCGTTCTTGGCAAATGGTGCTTACATCCATTCTATTTCCTAGCTTTGTACATTTCGTGTCGAATCGCGATTCGATCAGTAGTAGGATGCAGTGGTGTACCGTGCTGGCGAGGCGCCAGCGGATCGAGGGACGTGCGCGCGCCAGTCGTGCTGATCCAGGTCTGTGCTCATCCGCGGCGGCGGCGGCGTCATATCTCTCCTCCGGGCAGCTTGGTGGTGGCTGAAAGTGGCGCTCCGCCCCAAGAACTGCTGGTGCTGGTGCACGGGATTTGCAGCCGAGGAAGGTGAGCCGGACGAAGAAGTGGACGAGGCCGTCCGCGCGGTCATCTTGCTCGACTGCTGCATATCCCGCATGGCGATGAGCGACTGGAGGAGCGACACGGCCTGCGGCATCCGGGGCCGGAGGCGGGGATCGTCGTGGAGGCAGCTGAGCGCGAAGTTGGCGAGATCTCTGGCCGCCGACAGTGGATTGCAATGCAGCAGCCTGGGATCCAGGATGCTGCCCAGCTTGCTGCTGTCGTTCACCACGCCCCTCGCCCACTTGACGAACAGGCCCTGCTGGGATCCGCCACGCCCGCCGCCCAGGATGAGCCTCGCCATGTTGGTCTTGCCGCTCACAAGCTCCAGGAGCAAGATCCCGTAGGCGGTCACGTTGCCGGCCTTGGAGGCGTCACAGCTCTCCTCGCTGAGTAGGAGCTGGAGCTTGACCTCGTGCTTGTTCTTGCCGATCTTGTCCACCAGGACATTTGAGGGGCCGAATCGCGACGCCTGAGCAAGAGATAAGAAGAAAGCTCTTAGATCTGTGTGTCTGGTCGGCGTCTGGACGAAATCCAGATCGAGAGAGAGAGAGAGAGAGAGATCATGACTACTACTAACCTGGAAGGGGGAGGATTGATGGAGAAACGCCAGGCCCTGCGCAGCTGCCAGGGCGATCTTGAGCCTGGCGTCCCAATTGAAATCCATCCTCTGGACGCGCCCTCCTCGATTGTGATCCGATGCTGATGGTAGCAGCAGCAGCTCGTCCAAGCCCGCGCTCGTCTCGGACGCCTCAAACACCACCAGCCGCCGCGAATTGGCCAGCGAGAAGCCGATGATCCGGCACACATTGCGATGCTCCAGCTGGGTCACGCGATGCAGCTGCTCGATCCATTCCTCCTGCGACACCCGGCGGCGGCGCGATCAGAAACCCTCTCCCCAAGACTTGGAAATCGGAGCTTACCTCGCTCGTCGCGCAGGAATGGAGAACAAGAACGTCCACCGCTATCTCTTCCTGCTCGAGGAAGCACCGGTGCACGGATTCCCGCAGCTGGGATCGAGGCGCGAAGTGATTGCACAGCCGAGCCAAGCGCTCGAACTCGAATCGGCGGAGCCGGCTGTCGCGCGCGCTCCAAGAGCTGGAGATCGATGGCACCGGCGGCAATGGCTGGGGAGGCGAGCGGCCACGGGCGGAGAAATCCGTCGGCGCTGGCAATGGGTGCGGCCGCCGGACGCTGCTGCTGCGACGGGCATGATTCGGGGATCGATCTGGTGGTGGAGCCGCCGCTGGCATTGGCCACACGCTCGCATCTTCGTCGCCTCGCTTGATCTTCTTGTTCTTCCTGTTCTTGGCGCTGCCTCTGGAGAATCCGAGGCAGCCCATTGCTTTTGCTGCGCTGCGTGCCCTGGAATGGCGCGGTGGACCGTGCGCCGTGGTTGCGCGGTCTAACTTGGAGCCAAGGGTTATAAAGTCAACAATTGCATTGCATTACCCATGCATGGACATTGGTAATGTTTGAAGCCTCCAATTATGGACTTGGACGATTCAATTCAAATCCATCCATTCAACCATCAACTCCTAGGAACCAAACAAAAGCAAGAAGCTCTCCTGCAAACTCGGGGCTGACCTAGAACGTGAGATCCTGGCCTCTTGGTCATCTCCAGACGCCGTGCTTGATCCGGTGGGTGAGGTTGCGCAGGGTCAATCGTACTTCCCCCTTCCAAATTACGCGTTGCTTTGGATCTAGACTAGAGATTTTCTCCAACTCTTGTCAAAACCCTAGGAATGTGGGTAGTAGGGTAGCGGGGGAATGAAGGCGCTCTCCCTGCTGGCGCTGGCTCTGGCGCTGGCGTCGCTTCTCCAGATCCGCCCAGCTGCCGTCGCCAATCTGTGCGATGCCCTCGACGATCGCCAACTCCGGATCACGGGTAATGTGTCGAGCGAGCTGATTATCAGGTTCCGGGAGTACAGGCATGCGTCGATCCACAAGCGAGCGCTGCTGGAGGCGCTCCACGGCGTGTCCGGATGGGAATGGATCGATCGGAACAACCCCGCGGCCGCATTCCCCACGGATTTCGGTCTTGTTCGGGTCGAGGATGGGTTTGCTCCCGGATTGGAGCAGCAGCTCCGGCGAGTGAGCTTCGTCTTGGATGTCTCTCCACAGATGCGTTTCACGCGCTCTCCTCTGGCCGAAGGGAAACCTCCTGGACGACTGCGCACTGGTTTCAGCCACGATGAGCAAGAAGAGGAACCACTTCTTGGGAATGTGACGCTCAGCAAGCGTCACCTTCTCATCCAGGTAGGGGAGTTCATCTCTCTCTTCTACCGGTCGCTCATTTGGATTTTGATGGGGCAGAGGTCTCAAATAACATCCATGTTTGGAGCTGAGAAGCTCTGGGCGAAGGGATTTACTGGAGCCAAAGTCAAGATGGCAGTTTTTGATACTGGTGTAAGGTCGGATCATCCACATTTTCGAGACATTAAGGTACGCATCTCTTTTTGTTTTACACCTGTTATATAGCGTACAACAGGAAAGAACAAACTGGACAAACGAGGACACTCTGAATGACAATCTCGGCCATGGAACGTTTGTTGCCGGTGTCATCTCCAGCCAAGATCCGCAATGCCTCGGCTTTGCACCCGATGCTGAAATATACGCTTTTCGTGTCTTCACTGACGCGCAGGTTGGATTTTCCTCTAAAACTTCAAAGGTGACGCAGTGCCCGCAGTGTGCTTCCAGGTCTCTTACACCTCATGGTTCTTGGATGCCTTCAACTACGCCATTGCCACAAGGATGAATATTCTCAACCTCAGTATTGGTGGCCCCGACTATCTGGATCGTCCATTCGTTGAGAAGGTCTTCGAGAAACTTTAGAAATATCTTCTGCTTGTTTGCTGACACTGTCATCAACAGGTATGGGAACTCACAGCCAACAACATTATTATGGTATCAGCCATTGGAAACGATGGGCCCCTCTACGGAACTCTGAACAATCCTGCTGATCAAAACGACGTGATTGGTGTTGGAGGGATCGATCACAACGACCATATTTCGTCCTTCTCATCTCGCGGAATGAGCACCTGGGAAGTTCCTCATGGGTATGTGGTCACTAATCCATCTGAAAAATATAACTTACTCCAAGTTTTTCGGTTCCAGGTACGGGCGCATCAAGCCCGATATCGTGGCCTACGGACGCGATGTTTTTGGATCCAAAATAACTAGCGGCTGTAAGAGCCTGTCCGGAACAAGTGTCGCGAGTCCCGTTGTTGCGGGTGCCGTATGCCTTTTGGCTAGCGTTGTTCCTGAGAGCGTCCGGTGGAGTATCTTGAATCCGGCAAGCATGAAACAAGCGCTTGTGGAGGGTGCAACTCGTTTAAATGGTCCCAACATGTATGAACAAGGTGCTGGCCGTTTGAACTTGTAAGGTGTCTTTCTTGCGCTCCCGAGTTTTCATGTACTAACGTGAGAATGCGCAGGCTGGACTCTTACGAAATTCTTGTCAATTACCGTCCCCGTGCCAGTGTGATGCCGGCCACCCTCGACTTTACAAGCTGCAATTACGCATGGCCGTTCTGTAGGCAACCGCTTTACGCTGACGCAATGCCAACGATGTTCAATGCGACCATTCTAAACGGCATGGGTGTGATAGGCTACCTGGAGTCGCTTCCTATATGGATCCCCGGGCAGAACGGGCAACTGCTCAACGTTCGGGTGACGCACTCGACGGTGATTTGGCCGTGGACAGGATACTTGGGCATCTACTTAGAGGTGACAGAAGATGGTGCCAGTTTTACCGGTGTAGCGGAAGGAAACATCACTTTCACGGTCGTCTCTCCGCCAGCGAAAGGCGAGAACCAGTCGAGAAGAAGCTCCGTTGTGCTACCCGTTAGAGTTGCAGTGATTCCCACTCCACCAAGGGCCAGAAGGATCCTCTGGGATCAGTTTCACAGTATACGCTATCCGCCAGGTTATATACCGCGAGATTCATTGGACGTCCGGAATGACATTCTTGACTGGCACGCGGACCATCTTCATACAAACTTCCATGCCATGTTCGACGCATTGAGAGATGCCGGCTACTATCTCGAGACATTGGGATCTCCATTAACTTGCTTCGAGGCCAGGAACTATGGGACTTTGTTGATGGTCGACCTGGAGGACGAGTTTTACCCGGAAGAGATTGACAAGCTTCAAGATGACGTGGAGAGGCATGGCCTGGGGGTGATAGTCTTTGCGGACTGGTATCACGTGGATACCATTGTCAAAATGAAGTTCTTTGACGACAACACTCGAAGCTGGTGGACTCCTGCCACGGGTGGTGCAAATGTTCCTGCCTTGAACGACCTGCTTGCACCATTTGGTATAGCTTTCGGGGATAGCATCTTGAACGGAGCCTTTTCCTTAGCAGGGGAGCGGTCTCACTACGCTTCGGGCACAGATATTCGCAAGTTTCCTGCTGGGGGGTTTATACACAGGTTCACTTTGCAAGACAATTCTGCTGCAAACAAAGCCGTCAGTACAGCTACATCGAGGTCTTCTATCCGAACGCAGGTAAGGGAGCATCTTCTTTGCATTACAAGCATTGATCACGTCCTTGATTTTGCAGGTAGAGTCACCAGTGCTTGGAGCTGTGACGGCTGGAAATGGACGCCTAGCTGTTTATGGCGATTCAAACTGTTTAGACAGCAGTCACATGGTAACAAACTGCTACTGGCTCCTGAGAAAGCTCCTGGACTTTACCAGCGACAACGTCTATGATCCGGCACTATTCTCCTCTTCCAACGAGCTTTCCTCGCCCCTCGGCGGGCCGGACACTCATCTGCCGTTACGCAGACCGGACGTAAATCTCACGGGTTATTCACTGGTGCTCGGCCACAAGATGCAGTGTGGCAGTGACGCTCCGACTAGCATCCGGCAAGCAGTGTACGATGGTAACATGGACAGACGCTTACACAGGTCGCTGCCACAACGCCAGCCAATGGGCAACAATATCAACTTGAGCTCGGAAGGCACCAGGCCTGCAAACTTGTCCTTGGCCAAAAAGCAGAGTACCATGCTGGATGATCGACATCAGAGGCATTACGCGATTGGTAAGACTGCGCGGAATCAAACCGGTCATGTGGCGATCTTACCAGTTTTCTGGACGCGTGATGAGGTTAGTGCTCCACTATCTCTCTCTTTTTGCTCGGCCTTCTAACAAGTTTATGCTGCAGTTGGAGTCCCCAGTGCTTGTCGCAGTTCACTGGTTCGTCCCTCTGCTTTTGTGTATAACAGGTAAGGAGATGAGAAAAATCCCGTGAATGGTTTTGATGTGTTCTTCTCCGCGTAGGATTCATTCTGACACTGAGCTTGTGGCGGGTACGTCAGAGGAGGAGAAGAAAAGCTCGGAAAAACACGGGTACCCGCTTGTTGATTTTCTGAGCTACGTTTTAATTATTGAAGAAGAATAGTATGCTTTCAACTAAACTAGTTGATATATGTTTGAGACTAACACGTATGGAGCTGGATCGCCCGATCCCAGCGTCACAGACTTGTTTGCTGCTTTGGCTCCCATCTCCTCGTCACTGTGTGTGCTGCATGCACCAAGCAGTGTTCTCCAGGCAATTTCATCGGGTGAATAAGGCATCTGTGTTACCAAGTCTTGCGCGTCACCCAGCAGTCCAGCCCTGCTCAGAAGATCGACGACGCAAACGTAGTGGTCTCTCGACGCTACCACGCCAAAGTCCGCCTCCATCGACAGAAAATAGCCGAGGCCTTGGCGGACTAACCCTCCATGGCTGCAGGAGCTGAGAACGCTCAAGAAGACCACCTCGCTGGCCTGGATGCCATGGAGATTCATCGAGTGGAAGAGCTCGAGAGCATCCTGGACCAGCCCACTGTGGCAGTAAGCCGCGATGATGGCTCCCCAGCAAACGGTGTCAGCGTCGGGGATCCTCTCGAACAAGCTCCGGCTTTCTTGGAGGAGTCCACAGCGAGCGTATCCCACGATCACCGCCGTCCAAGTCACGCGGTCTCGAGTTTCCATGCCGTCGAAGATGCTCCTGGCCTCGCTCATCATCCTGCTGCTCGCGAAGGCTTCGATCATCACGTTCAGCACGACTGTGTCCCACTGAGGCATGGCGTGGAAGAACTCCTGAGCGTCTGCGATACGACCGCAGCGAGCGTAGACCGAGACAAGGATCGTGAAGGCTGCTAAGTTTTGCTGTGGCATTGAGTCGAAGCTCCTCTTTACCTCGTCGAGATTTCCAGATTGAGCATAAGCTTCGAGCATGAGCGTGAACACGACCAAGGTCCGTTGTGGGATTTTCTGGAACAAGGACGCGGCTTCTATCGCAAGAGCTTTCCGAGCGTAGCTTTGCAGCATCGAAGCCCAAGACAAGGAGCTCCTCTCGGGCATTTCCTCGAAGACCATCTTGGCTTTCTCCATCTGTCCGGTTTGGGCATAAGCTGAAAGCATTGCATTCCAAGTGACTGAGTTCTTCTCTGGCATCTCCTCAAAGAGTTCTTTGGATGTTTCTAGCTTACCGCTTTGTGCAAACGAAGAAGCCATCGTCGTCCACGAGATCACATCAGTGACAGGGATGAGATAGAAGATTCTTTTCGCTTCTTCAAGTTGTCCTTTCGCGGCATACGCTTGCAGGATCAAGTTCCACGACACCACCGAGCGCTCTGGAAAGATATCAAAAAGGTATTTTGCCTCCAACGCTTGTCCAGCATCTGCCAAGACACTCAACATTGCGTTCCACGATATGAGATCAAATTGTGGCATCTTATCAAACAAGAGCCTTGCCTCGTGAGTATGCCCATTGTGGGCATACGCCTGGAAGACGGTGGTCCAGGTGACGACATCTCTTGCGCTACAACGGTGAAAGGCTTCTTTCGCTTCATCAAAGAGCCCATTATCGACACAGCACCGGATATAAATGTTCCACGAGAAGACATTTGGGTGTCTTATCTGCAAGAAAACCTCCTTGGCTTCGTCCAAGGCACCCAGCTTCCCAAGGGCATGGATTAAAAGGTTACATAAAAACCTGCACTGTGCATGATCCCTCTCATGGCTGCTCGTCGTGACACTGGCATATGCACTCTTGACTGCTTCGAGGTTAAGTGATCTGACTAAACTGTAGAACGCATTCCTCGTTTCTATGCAACTTTTCATGAATTAACGTTACTCGGAGTCAGGGATCATCTCTAGACAGAACACAAGGATCAGCATTTGACTCGGAGATACCAGCTTCTCGAACACCATTGCTTTGCTCTCAGACACAAATGGAACACCATGTAGGCTTTGATATGGGGTTGTTCCGCATGCGGTGAAACACCCACATCTGATTTCTTGCAAGATTTGAGGTGGGTTTTTTGGCATTGACTTTTAAAGCCAGGCAAGAAAGTTTAGACATTGAGCGAGTTTGCAGCATGCCATGTACCCACTCAAAGTCATGCTGCACAGCAGCAGCATCCGGATGATTAATCACGAAGGACATCCACTCCTTTGTGCACTCGCCAAGCGATGCAGGAATGGTAACCTGGTAGGGAGTGTACTTTCTTTGTGCTGCAGCTGCTTCCCAAAGCATGCTTGCCATGTCAGGCAAATTTAAGCAACTGAGCTCAGTCATCAGTCATTGTGGCTCGCCTACCATAAACACCAAGTCCTGCAGCAGCTTCTGCCTTTTGAATATCAGGGCAGACACGAACTGCAGCCCCAAAATCGTAGAAGTAGAAGCAGCAGCCATCTTGTTGACGTTCATTGTACATCCCCACATTCCTAAGAGTGGTATAGAAAGTAAAAGACCCTGAAACCTAAAGTTCTTTCCTAATCATTGGAGTCATGTGGGAATCAAGGGACTAACAAGTGAAGTGAATATTTGAGACAAAACCATAAATTCACTCACAGTAATCTTATGTATTTAAATATAGGTAGCATATTACTAAATACTATACATTGGTATCCATATGAAATATCCATATATATGACAAATTCATTACATATGATTTATGTACACCACATGTCATTGGGCGTACATAAATTGAGAGGGGTGTCATGATTCTGTAAAAAGTGTGCACGAATTAATGCATTATGCTATAAGGTTTTGCAGACAAAAGCAATTTTGTCAAATAGTGAGAAAGGAGTGATTTAGAGCATTTGATCCCAGTTTGTTAGAGGTAGTGATCTTGTATTGACAATTTTGTGATTAAACATAATGTAATGCACATTTTCACTATTATGATAAATTATTGTAGAATAACTACAGAGTGGAAGGGGAAACAAAATGAAATTTGAGTTTTAAAGCCTTGGGCCATTAAACAAAAAAATTGCTACACGTTGCACATAGCAATGCTAAAATTAGCACTATTTTCAATATACTAATGGTTAAACTTGAGGATATAAATACCTTTGACCTAAGCCAAATACAAAACAAGAACAGAAAACAATGTCTTAGATTAACATAACCTACCCATTATTATACCCCTCTTAAAAAGATTGACATCTTTGTTAATGCATACTTTAATTTAAACCCTGACTAAAAAAATAACCATTGAAAAACTCATACTTTGTAATAAATGCACCAACTTAAATGAGTTATATGAGCAAACAAATTAAATTCATTAGTAAAATTTAAATAAATTGGTAGTTAGAGCAACAACTTCAGTTAGGTCCAAACCTGCTGCCAAAAATGAGTTGGCAAACTTAAAATTTCTTAAAAGTATTTGTGGATGAATTCCAAGAAAGATTCTGATTTATTTTAGAAGCCATTTTAGTCACAACAAGAATGGTATTATAGAATTCTTGAAAGATAATGTGATAAAAACTATATATAAAAACAAAAAAGAAAGTGTTATTTCTAAATTTTATAAATTGATGTATATATCCTTTCAACCATATTTTGGAGAGAATCAAGCTTTTAATTGCTGTCCAAAATATCATATGCATGCAGCAAGCTTTTGTGTAAAAAACTGCTCATCGAAAATAACATAAATACAGAGAAGCAGATTAATATTAGCTTTATATCTTAGATGAAAGTGCGAGAAATGCCACCATATAAATAATAATAAAATGGTAGGCTTTTCGTGTCCAAGAACAATCTTGTGCATTCCCAACACCCGAGCCACCCCGGCACCCTACAATGCTGCCCAAAAATTGCTCATAAAGGGGCATTTGGCTGGACAAGTGTCTCCTTGGAGGGCCTTCAAGCTTAAAGGCAGCTTGCAAGGAGTATAGGAACATCGTGGGAGTAGAATGGAGTCTATCAAGACTAGTTATTTGTCCCTTGTGAATAACAAAGTGCTTCTAAAGCTTGCAAATCATATAACAATGTTAATCATACAAACCTTCTGAGCTGAAAAAATTGGTGAACCAAACGAATATTTTTTCCAAACAAGTGATTCATTTGGAATGTCCCAGAGCTTGAGCATGACCAGGCAAGAGAGTGTGGATAACACTCTGTCATAGAGTTACAAATGATGATCATCACCCCATGGCCTCCGGGAACTCGGGAAGAGAGCAGTGTCGTAAGCTGAAGGACTGAATTCCCCCTTGCCACTCGCGGCCGTGCGTTGTGTTATGGGCCGTGGTAGCGGGAGGCTAAGGCAGATTATTTTATGCTCTCTCATCTTCGTTCTCCGTTCTCTCTCCCTCAGCTCCGTTATGGCCCATTCTCTCTTCTCTTGGTCCTATTCTTGTGTATCCCGCGGGGTCTCAACATAATTGGCAGCCGTGGCCGATGATTAGAAGTCTCCATCTCTGACAGTGTAAACGACCTTTTCCATTTTGGCTTCGCTGTCCTTTAATCTAATCATATGAACTGAGTCGGCGGGGCCTTTGCAGCGAGCTTCATTACTTGGGGGGCGCTCCGAGACTTTGTAAACAGTATAAAATGAATAAGCTTACGACACTGCACACAGAAGATTTTTGGACACTAATGTCGGATACGCCAGCTAGGTTCTCATGTTCTCCACTGCTGCACAAGTAAGAGCAACAGCGGCTGTGCGGGCACGACTGCTGGGTCGTTTAGGCCAACGTTGCATTCTGGAGTATAGCGCAGCCAGGTAAGCCAAGAAACCACCCAGGCTGATTATGCGTTCTTTCTTAGTGGTTTTTTCTTTGCAATCCCTACTGCTTGTTGGAGCCGGAGCGTGGATCTGGTAGAGGTGGACGGGTCCGAGCTCGAAGCATTCTGGTGATGCTCAGTGACGAGAGTTCTACTATACTGTGGATGGCCAGCTGACGAATAGTGCTAGGACGAGATTTGGAAAGCAACTACTTACTGGAAATCAAAACAGGCAGAAGCTGTTGGTTCATCTTTGTTGTCTTGGTCATCATCCTCATTTTCAAAGTTTTCATCGTCTCCAACGTCTTCATCATCTTCAACGCCTTCATCGTCTCCAACGTCTTCATCATCTTCAACACCCTCATCATCTTCATAAACCCCGTAAAGGTCTTCAACTGGCGGGAACCAGAAGGGAACCAAAGCCTCACCATCTTTTGTGGCGCTGGGAAAAACAACGGGATACACCTCCTTGTGGCTAGTATCACAAGTTAATCCAATACTATCCCGTGTGAAGACAGTAGGCAGACTTGAAAACGGACCACGGTCCTCATTGATATGTGTTTTGTCATAATCGTGATGCAAGTCATAAAGGATGCCGAGTCCTTCATACCTGCCCCTGGCTTTGCACACAAACATACATGCCCCGTCCATCCAAGCAAAGTGCCACTCTTCCTTCAGGTCTGTAATCACCATCCATGGCTTGAGTGTATGGTTCTTGATGTTCAAGGCTAGCAACGAAACCAGAGCCTTCCACATGCCCTTATCGTTAATCTCCTGCTCCACCCACAGGGCCACCGCGACAAGATCGCCAAGGTAGTAGTACCTGAGCTCTAGAGGAAGCTGAAATGTGAGCTTGTACGGGAAAGGAGAGGAGCTTGATATCTTCTCGACTTTGCCACGTTGGTAGCCCATCATCGACCATTGATATAGAACATTCACGTTATCTAGGTACTCAAATATTCTGTCGATCATCGCCTTTCTCGTCCCCGGTTTCCAGCTAAAGGCCTCCGCCTGTATAGTCGTGGAAGGCTCTAACCATCCCTGTCCACTAATCACCTTGATCTTCATCTGGGAAAGGAATTTCTCGCACTCCTTGACATCCATGGACTGTAGATTAAGATCAAGCTGACCACGGCCGAGGATGCTTGGAGCACAAAAGATTAGTTCCTCCCCCGGATACACAAGATCGCTACCGGTGACGCCAACTTTCGTGATAGCTCTCATCAAACCGCCAGTCTGACCAGTTTGCCAGTGGAGAGCTTGGATAATCTCCACTGCCGGCTTTCCCACATCGGGAGCACTGAACACGCCAAGGACTGACCCATCTGCTTCCCTGACATGGATCAATCCAGTGTCTGCTTTCAGTGGCACACGGTAGGACGACATAGTCTTCATCATGAAAACACCGAACTGCAGAGGGAAAAAAACTCAAGAAGTCAGGCTATATGGGCATATACGTACCTCCGCACCCCACAAGGCTATCAGAGTGTCTTGACTATTCATTCTTGCGTGCACTAGAGTCAGGCCCTGCACTACGACTCGCTCACTAGAACAACACCAAAGTGACAAAGTTTACCTCGGTAGCGAGACGTGGTTCCACAGCCACGAGTGTCCAGTTAAGCGTTTTCATGTTGAAGAGAAACGTTTCTTGTTTGCCTGATACAAACACCAGTTAATAGAGCCACAGATAGAAAGAAAATACACACCGCCTACGAAGTAGCATTCGTCTCCAACCACAGCATTTCCAAAACATGCCCCCGGTTTAAGCATACGAGAACACGGGGACCAGTGCCGCTGCAAGAGTTCTACGTTAATTCTCCTCGTCCTAAGATAAGCATGACTTACGTCTTTAGGATCCAGAACATAAACGTCCTGGCAGAAACCGGACGCTATACGGCCACCAAAGAGGTACACAAGACCGCCATTACTCACAGCAACCCCGTGAAATGAACGGGGACATGGAACGCACCCGCTGAGGGAATACATCAATAAAAACAATGCAAAGACAATAGAGGTTCCGAACCTTGAATTAACCGCCTCCCACTTGTTGCTGTTCAAATCGAGGATGTGCATTCCATTGCATAAGTCACCGCAAAAAGTTTCGCCACCGAACACCCATGTTTTGTTATCAATCATGCTAGCAGAGTGACCGCGTGTTGCAACCTTTAATAGTCCCTCAGTAACAAAACGAAAAGAAAGGAAAATCTTCCTACCGGAGCTTCTCCTGACGTGGCTAAAAGTGACCAGCCAGTTGCGAGGGTGGTGTCCATTTTATAAACTGCCAAAAAACTAGTAAAGCCAAGAGTAAAAGCAAATAAACAAAACATACCACGCAACTTCACATCTGATGGGATCCCAACGAGAGCGATGAGTGTCTTGTCGGATACAATCTGGAAAGTCCATGTATGAAGCACAAAATAGTGTAAAGAAGAAACCCACCAAGCTATGCCCCGCGCACGAAACCGGTAAAGGCGGACCACTGGACCATTCCAGTTGTCCCAAATCCAAAAGCTTCAAAAAACCGAGCATCAGCAAAACAGGCAGGCAAGCCCAAAACGCTACCTGCACATCGTTTGTATAACGACCCCACAATCCCTCGCCTAGCAGCTCGCCTCCAACAACATACAATCTAGTGTCCACAACGGCTGCTCCATGCTGCAAGGTAGCTCTTTATAATGTGAACAACAAAAAGCGGAAACCTTACCAGCTTTCGAGCTTCTGCCGGGCCTCTCGCATCAACGAGTTCCCACTGGGCGAACCGGCTGCCCCCGAACCAGTCGAACACTGCCCCAATCATCGCTTCCACCACCCAAAAAACCCCCTTTGTTTTACCACTTTAATAACTTTAACATGCATTTGGTTTTCCATTCAAATTACTAATAGATCATGTTTTTTCAATTATTTATTTTCACATTTTTCTTTGCATTTTCAAATATACTTTATTGACATTTAGTTTAAAGACATTTAATTCTGAAATTATGTGACTTTCTTGGGCTGTGTAAATTGGCATATAAAATCAATGATGGCAAATTTTTTTTTGTGGTATCATGCAAAGCATAAACATGCTTGCATACTAAAACTCAAATATCTTTACAGTTCTATATACCCAACTCTATTGTTGATTTAATTTTGAAAATTATGTGAAGTGGATTTGTAGATTCAATTGTTGTTAAACTTTCATGTAACCATGCTACTATCTCCTTTACAATTTTCATTCTTCTTATTTGTGAGGGCACACTCTAGAAATGACTTTTAGTTTTTGCTTTTGATAGTGATCACAAAATGTTTTCTCCAAGTGGGATAATTTATAAGGATTTTTAATACATCACTACTACTTCTACTTCCCTTATATAGATAAATAATATTTAATATATATATTCTTTTGGTGGTGCTATATGCCTCTTCACATGTCTACCCATATACAGCAAGTGCTCAATATAACTTGCATTATTCCTCTAAGATAATTTTGTGATACATTGATATTTTATCAGATTGGAAATAAAACTTAATGTAAATACACAAATAAACTTAATATTATTTATAAATACATACTCATGAATAAGAAATAAAGCTTTATCTTGTAGAATATGCTTAGTGTCCATCATAACAAACACATTTTAACCTTATCATAGCATTTAAGAATGTTTTTCTTTTTGTTGTAAGAGTAGCATTTAGCATATAACACATTTATATTCTTTTTCTGCTTAAATAATGTTAGATAATTTTTTGAAACATGACCTCTTTTGCAAACATAAATATTAAAAAATTTTGTTACAAATTTTTACATGAAGTATAATGGCTAAGGCTTAAATGATATTTAATAGGGGAATCTGAAAAAGAAGTTCCTTGGCAAATATTACATTATTTTAATATTCATAAATAGCTGAGGAATTAATTCCTTACACTAACATAACAAAATCATTATAGCAATATGTAATATTTTATTTTTCTAGTAAATCTTTCTAAAGAATCCCTAAAACCATGATTGTAGCACACGTGGTTTTTACCCTTTATTTTATAGTGATTTACAATAGAATAACCACAAAGTAAAACCTAAACCCTCTATATGCCACATGTCTAAAAGACATTGGTGTGGAATCTGAGTTTCAAAGCATTGGGCCATTGAACAAAGGTGTGAGACATAAAATCCCTAGGCCCCAAAGTGGAGCCGGAAGGGTGCCACGTAGTAGTGGCCGAAGCGAAAGCCAAATGAGCGTAACATGTTTGGACTAAAAGCTCCGACTTGCAAGGTTGAGAGCGGGAGTGGAACTCCCAACGAAGTGCTCAAGGAACAAGCATGAAGCGAGCAATAAGCGAGGCTCCAAAAAGGGACCCAAAAGGACCAACACATGACACATGGAAGTGTCCGAGATGGAGTCCGAAGTGAAGTCCAAGATGGAGTCCGAGGCGGAGTTCGAGATGGACCGAGACGGAGTCCAAGATGGAGTCCAAGATGGACCAAGATGGAGTCCAAGATGGACTGAGATGGAGTCCGAGATGGAGTTCGAGATGGACCCGAGATGGAATCCGAGATGGAGTCCGAGGTCGAGACCGAGACCGGGACTGAGACCGAGACTGAGACCGAGACCGGGACCGAGACGGAGCTTGAGGCAGAGGCCTAGACTGAGCCCGAGCCCGAGTCCGAGTCCGAGTCCGAGTCCGAGTCTGAGTCCGAGTCCGAGTTCGAGTCTGAGAGGGTGAAAGCCCAAAGCGTTCGTCTCCCAGACCCTAGGGGGTTTGGTGAGCTCCAAAAGTATAGTAAGGGGGAGGACTACAGTGGAGCTAGTTTGGCCAGAAAAGGCCAGTTTGGCCCAAGAAGGCCAGACCCAGTGTTGGGTGATGAAAGGACCACTGGGAAGTCCAAGACTCAAGTGAATACGGACCGACAAGCAGGGTAGCTTAGTGAAGTGTTCAAGAGCTGGCTCTAGTTCCCCCGGGAGATCGACTAACTAATGCTCCTAGTCCAAGTGTGGGTGGCACTACCTACTTCGATACCAGGCGTGGCTCAACGGATCCTCGCTCTAAGCCCATGGCTAGAGCACCTAAAGGCGGAAGGTGGGGAGAGTACCCACGGGGCTCGCATAGGCCAACGGTGTTCCAAAATGTTGTACTGGAGTCCCAAATGGGGGAAAGGAGGAAGAGTAATCCTCTAGTGTAGTGACTAAGGATACAGTCATATGGTGAAGAAGTCCCGGAGGACCATGGGACTTAGTGGTCGGGCCTGTGGCCCTTGATCGAGTGGCAGTGTTGGCGAACATGGCCATGGACAGAAAAGGGACTTAGTAGGAACTAACAAAGGGATATTGGGGAAGGCTATTCCCCATGTCATTGGGCATCCTAAGGATGCTAAGGAGTGGATCTGGGATAACCACTCGTGGTCGGATGGCCTAGTCTTGGAGAGACAGGTTTGTGATGCAAGTGGTATTGGACCACTAGTGTGGCAAAGGTGAATAGGCATGGCCTTAGCGTAACGGGCTGATATGTCAGTAGTACCTTTGGGTGTCGGTCTTGGGACTGGACACATGGAGCACTTGGACTAAGTGCAAGGGATGAGTGGCATGGGTGCCATTCTCGGGGCTAGCAAGTCCCAAGTCCTGAATTGGACTTAAGGAGGTTGTGAATGAGACTCCTCCAAGTGGTCGAAGGTGTGGTTATGTGACTAAAGTAGAACGGAAAAATTAGTCACTTACAAAAGGTACGGAATTTAACTCCTAAGCATGGAGCCAAAGAGTGATGGAATTGGATTATGGAGCAACTCCTAAGCATACAACCCAAGGAGCAAAGGGATAGGAGCACGGAGCGACTTGGAATAATCCTAGAACATCTAGCATCCTAATGCTAGGACCTGTCAAGACCCCCAACAAGATCAAGACTGGAAAATGCTAAAGACAAAGAGAAAAAGCTAGTGAAAACAAAGAAGAGGCCTTAGAGTGGTGTTGATTCAGATTGTGGAGAAATGGAACAAGGCTAACCTATATATACTATAGGTTGATGAAGCTCCACCACTCTTGAATCTAGGACGGCCTAAATATAGCTGAGGTCGAGGAGGCACCACATCATCATCAGGAATGTGGCTCGAGACTCAGGAATCGGGAAGTGTCTCAAGAGTTAGGAATAGGGAAGTGTCTCGAGAGTCAGGAATGTGGTTTGCAGGTCAGGAATCTGGCGAGAGTCAAGAATGTGGCAAGAATTGGGGGATTCCTGACAGCACCCCCTCCTCAAGAACGAGTGGAACGAGGATGTGAACGAGAATGAAGAGGAGGATGAGATGAGCGGCGAGGGATGGGAGATGGAGAAAAAGAATGAGGAGTGGGACGAGAAGGATAGCGGCGGTGGAAGTCCTGGACAAGGTCAGGAGAATGAATCAGGTTGTCCGCAGGTTCCCAAGTGCGTTTCTCAGGTCCGTAACCCTTCCAGTCCACCAGATAGTAGAGTTTAGACCGTGAAATCTTGGAATCAAGGATGTCCTGAACCTCGTACTCAGACCCATCCTCGAGCTGCACTGGTGGAGGCGGAGGAATGACCCGATTTGGAATAGGACTGGGAATATAAGGCTCAAGGAGAGAGGAGTGAAAAACGGGGTGAATTTGATATGAGGAGGGAAGTGCAAGGCGATAAGTGACAGGATTAATGATGGCAGTGATAGGGAAAGGACCAAGGCGTTTGAAATCGAGTTTTGGACAGGGCCTGGTGGTGGAGATATTTCGCCTGAGGAGCCAGACTTTATCCCCGATATTGTAAGGGGGACAATCCTAATGATGGACATTGGCAAATGTTTTATGAGATTCCTGAGCACGATGGAGGTGGAAGGAGATGGAGTTGTGGATTTCCTGGAGGTTGGAGATAAATGCCTTAGAGTGGGGATTTGAACGAGAGGATTCAGATGGAGAAGGAAGTGAGAGATTGAATCGGGGATTTCGGCCAGAGTTTGCAAAGAAGGGGGAAACTCGAAGAGAGGAGTGAACAGAGTTGTTATAGGAGAACTCAGCAAGAGGAAGGATATCGAACCAGTTATCCTGATGATAGTTGATGAAGCACCTCAAGAATTGTTCCAACATCTGAATCGTTCGCTCGGACTGCCCATCAGTTTGAGGATGATATGCCAAAGAGAGATTGGCCTTCACTCCAAGCAGCTGCAAAAACCGTTGCCAGAAATGAGAGATGAACTGAGGCCCCCAATCTGAAACCACATCTGTAGGAATCCCATGAAGTCGGAAAATTTCCCTGAATACCAGTTTTGCCATGTCCTCGCCCGAAAACTCCTTGGTACATGGCAAGAAGTGCGCCATCTTTGTGAAGCGATCCACCACGACTAAAATGCTGTTGAAGCCTCCAGAATTCGGAAGATCACTCAAGAAATCCATGGAGATGGATTCCCAAGGACCTGAAGGGACCGGAAGGGAACAAAGCAAACCTGAAGGAAGGTGGCGAGGTACCTTATTCCGGGCACAAGTGTCATAGGAGGTAACAAAAGCTTTGATGTAGTCGTCCATGTGAGGCCACCAAAAGTCCCGTGCAACTAGCTCATAGGTTTTCGCAATGCCGAAGTGACCAGCAGTCGGGCTATCATGGCACGCCATCAAGACCAACCTTCGAGCATCACCTTCAGGAACGTAAAGCTGCTCCCCACGGTACAATAAACCATCTAAGAACTCGAACTCGTCAAATCGCCGATAGTCGGGAGTCACTGGGTGTCCAGCCTGAAGATGGGGGAAAATGTCGCTAGCGAGATCTTCGGATTGAAGATCGTTTCTGATTGCATCCATCAAGGAGGAGTCTTGAGGGGCCAGGGAAATTGCCATAACTTGAAGCTGATCAGGACCGAGGATAACTTGATCCTGTTGATCGAAGGCAGGATTACCAAGCCTGAGACTAAGATAGGAGCGCCTTGAAAGAGCATCAGAAAGGCCTTGAAACTTTCCAGGTCTGTACTTGATAACAAAGTCAAACCGACTTAGGAATTGTGCCCACCTTGCTTGACGACGGCTTAAAACTCGGGAAGTGGCAAAGTACTCGAGATTTTTGTGATCCATCCAGACTGTTGTTTGATGGCTCGCCCCCTCCAAGAAATGGCGCCACTCTCCAAAGGAATCCACGATGGCAAGGAGCTCCTTGTCGTGGATTTCGTAATTGATCTCCGCAGGCTGGAATTTCCGAGAATGGAAAGCGACCGGATGAAGTTCGTGATCCGCTCCGAGTTGAGACAACACAGCACAGCACCAATGGCAAAGTTGGAGGCATCAGCCTCGATGAAGAAAGGTTGTGAGGAATCAGCATGGATCAAGACAGGAGTAGAACTGAAGGCCGCCTTGAGTGTGTCGAAGGCCTATTGGGCAGCAGCAGACCAAGAGAAGGGAACATCCTTGCGAGTGAGATGTGTGAGAGGAAGGACAATGTCAGAGTAGTGATCAATGAATTTGCGGTAGAAGTTGGTGAAGCCAAGGAAAACCTAAACGTCCGACATTGATTGTGGAGGCTCCCATTCGAGAATACTCTTGACTTTGGCAGGATCCATCGTGATACCCTCAGGAGTGACAATGTACCCAAGGAACTCCACAGACTGCTGATCAAAGGAACATTTCTCAAGCTTCGTGTATAGGCCGTGTTCTCGCAGCTTTGCTAGCACCTTGCGTACATGTTCGTCATGCTCCTCCTGAGTTTTTGAGTAGATGAGGATGTCATCGAGGTAGACGATCACCATCTGATCAAGAAACTCCCGAAAGACGTCGTTTGCCATGTGTTGGAAAACTGCTGGAGCATTTGTCAAGCCAAATGGCATGACAGTGTACTCGAAGTGGCCATAGTGGGTTCGGAACGCAGTCTTCCATTCATCACCAGGCCGGATCCGGATCAGGTTGTATGCTCCACGGAGGTCGATCTTGGTGAAGAAGTGGGCACCGCCGAGACGTTCCAACAGGTCCGAGATCAGGGGCAATGGATAATGGTTCCGAACAGTCACCTTGTTCAAACCTCGGTAGTTGATGACTAGCCGCAAGCTCCCATCCTTCTTCTTGACAAAGAAGACAGGCGCTCCAGCCGGGGACTGCGAATGCTGAATGTAGCCCGAGGCAAGGTTCTTGTAAGAGACTAATTTTTCCATTCTACTTTAGTCACTTAACCACACCTCCGACCACTTGGAGGAGTCTCATTCACAACCTCCATCAGTCCAATTCAGGACTTGGGACTTGCTAGCCCCAAGAATGGCATCCATGCCACTCCACACTTGCACCTGGTCCAAGTGCTCCACGTGTCCGGTCCCGAGACCGACACCCAAAGGTACCACTGACATCTCGGCCCGTTACGCTAAGGCCATGCCCATTCACTTTTGCTGCACTAGTGGTCCAACACCACTTACATCACCACCTCGTCTCTCCAAGACTGGGCCATGTGTCCACGAGTGGTCATCCTAGATCCACTCCTTAGCATCCTTAGGATGCCCACAGACCTGGGGAATCGCCTTCCCCAAAGTCCCTTTGTCAGCTCCTACCAAGTCCCCTTCTGCCCCTGGCCGTGTTTGCCAACACTGCCACTGGATCGAGGCCCACAGGCCCGACCACTCGGACTCCTCCACGTGTCATGTGTTGGTCCTTTTGGGTCCCTTTTTGGAGCCTCGCTTTTTGCTCGCTTCGTGCTCGTTCCTTGAGCACTTCTTTGGGAGTTCCACTCCCGCTCTTGACTTTTCAAGTCGGAGCTTTTGGTCCAAACGTGTTACGCTTGTTTGGCTCTCTCTTCAACCACTACCACGTGGCACCCTTTCCGGCTCCACTTTGGGGCCTAGGGATTTTGTGTCTCACAACTCCACCACCCATAGACGAAGTTTGATGTCCTCATCGAATGGTAAACCATTTTGTAAAGTAACACTCGCATGTGTTACCATTTCCATCCTTGGCACCTAGCCAATATTTGTCAATGGTTTGAAATTGAAGGCTCACCATGCCTTTTGCATATGCCTCAATGGTTTGACACCCAAGGCTCACCATGCCTTGCCTTTCCTCTAAGGAGGGTAGTCTCTCCAACTTAGAGACTGATTGGACCACATGTAGTGGTTCTCTCCTTTTATTGGTTTAGTTCTCGCTAAACCTCTTAGAGACCCTTCTCTAAGTCAATCCCACTACTCCTTCGTGAGTAGTCTCAATTTCCATCTATTGAATGTTTGCACCTTGGAACTTTTACTCTTTTGACTTTTGGAAGTCAATTCCCTAGGTGTCTCCAACACCTTGCATTGCACAGATTGTGCAACTCCACTTCCCTATCCTAGGAAGTTCATTACTTGAGGGCACCATCATCCTCTCTTCTATTTCGTGCCACCTTGGGCACTAAGTTCCATTTATCACACTTTGTGTTAGGGTTGTCCATTGCCCTATCATTTGGCTACCTTACTGCTCCCTCCCTTGGAGCTTCCACTTTCGCCAAATAGGAGCAATTCGGAATCCATCCTTGGAAACACACTTCCTTTCCCGCAATTTGTTAGCGTCCAACACATCAGTGTTCCTCGCCTAACTTTGTCACTTGGATTCCTTCCCAGGGATTCCACGGCCCTATCTTGGCCACTCATCTTTTGCTCCTATCCGTTGATTGTTGCACCAAGCAACATCGAATCTCTACCTCCCTCCTTGAGGTATTATTTTGATTCCATAGCAAAGGCTCTGCTTTGCCAAGACTAGGGTGTTCACCCCTAGTAAGTCTCTTTTAGCATCTTCTGCTGTGGGCTCTATCCTCGGCCCAACTTTGTGACCCTCTCATGGGTCTCTTTAGAGACTACTTTCCTTGGACACATTATGCCATCGCAATGACATAGCTCATTTCCCTAAGGTGCTTTTCCCACTTGGTCACCTTGACCAAGCCACACCATCATCAATAGTTCAAATCAACACTTTGAACTAAGAACCTTATTCCTTAACCCAAACAAGGACCTTGTCCTTATTTAACCACAAGATCACCTAGTGATCTCACCTCAGCACCTTAACAGGTTTGCCAATAGGTACTAGGTCTTCCAGACCTTTAACTTGTTAACTACGACCCCGGGGGCATCCCCCACACTTGGCGGTGCGCCCAAGCCAGCCCTTCCGGCCAAGGGTCCATAGCAACTGAGATTAGGTGTCCCCATCTCACTCACCACGTCCTTGGTGCCACTTGCACCAAAGCGTTCAAGTTAGATATGCCGAGCTTTCACACTAAGCAATCTAACAGTGCATCACGACTCCGAGGCATCCCTCGCTTGGCGGTGTGCCCAAACTAGTCTCCCCTTTGAGAGTCCATGACCACCGAAATATGAGTGTCCTCATATTCCAAACCATCACCACGCCCTAGTGATTTGGGACTCGAACCCAAGCACTAGAGGGTCGGGACTCGAACCCAACCTCCGTATATGCATCTACGGATGGCATCACACAAGATGCCTCGCGTGACTCCCCACGCCGGTGCACCAACTTATTTTTAAAGCGCGCTACAGATCACAGCTTAGGAACCTAGTTCCTCCACACTGCCAAGTCCTCTCACTTGGCATGTCTGTGATCATGCATGGACTCCTCCATGCTCGGCCCCATGGCCCACCCTTTTTGAAGTTATCACCTTCAACTAGGGTATTTGTTCCCCCGACGTGCCAATCTCGCTTGGCAAGTCCTCCGACCACTGTAACATGGTTCCTGCATAAGCGTGAAAGTCCTTGACCATCGACTTTCGTTCAAAGCCCTCTCTTTGAACACTCGGGAACTACTTCCCTAACCTTGATAGCCTTGCCTCATGGCAAGCTTCAAGACCACGCTTCTGCTGCGCCACTCTGATTTCACGCGTTCCATGAACCATTTACACTTGGCCTTTCTAAGTACTAAGCTACCTAGAATCGTCTTTGGGAACCTTGAAGGAACTCTGTCCCTCAGCTTGCTAAGGCCTCCCTTTTTGCAAGCCTTCAAAATGCCACATAGTCTAACATGGACAATTCCATATTTTAGACTCTCCATGGCATCACGGTTGGTAGCGGCAACACCCTCGAGCCCCCACTTGATTCTCCACTCCCAACTGGCATAACCAACCTTGGTTATGCCCTTTGATTCCTATGGTTCGGTTCTATCCCCTTACTTCTTGCTTTTTGGCTTCGCACCTTTCCTTTGGTCATTCTCCTCCAGACCAGGAGGATAGCTTTGCACTTTCTATCACGCTTTAGCAAGTATTCTTGGGGATGAACCTACCCAATAGCCTAGGGAGTGGTTCCTCAATCCGGGTATGCTCACCTTATAATCCCACACATTGGGATTACATTGTTGCTTATGGGCCTTTACATGCCCATCACTAGCCTTGCCAAAATTCCATTTTTGGCTTTGTCCAACTCGGGTAGACACCTCTCCTGTCTCCACAACCTTGGACATTTGGATAGCACCTTCTATCCATCATTCGCTAGGGACTTAGTCCCTTGGGCTTTATCCATTGCCCTCGCGACATCAACCACCACCTTCTTGTGTTCTAGAGTGTCCGGGTGTCCCAATGATGGCTTTCTTGACAATGAGTATTTCCTTTTATGACATTGACTTATTATATCGCAACACAAGCAACTTATCCCCCGTAAGGGTATATCCAACTTCCTTATGCTATGAAGAAATCTTGGGTAGCTACCTTCTACCCGTTTAACCAGTTATTTTGCACCTCTTGCTTAGTTGCCTCATAGTTGTCAAGTCCTACAACTCATTGCTTGGTGCTTTCACACCTCCATCATTATCTGGGTCACCACACTCCAACTGCATGCTCTGCAGCTTAGGCTATGCCATTCCCATTTCCATTGGGATTCCTTTGGCAAGGGGTTCTCATGAACCCACCAACATAGCCTCAAGGTATCACACCTTGGCACATTTGGTGTCTCCACACCATCGGCTCCACGAGCCTACCTCTATGACATTTCCCTTTCGTGTCTAAGTCTTTGCCAAGACCAACACCGCTCTTTCTCATGCCAACCATCCGTTAGCACTGCCCCATAGAGGTCACACACAACTTTATGTCAAAGTTGTTTTCTTCTGGGAACACTTTTCCCATAACTTTAGCATGGCATATTTTGCCATCGATGAGATACCCTCTGTTCTCATCCTTGGATCCTATGATCCCCCCCCCCCCATCCTTTGTGGGGTACAACACACCTTAGTCCAAATGCTTTCATCAGTCCTTTTAGGACCATCCCTTGACTCTACTTGAGTCATCCAGCAGTTTTGGACTTGGTTAATCCACAGACCCGTAAGGTCCTACTTGTGAGGCATTAGCTCACTGGAATACACTTCTTGCATTCCTGTCCTACTCAAAAGGACTATTTTCACAAGTGTTACTCCGACACTTGATTTTGTTCTCTGGGGGCAACTTTTGCCCCTTAGGACTACTTGTCCATGTGATGAGAATACCACTCATCTTTAAGTACACCCCCCAACCCTTTGGGTTGTTCCAGCATTTATTAAAGGTAGCCCCGGCTACCATTTCAAAGACTTGAGTCCTCTTCCGTATTTGACCTTCCACGGTCATTACCTTTGGTCTCACATTCATGAGCACCAACCTCAACTATATGAGGATAATTTTGTGACTCCTTTATTGCATTGGAGTCTTTATCTTTCCCGTGATCCCAACTGTAGTTGTTTACCACAACTACATTAGCCAGTTTGCTAAGTCAAACGCTCATCTGGATCACATCCTCAACTCAATGAGGGAAACCTTGCACTGTTCCCAAGATCCCAAAGTCGTTCCATTATTGGCCCTTTTCTATCCACCACCTCGTCTACAAGTTCACACATGAACTGTAATGGAGAGCCATGTCTTCCCGACTTTCTACTCCTCGAGGATAGGCCCACTCCTCGGGCCTTCCGATGCCAACACTAGTGGTGATATACTTGAGCACCAATAAAAGTCAGACTAAGGAACGGCTCCGATACCAAATTGTAAGAGACTAATTTTTCCATTCTACTTTAGTCACTTAACCACACCTCCGACCACTTGGAGGAGTCTCATTCACAACCTCCATCAGTCCAATTCAGGACTTGGGACTTGCTAGCCCCAAGAATGGCATCCATGCCACTCACCACTTGCATCTGGTCCAAGTGCTCCTCGTGTCCGGTCCCAAGACCGACACCCAAAGGTACCACTGACATCTTGGCCCGTTACGCTAAGGCCATGCCCATTCACCTTTGCTGCACTAGTGGTCCAATACTACTTGCATCACAATCCCGTCTCTCCAAGACTGGGCCATCTGTCCACGAGTGGTCATCCTAGATCCACTCCTTAGCATCCTTAGGATGCCAACAGACCTGGGGAATTGCCTTCCCCAAAGTCCCTTTGTCAGTTCCTACCAAGTCCCTTTCTGCCCCTGGCCGTGTTTGCCAACACTGCCACTGGATCGAGGCCCACAGGCCCGACCCCTAAATCCCATGGTCCTCTGGGACTTCCTCACCACATGACTGTGTCCTTGGTCACTACCCCAGAGGACTGCTCCTCTTCCTTTCCACAGTCTAGGCCTTTGGGACAACATTTCGGAACACCGTGGCCTTACGCGAGCCACCTGGGTACTCTCCCCGCCTTTCGCCTTTAGGTGCTCTAGCCATGGGCTTAGAGCGAGGTTCCATTGAGCCACGCCTGGTATCCAAGTAGGTAGTGCCACCCACACTTGGACTGGGAGCATCGGCCAGTCGATCTCCCGGGGGAACTAGAGCCGGCTCTTGAACACTTCACCAAGCTACCCCGCTTGTCGGTCCATGTTCACTCTAGTCTTGGACTTCCCAGTGGTCAGCTCAACACCCAACACTGGGTCCGGCCTTCTTGGGCCAAACTGGCCTTTCCTGGCCAAACTGGCTCCACAGCAGTCCTCCCCCTACTATACTTTTGGAGCTCACCAAACCCCCCAGGGTCTGGGAGACGAACGCTTTGGGCTTTCACCCTCTCAAACTCGAACTCGGACTCGGACTCGGACTCAGACTCGGACTCGGACTCGGACTCAGACTCGGGCTCGGGCTCGGTCTCGGCCTCGGCCTCGGTCTCGTTCTCGGTCCCGATCTCGGTCTCGGTCTCGGTCTCGGTCTCAGTCCCGGTCTCGGTCTCGACTTCGGACTCCATCTCGGACTCCATCTCGGACTCCATCTCGGACTCCATCTCGGGTCCATCTTGGGTCCATCTCGGACTCCATTTCGGGTCCATCTCGGACTCCATCTTGGACTCCATTTCGGGTCCATCTCGGGTCCACCTCGGACTCTATCTCGGACTCCATTTCGGGTCCATCTCGGGTCCACCTCGGACTCCATCTCAGGTCCATCTCGGACTCCACTTCGGACTCCAACTCGGGTCTATCTCGGACTCCACTTCGGACTCCATCTCGGACTCCTCCACATGTCATGTGTTGGTCCTTTTGGGTCCCTTTTTGGAGCCTCGCTTTTTGCTCGCTTCGTGCTCGTTCCTCGAGCACTTCTTTGGGAGTTCCACTCCCGCTCTTGACTTTTCAAGTCGGAGCTTTTGGTCTAAACGTGTTACACTCGTTTGGCTCTCGCTTCAGCCACTACCACGTGGCACCCTTTCCGGCTCCACTTTGGGGCCTAGGGATTTTGTGTCTCATAGTTCTCATCCACGTACTCTTTGAGGGCCTTAAGCTCGGACGGGGATAACCCGTAGATAGGCCCCCACGGAGGTGACGCTCCTTCCTGTAAATCAATGGGACAATCATAAGGCTGATGAACAGGCAGTACACTAGCTTTTTTCTTGTCAAACACATCCCCAAAATCATGATACTTCTCAAGAAGACTGACAGGAAAAACATGCAAAGCAAAAAGAAAAAGAGGTTCTTCATGAAGGAGTTCTTTCATAGTGATTGTGGAGATAGGAGGAGGCGTACGACTAAATGGAATGATGAGACGAGGATACGGTCCAGTGTAAGATGGAAGAGAGGAAAAAGAAGAGGGTGAAAACTTTATAGAGTCAGGAACAGAACCCCGATTTGAGTTTAGGGAACTTTTCCTGATTCGGACTCGATGAACAGTAGGGGAAGCCGTGGGAGAGATGAGCTGTAATTCCTTCCAACAGATTTGAGGCTGATGTAGTTGGAACCAAGGAAGACCGAGCACCACAGAGGAGGACTTGCTGTTGATGATGTTGAAGGCGATATCAGTGACGGTGGACCCGATGTGTACTCGAACGGGCAACGTTTCCCTAAGTCCAGAAGATGGAGACACAAAATGCCCGCCGATGCCTTCAACCCTCAAATCCCATATGGTAGGAGAAAGAGGAACGTGATGTCGGGCAACAAAGTCCGTGTCCATGAAGCAGGAAGTTGCACCTGAGTCCAGTAATGCCAGAGCCTTGAGTCCTAATTGTCCGGTGAAAGAAAGGAGATATGGGACGCGGAAGTTGCGGGAATTGGTGGTGGCTTTGATGAAAGGTGGTGAGGAGCTTGATAAAGAAGAAAAGTGATTTTTATTCGGGGAGTCCAAACAGACAGCTCCTACTCTGTTTGGACAGGGTCGTTTCCCGACTGCAATAGAGGTGGACTTTGAGGCTGAGTGAACTCGAGCAGTCGAGGAGGCTTCTTGGGACATACAGCTGCTTTGTGATTAGGATCAGCACAATAGAGGCAAAGATTATGAGATATTCGACGTTGCTTCTCAGCAGGACTCAACTTCCCTCTAATGAGTCGGGGAGTACCAGAAATATCCATCAGAACCGGAGCAGTAGGTTTAGGAGTATGCCCCGAAGACTCAAGCTGGGATTCCTGAGTCTGGGACGGAAAAATAGCGGCGCGGCGACTTTCCTGACGACGTTCGAAGAGACGATTGTCACATCGAACAGCTTTGTTGATGGCATCCGACAGGTCCTTGGGATCCTCCATGGTGAGCAACAAATCCTTGACACCGTTGTTGAGGCCGAAACGAAATTGGTCAATTAGGGCCCGCTCATCCCACTGAGTGTCCAAAGCAAGGAGTTGGAACTCTGCAGCGTAGATCGAGGCAGGACGAGAACCCTGAGAGAGACGTCTCATCTTTGTGGTAGCAGCCCGAACCCGATCCATCTCGCCAATACATGCTTCGAGCTTCTCTTTGAACAATTGAAGATCCATCAGTTCTGGAACCACGACCCCTTTCATGCTCTTCTCCAAAAGAGGAGAAAACCATGACAAAGCTGCACCTTCGAGCAATGTCCCAATCACACCGATTTGAGACTCGGGAGTAGGGTACCGTCGATGTTGAAGTGCGAAGATCAACTCCATCTGGTTCAGGAATCCGCGAAGCTCCAAACGCTTGCTTGAAAATTTCGCCGGGAAGCTCACCTTCGGTTCAGGAACTTTGCTGGATCCTTGAGCAGAAAGTGAAGCAAGCTCCTGCTGCATGCGAAGAAGGGTCGCCTTCAGCTCGGTATTCTCAGACTGGATTTTTGCAAGGACTTCAGCAAAGAAATCAGGATGGCTTGGAGACTCCATTGGCAAGAAGAAAGAAAAAAGGGGGAAAAAAAGGCAAAGGTAATCAAACAATCAAAGCGAGCTAAAAGAAAAGCAAAAACCACAATCTGAATCAAACTGTCAAGACCCCCAACAAGATCAAGACTGGAAAATGCTAAAGACAAAGAGAAAAAGCTAGTGAAAACAAAGAAGAGGCCTTAGACTGGTGTTGATTCAGATTGTGGAGAAATGGAACAAGGCTAACCTATATATACTATAGGTTGATGAAGCTCCACCACTCTTGAATCGAGGACGGCCTAAATATAGCTGAGGTCGAGGAGGTGCCACATCATCATCAGGAATGTGGCTCGAGACTCAGGAATCGGGAAGTGTCTCGAGAGTCAGGAATAGGGAAGTGTCTCGAGAGTCAGGAATGTGGTTTGCAGGTCAGGAATCTGGCGAGAGTTAAGAATGTGGCAAGAATTGGGGGATTCCTGACAGGACCAACATGTAAAACAAAGCCAAATAGAGTCTATAGCTATTTTAGCATACCAATGGCTTAATGCGAGGATATAGATACTCCTCTAACTAGCATGGTATAGAACTTAAGTTTAGATTCAAGCCAAATGCAAAATAAAAACAAACACGCAAGCAAAAACTAGATTATGCCTCAGATTAGTCAATTATGCCTGACTTGCCCAATATCCCTACTATACATTTGGAACCCCTCACAGCCCCCCTTGTGAGGAACACATGCTTTGGGCTTTCACCCCAAGCCTTCTTTAGTACCAGGAATTAGTTTTTAGGACAAGCTCAACATTTACTAAATATGGAATGTCTTTAGATTGCGAATTTAGACATTTGTGTTCAAGACAATCTCCACATTCCATAGATATGCCAATGAGTAAATTTAGACACTTTCCATAAATAGTATTTAGGACTGGAATGAGACTAATACAAAAGGTATGATAGTGAAAGTGTTTGATAGACACAATAAATTATCATCTAGCAATATTGAGGGATTAATCTTAATACATGAGGGTTCTTGTCATTAGCCAGTGCAAGACATAACAAGACAAGAACTCTTTACTGGACTAAGTATACTTAACTAATAGTATATAGGAATTCTTTCTTTATATTCATCTGATTTAAGTACACTCAAAATGCCCAATTAACTCCACTAGCACAAGAAGGATTGATAAAGGATCCAGCAATACTGACCTCTTGCCGTCATAGCAGTAAAGAAGAGTGTTCGTAAAGATTAGCTGATAGGTAGCTTTTGATATCTGAAGTCACATTCGCAACAATGACCGAAATGATAAAGAATTCATTGGATGAGACTAAGTCTAAGATTGAATCCGAGATTAACTCTGAGACTGAGTTTAAGACCAAGTCTAAGACCGAGTTTGAGACTGAGTCCAAGATCCTAGATCAAGTTTAAGACAGAGACCAAGATCGAATTCGAGACTGAGTTTGAGGTTTGATCCAAGATTGAGTTTGAAACCAAGCCTGAATAATAATACAAGTTATGGGGTGAAAGCCCAAAGTGATTGTATCTAGAGGGGGGGGGGGGAGGGGGGGGGGGTTGAAAGGGGTTCCAAAAGTATAGTACAGCTAGTGAAGTTTAGGAATTAATCTTGAAAGAATTCTTAAATAGTGCTTTTAAATTGACTTGAAGTTGAAATTAAAAGTTAAGGGCTTTGGGTGGGAGTGAGCATGGACTTAGGTAGTGTTAAAAAGGCCATCCAAAGAAGTGCTTAAAAGTAATTTCCACCCTCAAAAGAGAAACCAATTATAGTGTTCCTGGCTCACATGGAATAATGTTTTACATGAGTATTATGGTCCTCACCCTTATTAAAGGTTTAAACCTTCCCTTTGGGATAGAAGTGGGGGAGTAAAAGCATTCATACGGGGCTGTTAGGCCATAATATTTCCCTTTGGAGTCCCGAAGCAAGTGATGCATGATGCATTTAAGACTTGAGATTTAAAGAGTCTTATAATCAAACTTTATTGTACTAAAAGAGGTTAGGAACTTAGAGGTTTAGTGTGCATAACTACTTATGCTTGTGGGGAGTGTAATTGAACTTTAAGTTCAATTTAACCTAGGGAGGGGGATTACGAAAAAATTTGGGAATTTGTGGATGGATAATTAACACTCTATTGCTCGTGTAGTGAGTAGGTAAAACCAAGACTAAATAAGAGTTAGTACTATAAGTGAGAACCTTAACAAAGGAACTTAATTAAAGCCAAAGTAGTGGTGGTTGAATAGACAAGGTAAAATCACAAATTGGAAAAGAAAAATTTATAACTTACAATTAAATGCATTCATCTGTAACTTCTTTATCCATTATGTTCTTTCATCTAAGATCTATTAGTAATTAAATATTATCCTAAATTGACACAATATTTAGCAATACAAACATCTATGAAGATTGTCTAAGATCCGTCAATAACTAAATATCACCTTTTTTTTGTTTTATAAGTAATATAAGGATCTATGAATTTAATATATTACTATTAATCATAATTGTAGACTTCTGAATTTGGAAAGTCACCTTGCCCAAACTCAACACTTACCCCAAAACCTTAACAATAAGGTGATCAAGGATTTTTGAAAGGTTGGAAAATATAGACAATCCAGCCATCGTTGTGGTCTATCTTACATTGAGGTCTCCACAAGTTTAAGTGTTAAAGGTATGTCTTTGCATGGAGCTCATCTCTGAAAAGGTTAATGATCCAGCTTCTATGGGAGAACTCTGCTTGGCCATAGCGAATGTGGATGATGATCTGGTTGTAAGTTTTAGCTATTTCAAAGAGCCAAGAGATTTGCAAGTTTGCAAGTGATGCTCCGTTAATCTGAAAAATCTATTCCATCTCAAATCTTCCTTCCTTGATCTTGGGAGAATGGAATTGTTATGGATGTCTGGAAGTAGAATTCTCAAGAAACGTCCTGCCTCAAGCAGTTTGGAGGTAGTGATTAAATCCCTCGATTAGATATCCATGGAAGGTATTGCTCTTGCAATTTAACAAGCCATCTCTCCCCATTTAGTGATTGTTGAACATTGAATGTTGCTCGATTTTTGTCCTCTCCTCCAAGCATAGTATCTTCACATGGTTTCCATGTTTGATCAAGGAGGGAGGCATCACAAGTAGCCGGTGAAGGGTTAATCCAAGAGATATGAGTCGGACCATTTTGATGAGCTAAGTTTTTTTAGTGACTTTTAGCTTAGTATAGCAGCTGTATACAACATATTCTGTTCGCTGACGGCATGTGCCGTCATCCCATCGGCCATTAAATTCCACCGCGAGCGTCTTCCACCGTCAAATTAGAACCTTCAATCTTCGCCGTCTAAAGTGGCTTAAGGCAAAGTCATCAACCAACTATCATTATTGCGGCGCGACTCGAAGAAATCGCATAAATGTCGACAGAAGAGAAGTGATCAGGAAAGAAAGAAAGTATTTGCCAAGCGCAGCAGAGGTTTATGCTATCTTTCGGCCACAATGTTTGACCCCGTTTGAAGAAAAATATATTTCTAGTCGTGGGTCTTGGGACTATATAAGTAAATTCCAACACTCTGTTGTTGTGTATCACAGCCCCCACCTAGATCTTTGCTCCTCTCTCTCCGAGCCAAGCTAGAAGCTAAGATCCCATGGCGCGATTCCTCGTCTCTGGCTTCGCGATCGCCTTGCTCCTGGCCGCAGTGGCCAATGTGTGTAGCGCCAAATCGGTGATGGTGGGAGGACGCAACCAGTGGTCATTGGGGACCAACTATGCCTCTTGGGCTGCCGGCGCTGGGCCATTCCGTATTGGCGACACACTGGGTGAGTACTTCTCGCTAGATCCCGTTGAGATCTGGATCAAGTTCTTTATAAGCTCTCCCGAAGCTCTTCTCTGACACGATCATTCAATCGTTGTACAACTTGTCAGTTTTCTCCTACGGCGGTGGAAGGGCCGGCAAGGCCGCGGCGCCCCACAACGTGTTTCTCATGAAGGATCAAGCCCACTACCGGAACTGCGACTTCAGCGGCGCTGTTCTCCTGGCGGATCCCAGCAAGGGAACGCCGGGTTACAAGTTCACGTTGAAGCAGAAGAAGGCTCACTACTTCGCGTGCGGCGTGGGCAATGGATTCCACTGCCAAAGCGGTATGAAATTCGCCGTGAGCCCGCGCTGAAAGGATCTGTGTTTGATCCAGCGAGGGAAGATGCAATGCCATCTCTAACAATCTCACCCAAATATCAATACAAGTTGTAGAAGCTCTTTCATCCCTTTTCATAGCTTTGTTTTTTGCTTCCAGTAGTGTGTCGGTAATATAGCTCGTAGGCATGTGCTTGGCGGAGCATCTTTCAGAGAATATCCTGCCATGTTATAAACGAAAAAGCGTTTTGCCCTAGAAACGATTTTTACCGTTGGGATGTGCCAGCAAAGAATACAACGTTACGAAATTCGCTGATGTGGATGTGCCACGTCAAACATTCCCGCCACGCTGGCGTTGCTACCCCTGGAATTAGGGGAGCAATGCTGCAAAGGCTGGAGAGGAGACCGCGCGAGGGCGCCAGGGGCCTCCCTCTTGTGCCATCGATCGCGTCTCCCATTCACGCCGATCCTTCCTCTAGGTGATTGATCCTCTCTCCGATGGATGCCAGGCAATAACGGGAGGAAAGAACCATCGTCGCGAGCGTTCCCGGTAGCTATCTAGGGGTTGATTGATTCGCGCGGCCATGGAGAGCGTCGAGAATGCCGCAGTGCAGCCGGATAGGTCGAGATCGCGAACGAGGCTCAATCTTCCGGCGGGCATGGCCGCGGAGAGGCTGCGAGTAGAAATTTCCAGGGCGGTCTCGGTGCTTAATCCGGCTGTAGCAGGAGGAGGAGGAGGAGGATCGACGCCCTCGCCGACGCGAATGAGCTATAGTGACCGTTTCATTCCAAGCAGGTCCAGCTCTAACCTTGCCGGGTTTGCTCTGTTAGATAATTCGCCATCTCTGGGAAGTGATGCCTCCAAGGAAGAAGGGGTGGCAGTGTATTCAATGCTCTTGCGCTCTGAGCTTCTAGGAGGCGATGCAGGGCCCCTCTCCCCTGGAACTCCCGACAAGAACAGCTTGGTCAGTGCGGGCGTGAGGGACTCGACTAAGTCTCCTCTCAGTCCCAGCAGGAACTTGCTGAGATTCAAGAGCGATAGCCGGGCTGCCGGGGCTCCATGCCACAAATCGGAGTCACTCTCTCCTGGTGCTCTGGACTTTGGGACGACTGGAGCTTCGTCCAGTCCCGTCAAGCTTCAAAGAAAAGTTTCCAGAGTCCCGTTCAAGGTACCTCTCTCATGAAGCTTTGCTTCGTTCCAACTCTTTACCATCACTTTGTTGGTGGCAGGTTTTGGATGCGCCAGCCTTGCAAGATGATTTCTACTTGAACCTGGTGGATTGGTCCGCACATAACGTTTTGGCTGTGGGACTCGGGAACTGTGTTTATCTGTGGAGTGCTTCGACTAGCAAGGTCGATTAGTGTTACATTTTGTTGTTTCTTTGCACGATCCAAGTAACCGAAGCTTTCCTGTTCTTGCAGGTCACGAAACTGTGCGACTTGGGACATGATGACGCTGTGTGCTCAGTTGCGTGGACTCACCGTGGAACTTATCTCGCGGTTGGAAGCAATGCGGGAGAAGTACAGGTAAATGTAATATGATCGCACATTCTTTTATTATCTCCTCTTCCAGATTTGGGATGCAATACGCTGTAAAAAAGTGCGAACTATGGAGGGACACCGGACACGAGTTGGAACTCTGGCATGGAACTCGGTGACTCTATCTTCCGGAAGCAGGGACCGCAACATTCTCAACCATGATGTCAGAGTGCCTGAGGATTATACGAGCAAGCTTTGTGGTCACAAATCTGAGGCAAGCTCTGTGATGTTCTTCTTGTTGTATTCTGTCTTACGTATCGACTGCAGGTCTGTGGCTTGAAATGGTCCTTCGACGACAGAGAACTAGCTTCCGGTGGCAACGACAATCAGGTATTTTGAGCTTCATCCGATCTTTAGCTAATGTTTTCTTGGTTTCCATGGTAGCTTTTTGTCTGGAACCAATTGTCAACACAGCCCGTTTGCAAGTTTAGCGAGCACACAGCCGCAGTGAAGGCTATCGCGTGGTCACCACATCAACACGGGCTTTTAACCTCTGGTGGTGGAACAGCCGACCGATGCATAAGATTCTGGAACACGTCGACGAACTCGCACATCAATTGTGTAGACACGGGTGGACAGGTACAGTTGCTGAAATTCTTGAGCGTCTACTAAGCCGAAGGAAACAAGGTCTGCAATCTCATGTGGTCGAAGAACGTGAACGAGCTCGTGAGCACCCATGGCTACTCTCAGAACCAGATTATTGTGTGGAGATATCCGACCATGACAAAAGTAAGTGTCACTTGCCTCACACGAAGAGGGATGACATCTGTTCTTGCTCTTTTAGCTGACAACACTCACGGGACACACATACAGAGTTTTATACCTTTCCATGTCTCCTGATGGTCAAGTAAGCTCTCTCCCTTGAAGAGTCTTCTTTTTTCTGTCCTGACAATCTGCTTGCTATTCCAGACAATCGTCACAGGTGCCGGAGATGAAACGCTACGATTTTGGAACGTGTTTCCATCACCAAAATCTCAGGTGTGAAGCTACCAATGGTTATGGTTCTCTCTAATTTTTCCGTTCTTTGTTCTAGAATGCTGTCCGGGACAGTGGGATGTGGTCGCTTGGTAGAACGCACATAAGATGAGAAGAGTAGACAAATAGAGGGCGCGTCAAACTTTTTACTGGGCAAGCTCAACGCGTTGCTCTTTCTTTGTACATCTCCAAGCGTCTGTAACACTAAAATACGTTCTTGAGTCTAGAGGTGTTAGGGTTCTTGAGAGAGAGCTATGTTTGGAGTGCCATGGCCGGAGATGAACGATGGCGTACGATACGCCGAGATCTCCAGGCTTCCATCGTCTCAGCAAGGTAAGCTAGCAGAGTAAATCGCATTTGTTCCCATTTACAACACAGGTGAAAGCGTTTTGGAGTACTACGCGTCGAGATACCAGAGCTCCGCTTCTAGAGAAGGGTAAAACTCAGAATGTTCTTTTGTAATTTGGAGTTGTTGAGCTCTTGGCTTGCAGTTGGCTGAGAAGAATTCTCAAAGGACAGGTAACTTTCACGAGTAGTATTGGATTCCACTCGTTTGTTTCTTAGAATTTTGTTGTAGATTGAAATCAATGGAGAAGTCGTCACTTCCCCGGACGCCTTGATCAGGTAGAAGTTTCATAGCTCCGGTTTTCTTATAGTTTCCTTCTCCGATCTCCCTTTTAGGAACAACGCGTCGCTGGTGTACCACAGGTTCCCTTGGGAAGAACCAAGCGCACCATTCATGCTTGAAATACTGTACGAAGACGAGCATCTGGTAGGAATGTGGTATTTTGTTTTCTCATTGATCTGGATCTGAGTGCTTCAAAATGGTAGCTTGCGATTAATAAACCATCGGGCTTGCAAGTTCTACCGGGTGGTCTCTTTCAGCAAAGAACTGTGCTGTCGCAGTTGCAGTGGCGAGTGACAGACCAAGTAGAAAGAAATCATCCAACACCTGTTCATCGGCTCGGAAGGGGAACATCAGGTGTGTATGTGTGTGGTACTTCTCTAACTAAAACATTTGTGTATTTTAAATACCTGCATTTCTCAGGAGTTTTGCTATGCGCTAAGTCCGATCAGGCCAGATGTGTCCTAGGAACGAAGCTAGCTTCCGGCACTTTGCGTTCAGGTATAGAAGGTAAGCTAGCTTCATTCAACCATTTCAATATTGCAAATGACAACCGACCTTTCATGAAGACAGGTTTGAGATGTTGTCGAAGGTGTACAGGGCTCTGGTCTGCGGTATTGTCCAAGATGATAAGGTGATAGTAGTAGTAAAAGAAGGAAACTATTACTTATTCCTCTTTTTCCCGTGTAGATTTCTATTGACCAAGCTATAGGGAGAGCTCATTATCCTGGAGTTAGAGGAGGACTTTACATGGCCGTTGCCAAAGGTATGAAACTAAGAAACAGATCTTCATTTACCGATGCAAGCAGGGAAACCTTCTCACAGCAAGGTGACAACACTGAAGCGGAACACGGAAGAAAACAGCACAGTTGTGGAGGTGATTATATCCATTCTGCGCTTTGTCTCAGTGAGTCTTCATTCGCAGGTAGAGATATTCTCTGGACGTGCTCACCAGATACGGATTCATTTGGCAAGCATCGGCCACCCTTTGGTCGGTAAGTTACGAAAAAATCTCCTTTACTGATGCTGTCGCTAACGGATTGGAATCTCAAAATGCAGGCGATCCTCTTTACGTGCGCGGTGGACAACCTTCAATGCAGGTTGTGAGCACCCTGGAACGAGCGAGTGTCGCAGAGGACGGGTATCAGCTCCTTGGCTCGTTGCTCTTGCCAATCTCACTCATGTTTTCTAACAGAGGCTATGAAAGACCAGAAAATCCATTGCCTGGAGACTGTGGTTATCACTTGCATGCTCATCGGCTCACGTTCCATCACCCTGTGACGAACCAGGTAGAAACAAGATGGTTTAAGTTCATATAGTTGACCACAGATCTCAAAATCTGATATATATTTTTTCGCTTGCAGCGTTTAGAGATCGTAGCACCTTTACCACCCGAGCTGGAAACGGAAAGTCCGTTCTGAGAGAGAGCAGTTTCTTCGACGCGTGGGGCAAGCTCTCGCTCGCAACTTGTCACGCCGGGCATCCGCCACGTGGACAGCCTTTGCATGCTTGCGGGCTCTCAAACAATCGGTTACAAATATCAGGCACTCTCAGACCCTCGTTTAGCTTGATCTCTCTCTCTCTCTTCTCGTGGTATGGTGGTTGTCGCCGCTGTGTTTCGCTCACCGCTTTTTTTGCCTTCGTCAGGATCTTGTCCGGTTTTGAGCAGCGGCAGCCGTCACAGAATGTGGAAGCTGGGTGGATTCGTGCGCTCCGGCGTCAAGCTCGCCACTCCCGCCACTCAAAGGCGATCTTCCTACGTTGCCTCGTCGAACATCCCCCGAGCAAGGAGAGTCTACGCAGTTCCTCCGGAAGAAGTAAGCTTTTCTTTGGTTTTCTCCTCCAGATCATAGAGCAATGTAGGTCCTTATTGATCGATCGCCTCTGCAACCAACAGGATCCCAGCCAGTCTTACCACACGCGAGGATACGCAAGCGAGGCACAGACCAAGGTTAACGATGCCGAGCAAAAGGCCGAGGAAGCAAAGCAGGGAATGAAGCAAAAAACCGACGAGGTTAGTGAGGAGGCCAAGGCGAAGAAGGAGGAGGCAAAGTCCGCCGCTAGCAAAGCAGCCGAGGATGCCAAGGCCAAAGCCGAGGCTACCAAGTCCAAGGTCGGCGAAGCCACGGACAAGGCCACGAGCAAGGCCAAGGAAACGGTGAGTTCGGGCTCGCAGAAGGCCACGGAAGTGAAGGAGTCTGCCAAGGAGAAGAGCGAGGAAGCCAAGGAGCGCATCAAGAGCAAGACAGGAGAAGCTGCCGAGCGGACTGGGGAGGTGAAGGAGACTGCTAAGGTGAAAGCTGAACAGGCCAAGGAGAAAGCTAGCGAGATGGGATCCAAGGCGAAGGAGACTACCGAGGGGACGGCCGAGAGTATGAAGCACAAGCTGAGCGAGACGACGCAGGCCGTCAAGGAGAAGTTGCAGGAGACGATCGAGGGTGCCAAGGAGCCTTTCCGCCGGATGAAAGAAACTCTGGCCGGGAAGAGCGAGGAAGCGAAGCAATCCGCCGAAGAGACTGCCGACAAGGCAAAGAAACAGGCTCGTGAGAGCACGTAAATATCTTTGCTTGCCTCTTTCGTTTTGTTTTGATCTTCCAAGCAAAAGATTTACCAGAAAGTCCAGAATTTCGATTCATCAACTCGAGAGATCTGTGGCGGACAAGGAGTCAGCTAGCACACCAGATCAAGCCAAATGGCCATAAGAGGGAAAATTTAGAGACCTCGATTCACGTTTACTTTGTTTGTTGCTATGCTGCCGTGTAGTACTTCCTATGAGACGAAACTGAGTACTGCCGTACCATTGGAGGAGCGATGGCGGCCTTCGTGAAGCCGCTGCTGCTCTGTTCCTTGACGTAGTTCCACTTGTCTTGCAAGAGGTAGACGACGGCCATTACGGCAATCTGGATCGAAAAAAGGATGTTGAGAATTCTCTGGCTCTTCTGAGTTATCATCTCGTAGATTCTCAAACCGTTGTACACGTTGTAAAAGCCCAGGATGATGGTGGTGGTTCCCAGTAGCCAATGAAGAACGAACCACACCGGTCGAGCAGTCTGACCACTGTTAAGCAAAACAGATAAATCACGGAGAGTAGACGTGGATCAAGCTTACGTCCGGGGACGGATAATCCCGATAAATGGCTGTACCCAAGCCACAGCCCACAGTGCCAAGCCAAGTCTCTGATGAGTGTGCATGAACTGGTTGGAAAATTTCCGGAACGACAAGACAGCACCACCGGCCGAGACAAGAAGCGCGATGGACTACAAAACGATACAAACTACATTTTCGTGACGCACTAATTAAAGAGATGCGAAACAAACCTGGATAATCAAATGAGCGTAGAAGACAATCGCGATTTTGTCACTGGCAGCTTCTCGGCTGTGACGAGCACAGCGAGAGAAACGAACCACCAAAGTACCGAGCGGTATCAACAATCCAAACGATCCCCACATCAACCATCCATGGAGCTTAATCCATTTGTAAGGATCCTGTAAACAAGTAGATCACTCAAGCATCAACTTGAGAAAACTAGAATTGAAAGAAAAGTACCTCAACTCTCTGGAACGCGCTGGGCTCCGCTGCTAAAGCCACAGACAGAAGCTGCAAAATGATGAAACACAGACTAAGGGTGGCCATGCTTAGCCCCTCCTCCTTGTGTGATAGTTTCCAGGAAACGTCAATCAACAATCACCAGAACAGCTTCGAATCAAGCGAGGACTTCATAAACAGAAGAAAGAGACAGAGGCAAACCGAGAAGAGGAGCAGCACTGCACCCTCAAACCCAGGCATATGACACTACTGCACAAACTCAAGCACATATATTCCAAGACAAGGCAAGCAGATAATAGAAAATGGTGGCCATCTCTTTTACGGTCGTGCAGTCACGATTATGCGTCGCACGACTACAGAAACATGTCCATAGGCGAGTTAGTTGCGAAACTGGTCATGGCCACCTCTCAACAACTACGTCCCGTTGCTATACTTTTTCAGGGACACTGAGCTCTTGTTTAATCCACTCGCAAAGGTCGTCTAGCTCCTCTGGTGTCGTCGAGTGATCAAGCCTGACGTAATGCAGAGGGATCGATCAAACTCCTGGACTAAAAGAAACAACAAAAGCGCCTTACCCTCTGTAAGACTTGAACGTGACGTTCTTGAACCCGCACTCCTTCAGTGCCCGCGCCGACATTTCGCCGAAGTTGTGATAGACGATGAAGTCATCTGCAGTACCTCATAAGCCCAGGAAAAAGGTCCAACTCCAAACTTCTTACTTTTCCCATGAGCCATGAAAATTGGAAGCTCCGCGGCCAATTTCAAGCAGTCTGGAGTTTCAGCAACTTGCTTTGGCAACAACCTAGCAGCACATGTTATACAACTCATAAACTGGCCTTGTGAGAGTGAAAAAAACTTACTTGCCTGCAGGAAGCCATCCACTGAGAGACATGACTGCGTCTATCTTTCTAGTAAATGCCTTTCCATCCGTGTATTTCCCAAGAACCGAATGAGCAGCAGTGTACAAAGATGTTGCGCCGCCCATGCTAAACCCGCCGACCGCAACCTTCACTGCAAAGTTCTGACGGCTGTTAACCATTTGAGATGCTGAAGCCTTACCATCAGCGGGCTCCTTGGAAAGAAAGCTAGCAACATATGCAGCAGAAGAATCTAGGCCAAGAATATCATCTGGTCCTTCGTCCGAGAGCGATCCCACATCAAACCCTGAGAGACCAGAAAAATGAAACGATCTTCAGCGATATAGAAACACTAAAGGACGATCATTCTTACATGCGGTGCATGGATATCCATTATTAATGGTTACGGGCCGGACAGGCGCGGTCGGGACGATCCATCTGATCTGCAGCGCAAAATCAGCTTGCAAGAAAGAGTTTCTAGAGCTCACATTGTTTAGAGAAAGTGTCTTCAGAATGGAAGCCCAGCTGCACAGAAATGGAGCTTTAAAACTTCCACGAAACGAGAGAGCTATGAATTTACCCGTGGCCAGTATCCCCAAGACCATGCAACCAAACTACCGTGACGAGATGCTTGCCCTCCGGCTCGATTGTTATCGTTTTCCCCCATTCTGCCCAGGATCAAGCCAAACTAACGCATCGGCACTGCGCATTACGCCTAGATCACTACTTACTTCCTTGGCTCGGCTCCACTGTACTAGATCCAGCAGCGTCCATGCCCGAAATCCCGCAAATGCGCCGCCCCCGCAGCACCGGGAACTCACGCCTGGACCTCAGCAGCCGGGCGCGATGCCGTGTCGAGACGATCGATGGCAGCAGCACGACGTCCCCCTGCGCGCAAATGGAATAGGGTTTTGTTGCGAGAGCGCACTTGAAGTATGCCATGGCTCAACGCGATGTGAGCCGCTGGATTAAATTACAAAACGGACGGCTGGGAAGCGGTCCGGAAGAACCCTAATTGAGAATTTTCCTCTGGAGGCGGTCGAAAGCCGCGACGGTGCCTTCGATCGAGGAATGCTGGTGGCTGACGTGATGATCGTGATCGTGGAAGAAATAGGTGAGAATCCCCACCAGGCACAGCACGGCGCCGACGAGCGCCTTGTCGTAGCGCTCAAACCAGTGGAATTTGAACTGACTGGCGCCATAGAAGGAGAGGGCGACGAGTGTGAGCATCACGGCCAGAGTGCTGAAGAGGAGCACGGCCATGGCGAGGACGATGAATCCCCGCGACGCATTGCCCACTGCTAGGAACACCGGCAGGGTCGTGGCGCACGGCGACAGCGTTGGGACCAGGATCAATCCCGCCACCGCCATTTTCTCCATGGAGTGATTGTGTGAGTGATTGTGGCCGCCCTTACCGAGCAGGAAGAGGATCACGTAGCCAGCGCCCAGGAAGATCAGGAGGAACGACGCCAGCGTGTGGACAGTCTCCTCGCCGGCGATGGTGTTGGCCATGGTAATCGCTGTGAAACCCAGGAGCCCGGTGGAGATTACGTGACACACTGCTCCCAGCGCCGCTGCGATCGAGAAACGAATTCAATACGCTCGGATCGAGAAATTTCTACTTACTGACGAGCAGCGTTCGCGAAATCGTCCACTTCTGGGCGCGCCCGACGATCGAGAAGGGCAGCCAGTGCGTGGGGATGAAAGAATGGAGCAGCGACACTGTCGCGATGCCGCCGACTGTGGAGAGCTCCGTGGCCGTTAGGCCCGACGCCATGATTCTGGATCTAAAGTCTGCTGCCACAGATCTATCCAACCTAGAGCTCTTCCAGCACAAATCCCTCTAGAGCCCTAGCAAGGAACTACATGAGCCGTTGGATCACGACTCATTCAAGAAGCATGCGAGCTTAGAGACGGTCGGATTTAATTTGCTCGTCTCCAGTCCTCCCAGCGTCTTCTTATCCGGAAAATAGGGCATCGAATCCACGAGCTCTCTCGCAGCTCCAGCCTCGCAGGAGCGACCGAGAGCTTCCGCCATGACGCTGTAATGCTCGATCCAGGGAGCCAGCCGATGGTCCGCCGCCATGGAAGCGAAGATCCGCCCCGCATTCTCGACGAGGCCCAGGTGATTGCATCCGATGAGCGCGTGGAGCACCGATATCTCGTCCGCGCGCATCCCTTCCAGTAGCATCGAATGGAAGCTCTCCAGCGCGTCACCGCCACGACCAAATTGGCTGAATCCCGCGGCCATTGTGTTCCAGGCCGCGAGATCTCTAGAGGGCGAGCGATCGAAGATCTTCTTGGCATCTTCCAGATCCCCACTGCGGGCAAATGCAACTAGCAGCGCATTCCAAAAGAGGGCACTTCTTTGAGGAAGATCTTTGAAGATTTCACTCGCTCCAGTGAGATTTCCAGTGTGTATGAAGGCCCCCATTAAACTACTCCACGACGCTACATCCCATTCTGGCATTGAATCAAACAAGTTCTTGGCAAGCTCGAGATGCCCATTAGTGGCATATGACTCGAGCATAACATTCCACGCAACCAGGTCCCTTTCGGGCATAGATGTAAACACTTCTCGAGAATTGTCCAATCTTCCACAGCAGGAGTTTGCTACTATTATGCTACAAAATGATGCCAATGACCAAAAAGGCATTTTCCAAAAGAGTTTGTTGACTTCCTCTAAGTTTCCAGCTGCGGCATTTGCCTGCAACAGGGTGTTCCAAGACTTAACGCTGTGTTCAGGCATTTTCTCATAGAAATACCTCATCCCTTTGCTTAACTCTCCCGACCTGGTGTAGAGCGTGAGGATTGCAGCCCACGAGTTTGCGTCTCTCAGCTCCATTTTCGAGAAGAGACCCATTGCTTTCTGAAACTGGTCTTTGCTCGTCGTGAGTGCTGTCAGCATTACATTAGAGGAGATGATATCAAACGCGGGAATTTGATCAAAAAATGCCACTGCTCGATCCATGTCCCCCTTTGAGCAGTGCAATTGGAGCATACAAGTCCATGAAACAAGATCGTGTAGAGGCATGTTTTGGAACAGGTTCTCGCTCTCAAAAGCATGGCCAGAAGTTGCGTACGAGGATAGCATTGCGTTCCAGGAAACTAGAGTCCGAACTGGCATACTATCAAAGACTATCTTTGCGTCCTCTATATGCCAGTTCTGGGTATATGCGGAAAGCAAAGCAGTCCATGCTACCACATTTTTTATAGGCATTCCATCGAAAACCCATTTAGCACGATCTACACGGCCACATCTTGCATAGCCTTGGACCATCACTGTCCATGTCACAACGTTTGGATTTGGCAACTTTTGAAAGAACGATTCAAGCTCGTTTACATTACCAAGCTGGGCATATGCAGTAAGCATGGCATTCCAAGAAACTTGGTTTCTATTAGGAATCCTGTCAAACAATTCTTTTGCTTCTTCGTAATGGCCCTCCTGTACCAGAGCTGTTAACATCGCATTCCAAGTTACCGTGTCAGGAAACTTAAAAGAGTCGAACAGAGCCTTTGCTTGAGCAACATACCCGCTCTGGGCATATGCTGAAATCATAATGTTCAACGAGAACACGTTTGGATGAGTGAGACTGTCAAAGATCCTCTTCGCGCGGTCGATGCGCCCGCATTTGCCATGCATTTGGATGGCACGGTTGGCAAGAAAGGTGTCTTGTTCAAGTTTCGCCATCCGGCGGCTAAGAAAATCTGGTCGATTATAAAACTGGGCAGCAAAGTCCATACGTTTGTCTCAAGCATTGTTTGATTTTGTAAGATCTGCCGTACACAATGTCAATCTGCCGTACAACATGTGCATGAGGACGAAATATGGCGGCCGGCCGGATACTGGTGGCGGCGGCGGCGGCTGGCCAGACCATTTAAATTTCAGGTGTTTCTCTTCCCAAACTTAGTTAAAGTTGAGTCTTCGATAGATCGTTCTTGGATCCCAGCATGAGTCCATCTGAGAAGCTAATTGGATCTCAAACGCCAGCAGCTCCATCATCTACATTGACAAAGAAGTCACTGAGATCAAGTAAGAAGAGAGATGAAATTTTCTCGTGGTTTTATATGTTTCCGATGCAGTTGTGAGGGAGATCGCAGAGAGGCTGTCGCAACCCACAGCTGAATCACAACATCCATTGCCCCAGCAACACTCCACTAGCAACTGGTAAGTCTCATGGAAACAAGAGTTTCAATCTCAAAATCACCCTCTTTTCTTCGTTTGCTGCCAGGATCCTCATCATGAGTGCTCTAGACAAGTAGACAATTTTGTTTCGAGCTAGGATCCAGCAAGAACAAAACCATAGTGTTCTTCCTGGATCCTTCAAAGCAGCATAAATAGTGTGTGTACTCCCTCTCCTCATACAGACTTGGAATTGAGAAGGCTCTTGTCGCTATTGATTTTCCAGTTCATTACAAACTTCGCTTTTTCGTTCTCATCGCTCTATACATCCCGCGGCAGCTGGAGCTCTATAATATCTTTCCGAGGTAACGGTTGAAGCTCACTCGATGGGCCGTGGCCCAGTTCTTCCAAGTTAATCGGGTCCATGTTACTTGGCTCGTCGGAAACAATCAGATAAGTAATCTCCCTGTCCACTCTAAATGCCAAGTACCCCACGGCAATCAAGTAAACAAGGATCATCCCAAAAACGAGGATACCAATCATCACTTGGGCTACCATTGCCAGGGAGCTCTTGAGGAGCCACTTCACAAACAAGGAGGTAAGATAGTACACGTTGATAGACATAACAGCACCACCAATTAACCATGTTGTGCACATCACCTGTAACACAGTTTGATGCTCGTAAAGTGCGAATACAGTTCTCACTTCTTCCACTTACCGGCCAAGAGTTAGCATAAGGTCCCATTTTCACTTTGCTACTAGTGAATTTCAGCAGCGGAATAAGAACAAAGGGAAGAACAAAAGATAAAACCATCTAGAAAACCAGAATGTCAGTTAGAAGCATCGAAAACTTGAGAAGACGAGCACTCACAGAGACAATGATGATTAGTTGTCCAGCAGCGCTAGAACCACCAATAAGCGCAACAATTAGACTTGGAACAATTGCTACCGCTCGGGTTAGTAAGTTTCGAATCCAAGGTTTAAACCTCAAGTTTAAAAATCCCTGCATCACGTACTGGCCGGCATATGTGCCTGTAATCGTTGAGCTTTGCCCGGAGGCAAGCAATGCAACGCCGAAGAGGATCTTACTCCAACGTCCCAACACATTCTGCCGTTAAAAAGAAAAAAAAGAAGAAGAAAAACTTAGAAAGTTCCAAATGACCATGAAGAAGTACGCACCTGCAGGAGGAATGAGGCCCGGTTTAGATCCAAGTCATTACAGTTTGCTCTATTCTCGGCTGATAAGTCTGGTTGCGAACACACCGAGCCGCTAACAGCAATAACACATACGTTGATTAGAAAGGCGAAGAAAAGTGCGAATCCACTCTCAAACATATAGTACTTGCATCCTTGCTACATGAGAAAAACGAAAGTTCATGCTAGAAGCTTTGAAGACTTTGAATTACCTTGATTCCCTTATCAGAGCGAGGAATTCTTCGAGTCAGAACCAATGCCGAGTGAAGAAACAGGTTGTGTGGCATAATCATAGCCCCCAAGAGAGAAATAGCCAGCCCAGTGGCACCGTCGCCTTTAAGTTGAGGCACAAAGAGCCCTTTCAAAACTAGTGCAGCATTTGGTTTCGCGTAACCAAGCTCGGCAAAAAAACATCCAGTCATTATCATCACCAGTGCAGCGATAATAAGCTCCAGCTTGCGCACCTAGAATCGAAAAGCTGTTAAACAAAATCACCGGGAGAGAAGCCGCGCAAATTGAAAATACTCACTCCATACTGTTGCAAAGCCAGGAGGAGAAGTGTGCTGAGTCCAGTTAACAGGACGCCGATCCAAATAGGTACACTAAACAGAATGTTAAGCGCAAATGCCGTGCCTATAACTGGCAGAAAAAACGAAGGGAACAAACATTGACTTTGCAACGCAGACAAAATGCCTAAACGAACCTTCGGGAATATCAGCTGATATGACGGCAACTTCGGCCAATATCCACAGCAAAATCGACACAACCTTGGGATATTCGGTCCTACAGTGCTCGGCGAGATGCTTCCCTGGAAGGTGAAATATAAAGAAATAGTCACTTTGCGTGCTTGAGCAAGACTTTGTGTATTTTACCAGTGACCACACCCAAATTCGCGGCCAGGGACTGGATGATCAAAGCCGAAACGGAAGCCACCAAGATAATCCAGAGCAGCTGCAAGGATTTCAGGTCACATAACTCAAGAAACAAGATTTAGCAATGCCTACCTCATACTGATATTCCGCGCCGGATTGGAGATCGCTCTCGACTGCAACGTTGTCAGGAAACGAAGAAAAAAGGAGTAAGAGAAAGGAAAGAACGAAGGAACCAAGCTCACAATTTCCAGGATCAATGTAAGCGATGCAAACCAAAAACCCCGGCCCCAAAAACGCTAGCAGCTTCCTCCATCCTTCTTTCTGATCAATTAGTGTTCATCCAGAGATGAGAAGAGAGGGAGAAGAGATCAGAGGAACAAAATAAGAACCAAGGAAAGAGAGAACAGCTGCATTGCTCACCTCCACTACATCCACTTGATTCTTCATCGGCTCATCGATGTCAGTGAGATCCATTCGCTGCTGTTGCTGCTGCTGCTGCTGCTGCTGGTGCCGCCTCGCCTCGTCATGGAGCGGATTGGACGCTCTCATCAGAAAATCGATGGAATTCCCAATCCAATCGCCGAGGCAGCGCTGCTAAAAAGAAACAGAGAGAGCTCTATTAGGACCCTAAAAAGGGCTTAACACAGCATATATTCTCCTAATTGCGTAACATCATTAGCCCTTTTTCTTTCCTACTAAAGTACCTCATTTTCAATGGTAGAGCAGCCTCTTGCGTGTTGAAAATTGCGAGAATGACACCACCGATGACTTCGAATCCTTTTTTTTTAATCTAGAAGTGAGTGAAAGGAGCTCGATCCATTGATGCATCTTAAAAGATCATACCTTTGATCATGGCGTCCGGCTCTTTAAATGAGACGACACCACGGAAGTGCGTCTTCACGGCCGGACAGGCGTCTCCCGCATTGCGTAAAACTCTACATACCGGAAGATTGGCTTTCACTGTCCTCTCCTCTTCGTTTCCAGGAGGTTGTTCTCGGATACAATTGCGTTGAGATCGTCCTTTACTTTGTCAATGTCCGCGATTTCCTGCTCACACCCTTCCAGCTTTGCTTCGAGGTCCGCTATTTCCCGGTCCAACTTGTCCATCTCAAGGACTTTCTCCACAAGGCCACCAAAGCTCTCGTGCATGCCGGTCAGGATCCTGTAAGCCAGCCTGCACTGCGGCTCAATCTTGGCGTCCCTGGACGAAGTCATACATGAGTTTACGAAAAACACTAGCATTACAGAGACTTTAGCGCACCTGAAGATGAGCTCGTCAACCAGGAGGTGGATTCTCCCAAGCCGCTCTTGTGTCGCATTGTAATCTCTCTGAAGAATGCGTGTCTCGTGAATGATCTTTGTCACATCCGTCTCTTGCTTTTTGCTGTTCTTCACTAGCTCTGTGATGCGACGGACGTAGCTGCCTTTCGGCGCCTGCTTGGGACAATTAGCCAGCCTTGTCGTCAACGATGCCTGCTCTTCTTTCCTGTCGTTGAGTTTTTGCTTACACGGCTACAATAAGAAAACGGTGGTACCTTGCGGCGACCTTTAAGGAGATATCCTCTATCTCTTTCAACATTTTCTCCTCCAGAATCGTCGTCGATTGATTTGACAATATTTCCAGCGAGCGTTGAGAATCACTTATTTCTTTCTCGTAATGCTCCTTCGCCGTTTCCCTGAATGGAAAACAAAATCTGAAATGGCTTAACAAAATATTAAGCACGTACCAATCCTTTTGTGCAAGATCAAAAGATTTCTGGCTCGTCTCTATATCAGACTCGAGCTTCTCCAGAGCCGAGTGCGGACTTGAGCAGTTTTTTATCAGCTTAACAGCCTGTTGCAAAACCAGTAAATCATCCTCAGCGAGCCGAGCTTTCTTCTCTTCCTCGGTAACCGATACGTAGTCTTCGGAGTTATCTTTCTCGTATTTTGCAATCTACCAGAGCGGTAAGGCACAAGCTTAAAAGCAGTTACAGCACAAAGCTCGTTTGGCTACCTTTGCTTGAGTTTCTTTCAACTCGCTCAGCAGTTCGATATAGAGCTTCTCCTTGTCTGGGGTGATGTCCAAAAACTTTCCTCCGGCGATGATTCGGGGCTGGCCGCCATACTCTTTGCCTGTACGACCATCTCCCCCTGGATCTTCTGAACTGAAAGTCGACGAAACATTCTCAGCGTCATCATCCGAGCCGCTGTCCAACGTACGATAAGGAAGAACTTTCTCTTCTGTGTCAGACCACCCCAGCAAGGCTTGTCTAACCACAGCATCAATGTTAGAAGTGCCAGTTTCTTTTCTCGACGTCATACTCTTCCGTCTACGATTTGTTCGACCATGACTCGAGCTTGGCGTTGTTTTGGAAATCTTTTCGAGTAGAAACCGGAGGAGGCGGTGCACATCAGTTTCGTTTGGGTAAAGGAACTGCGACCAGCTCCTGCCGAAAGTGAAATCAACTTCTTGCAAAGAAAAAGAAAAAACCAGCCATGCAATTCTATCTTCTGATGTTGTCTAACACGAAGGAAAGAAGAACGAGATCTCATGAATTGTGCTACGTCCAAGCAAAACAAACTGAAAACGATGTGCTTACCTGATGGAAGTTAAGATTCTCGCGGTAACCGAGCTGCGTCACTCCCTCAGCCAGCTGCATACACACTCTAAATCGTACCGAAACCGATTGTGGGACAGATCCAGGCATGTAGACCTCCTCCCTGTATCCGTCGCCGCCGATGATCCGCAGCGCCTGCGAGCACATCGAAATGAGAGCAGCAGGGCCAATGTCGTGCACAGACGCCACTCCCCGCGGCATCACGATCCCAGCCAGCTCCAGCGCCTCGAGCAAAATCCTCTGCGCATCCTCCATCGGACAATAACCCTAAAAATGTAGGCCCCAAAATAAAGAGACAGAGCCCTAAAAGCAGGGCCCCTGTTCTGACCTAAAAGTTGCTTTGCTATTTGCTAGAGAGAAGAAAATATCTCTAGCCACAGAGACACCACATTTGGAGGTTAAAGCCTTTGCCAACGTCGACAATCCACCAAACGATGCAATGCAAGGCTTTTTGTAGAATTTTCAATGCATACGAACTCATGATAGTTTTTATAATCATTTTAGGCTGGGCAAGTCAATGATTGAGTGAGTACCCATGGCTTCTTTGTTTTGACTCCTCGGTACGCTCAATTTTAACTCCCCGGACGACCAGCAACGAATCTTGACTAACAAGGCCATGAAAATAGTAATGAATTCTAGAGTATTGTTCTTCATGCAATGTATAGATAGCATTAGAATTCATGGCTCACCAGGAATTGATGATATAGCACATGGTCTGAGTTTTGTTCGTTTGACAACATGTAGTTTACAAGCTCTCTCTTGCGTGTTGATCTCATCCCGTAAGTTCCTTGGTTGATCCATCACAATCTCTCGACCCAAAGGCCAATTGGCTTGGGCTCCAAACTAGCCGTCAGTCGGGTGTGGGGACTGAGAGTAAATTCGATTTGTCACTGTCCATGCGAGCGATTGAGCTTTAAAGGGAAGTTCGGGTCCACCACCTTTTATTTTGCTCATCTTTCTGGGGAATAAAATAGCTATTCTCTAGATTTTTTTTGGGGGGGGAATAATATTGGAGTTGAGATGGAACATCCAAGTTTTCATGATGAAAAGCTCAAGAAAATTCCCTCCATGCGAAGTACTGTAAATCATACAAAACGCAGTTTGTCAAATGCCAAGACATGGACAATAACTTTGGATTGATTTCTCCAACGCAATACATGGTTTCGGAGCAGAGCCCCAAAAGAACACAAAAAATGATCTCGAGAGGAACGCGAGAAATAGACAAGAACAGATACTAAATATTATAGATCATAAGCTCTGGCTCCAAATTCTCTAGGCATAAGCTTTGATATTTACAAAAGAGTTGATTTTAGAGAAGAGAGAGAGAGAAGGGAAAAAAAAAAAGGAACCGAACTTTTTGTTGCCATATGTTCACGACGTCCGATTATCGATCGATTCGGAGCAAGCAGCCCATCGCCCATCGCTAAAAACTGTCGGCTCGATCGTTCCAAAAGAACGCGATCAATTCCTCGCAACGCTTTGTCTCTGCTGGTGGTGGTGGTGGTGGCTATGGCTATGGCTACCAGAACCAATCTGATCTCCACCACCACCATGCGCATTGTGACTCTCGGAGATGCTCTCCAGCGCAGGCCTCCAAATGCCCGATCTTCCGGAAGACGAGCCGGAGGAAGAACCACAAGAAGAAGAAGACCTGCTAGATCTCCGCGAGTGTTTGGCGGCGCCACCGCCGCCACCAACCTTACGCGGAAGATAGTTGTGATCTTGGAGAATATCCGCCGCCGCCACCGCGTCCGCCGCTTTCATCTCCTTCTCCACCAAGAGCTGCTCCAAGTAGCGCTTGGAAACCACCAGCGTCGTCACCCCGCCTTCCTTCTTCACCCGGAATGGCGGGTGATTGGCGGCGCCGCGAGTGGATTGCTCCGCCGCTGGTTTGGGCGGGGGTGGCGGAGCTGGAGCGTCACTCTTGGAACGGCTCCGCTGCTGCTTGGAGCTCTTGACCTCGTGATGGGCGGCGGCGGCGACGCTCACATTCTCCTGCGAGTGGCACTGGAACTTGTAGGCACGGCACCCCACCTCGGCGCTGGAGCTCCTGGTGGTGGCGGCGGAGGGATCCAGCGGCAGCAGCAGGAATTTGGGATTGGAATCCTCGGCGCTGAGGCATTTGGCAAGCTTGAGCTTGTCCTCCTCTGTTGACGATGAGCGAGGAGGAGACGAGGACGAGGACGAAGAAGGAAGAGTGGAGAGGGATGGATTGGGAATGGAGTTTAGACCTGCTGCCAGCGCCCCCGCTCTGTACTTCTCCTGCGCCCAGATGAGCTCCGCCGCTCGAATCGGGCGGATTAGCCGCTCTACTCTGCCATTCGTGTTCACCACCTGGACGACCTCCATCGCTCCACAGATTAAAACGCAAGACATCAAATTCCCCATCGCTTCCTCCTTCTCCCCTATTTGTGTGGTCTTCCCTCTTTAAGGCGAGAGAGTCTCGCAACAAATGCCGGCGCAGGGCATCGGCGCACGGATTCGCGCGAGCGACTGGATTGCAGCAGCGACACGATTCGATTCAATTAAATCCTCTACGATGGACCGAAACCTGGGAGTGATTCAAGGAGGTGAGAGATCTCCAGCGAAAGGGAAGGGAAAAGAAAAAATGCCCTGCTCTTTCCGTGCGGATTCTTGATGGAAATCAATGCCAGGAGAGGAGAAAAGCGAGGAGAACAATTCAATCCCGAGCAGCATCCATCCACCAGCTATATGCTTTTACGTCACACCGCCCGCCCTCTTTCCTTGCTCGCTCTGGGATAAATTCAATGAAGAACAACGCGAGCCAATCAACCCATCCGCAATAATATAGGCCCTGAACCAGAATATGCCCGTGATGCGTACATACAGTACCAGGAAGGTATTGACACACATCCGACCGTACAGGATGTAACGGCCTAGATGCCGCCACGATCATGTCATGTACGGGAAAGTTTTTTCCACCGTTCTTTCCGCTTGTTTTCTCTCGATCCAGTTCTTCGACTCGGCAGTGAGTCTTCGAACTTAATGGCTGTCAAGTGAAAGCCATCTTTCCTGATTTCTAGCGGCCGAAAGATTGGAACAGCACCAAAAGGAAACACTTACTTTAATGCGATCGAGGAGCTCGGCATAGCAGCAGTAGACCCCGTGGTCTCGAGTTGCGAGACTCGTTCCTCTCCTACACAGGACCAGAGCTTTCAAACCGTGCTTTAGCCTTTCAAAGTGCGAGTGAGAAAGCCTTATAACAAGGGGAAAATAAAGAAAGCTCAAAAGAAAAGTCTAGCCAGGCCGGTGCTGCGCGCGAGAGAGTAAAATACCTATGCTTTTGCAGGCGGCTGTCTACTGCCCGGCGTGACTCTTTTCTCTTCTTGTGCGCTCCTGCAAAGCTGGGATGGCTATTTACATGTACAGGCCCTCCGGGACGCCTTCTTTCTTCTTGTACATGACCTTCTCTTTCGCCTTCTTGAAATCAGCTTGAGTTACCTGGAGAAGAAGAAAATCGTTACAAGAAAGTTGTGAAAAGCATTGAGAAACTACCTTCATCCGCCGTTCTCTTAGTGCCAGAAGCCCAGCTTCAGTGCACATTGCCTTGATGTCAGCTCCAGAGAATTCATCCTTCGTCATCACAAACTCTTCAAAGTTCACATCGTCAGAGAGTGTCATTCTCGATGTATGGATCTGCAAGAACCAAAGTGGTTGGGAAAAACAAACGCGCACAAAAAATAAGCACGACGTCACCTGAAAAATGCGTCGTCGGGTTTTGATATCCGGCAAAGGAAACTCGATTTTCCGGTCAATTCTACCGGGTCGAAGCAACGCAGGGTCCAAGCTTTCGATGCGGTTCGTCGCTAGGATAACTTTCACGTCACCCCGAGCATCGAAACCATCGAGCTGGTTCAGCAGCTCAAGCATGGTCCGCTGAATTTCGCGCTCTCCACCAGAGTGTGCATCATACCTAGAGAAGGTTGTTCCCAATTAGTTTCTGCAACAACCATGTAACGAAATCACCTTTTCGTTCCAACAGCATCAATCTCGTCAATGAACACAATGGACGGAGAAAGATCGTCCGCAACGCGAAAGAGCTCCCTAACAAGCTTAGGACCGTCTCCCAAATACTTTTGAATAAGCTCGCTGCCAACAACACGCAAGAACGTTGCAGATGTGGAGTTTGCAACAGCCTGTAGAACCAAAGCTAGTTAATTACGAAGTAGCACCTTCAAAGATGTCACATTTACCTTTGCCAGGAGCGTTTTGCCAGTTCCAGGTTCGCCATAAAGTATCACTCCCTTGGGAGGTTTGATTCCAATGTCCTCGTACAGCTCCGGATGCGTAAGTGGCAGCTCGACGGCTTCCTTGATCTCTTGTACCTGGGCATCCAAGCCCCCGATGTCGGCATAAGACTCTAGCGGAGCTTTTTCGACTTTCATCACCGACACCATAGGATCGACTTCGTCTTGCAACAATCCAACAACGGAGAGAACCTGCCGAAGAGAAACAAAGTAGAAACAAACGCTAGCAAGCAGGAAAACAGTACCTTATTGTGCATGAGGATCGCACACCCGGGCTCAAGCTGGTCCTTGTCCACAAACGAAAGAATGTTGACATAGTACTCTGGCCCGACCGACGACGAAACAATAGCGTGGTTCTCATCAATGATCTCCTCCAAGCTCCCCACGCTCATGGGCGATCCTCGGAGATCATCGACCTTGGATCTGTCCTCCTCATTCTTATCCTCCTGCGGCTTCAAGCGCTCTTGATTCGTCACGTACTCTTCCTCCATGAGCAAGTAATCCTTGACCCTCTCGAGCTTGAGAAGCCGGAGCTTGCATTTGGTGGCCGGCGTGACGAAAGGAAGGCGTGCCGCTGCCTCGGGGCCCTTCTGCTTGCGCTGCTTCCGCCCAACCCTAGTCGGCGGAGCTGCTGGCTCATACTTCTTCTCCTTCTTGTCCTCCTGCCTGCGATCTCCGGGCGGCCCGCCCTGCCTGGGAAATCCCGATTGACCCTGCCCCATAGATCGATCTCTTGGCGCACACCAAAAACCTACCTCACAGCTCGAGAGAAAATGAAGAACCCTAAAAGATGCCGCCTCCTGGTCTATGAAATTTCCAGAGCTCGATGGCCTCAAATCGGAATGGAGCCGACTCCTCAGGCACTTTGGCGATGCGCGCGACCTCTGCCAGGGCCGGATCGTCCACGAGAGGATCGTCGAGAGAGGACACCACTGCGACATCTACCTCGCCAATCTCCTCGTCCAGATGTATGGGAAATGCGGCAGCGTCGAGGACGCCTTGGCAGTCTTCGATGCGTCGTGGGGAAAGAACACATTCTCCTGGAGCATTCTCGTCGCGGCGTTCGTCCACAACGGGCGGATCGAGGCCGCCAGGCGCGCATTGGCGGCGATGCCGCAGTGGAACGCCGTGTCTTGCACCACGCTCGTCGCTGGATATTTCCACGAGGGAGATCCTGACGAGGCGCAGAGGATTTTCGACCTGATCCAAGAGCCTAGCATCGTCTCCTGGAACGCGCTTCTCGCCGGCTATGGCGAGCGCGGCGATCTCCGGGCGGCGCGAAGAATCTTCGATTCGATGAGCGAGCGCAGCACCGCGACCTACAATGCGATGATCCAGGCGTGCGTCCAGCACGGAGAATTCGAGCAAGCGAAGATCGTCTTCGAGAGCATGGCGAAGATCGTCGAGAAATCCAGGGCCATAGCCAAGGACAACTCCCACCACAGAGACGTGGTGACGTGGACGACGATGATCGAGGCATATGCCCAGAACGGGCATCTCGCGGAGGCAAAGGCACTGTTTGATGGAATATCCGGCCGGAACGTAGTGACGTGGACGGTGATGCTGGCGGCCAGCACCGCGGCCGGAAATCTCCACGTGGCGAGGGGGATATTCAACCGCCTTCCACAGCACAACGTTGTAACGGGCTAAGGTGACGCTGGTGATAACGGTGTCCAGTTTGGTGAAGCCCTAACCGAGTGCTGACGTGGCAAGTGGGCGAGCGAGGGTTCTTGGTTCGAGAGGGAGGATGGAAGGAGAGGAGTGTGGGTGCTGGATGTGAGCACACGGGGTGTTCTGTTGTGTGTTCTAGTGGTTCAGAGGTGGATCTCTCTTGGTTTCTCTGGTTTCTTTGCTAGTGTCCATGAATGGAGGCGGTCCCTGTTTTGGTGGAGATGAGGGGCATCCACATTGCTGAATGCTCTCACGAGCAGTGTGTGGCTATCCATTCTTGGACCAGCTATGGAAGATTGACGATTGTTAAATTGAGCATCATGAGTGGTTGCTAATTTGAGCAATGTAAACAGAGCTTGCTTTGTGTGGCATCGGGGACTTTCAGTGAGAATGCTAAAGGCATTACTGGAAAGTGATGCAGAAAATCGAGGCAAATGGCCTGATTTTTGAGGCATAGCAAGTGAGCCAAACAAGAGAGCTATTTGAACACCCCGTGTGTGCGGGTGAGAGGAAGCTTATTGTGGCTAATGTGGCTAGTGTTGAGCATGCTAGCATTTCTTTTTTGGGGGAATGGCAAGTACTAAAGCAAATGCTACTCAGGTGTAAAGAATGAGGGGGAGAAAATCCCAAAGGTGTATTTATTGAGCAAATTGTCATAAGGCCAGGGTGGGCAGGCTGTAATGGCTTTGAAATCAGTAAGTTATGGTGGCTCAAAATTCTTTCAAGTTTATGTAAAAGATTGCAGAGAGTTGCTTTTGATTCTGGTGGCTAATTATCTTGGCGAGATAAAAATGAGTGTGAATGATGTATTGTAAGTGGATGTTGGCTTGGCTTGGAGCATGGAGGTTGAGGTTTGATCTGTAAATATGATAATGTAAGAAGAGAAAATGGGTCTTTACATCTAGGAAAGCATGCATAATATTTGTTTCCTGGTAGAGCATAGTACAGATTTGATATTCTGGTTTGTGTGAGGACACACAAATTTTAACGGGGGAAAGACCGCTACATATGTAACGGGCTAAGGTGACGCTGGTGATAACGGTGTCCAGTTTGGTGAAGCCCTAACCGAGTGCTGACGTGGCAAGTGGGCGAGCGAGGGTTCTTGGTTCGAGAGGGAGGATGGAAGGAGAGGAGTGTGGGTGCTGGATGTGAGCACACGGGGTGTTCTGTTGTGTGTTCTAGTGGTTCAGAGGTGGATCTCTCTTGGTTTCTCTGGTTTCTTTGCTAGTGTCCATGAATGGAGGCGGTCCCTGTTTGACCGCTACAACGTCGTAGCCTGGAACGCGATCGTCCAGGCGGTTGCCCAGTTTGGAGATTTTGACGAGGCCAAGAAACTCTTTGACCGTACGCCATGCTGGAGCATTGTCTCCTGGAACGCGATGATCACCGCGTACGGACAGAGGGGTTACGTCGACGAAGCCCAAGAAATGCTCCACAGAATGTCCCAGTGGAATGTGGTGTCTCTCACGGCACTGGTAGCGGCTTACGGCCAAAACGGGCACCTAGATCTCGCCAAAGAACTCTTCCACTGGATGCCCGAGAGGAACATCATCACCTGGAACTCGATGCTAGCTTTCCACCCGGGAGATGGAAGCCATCGTCTGGAAGAAGTGTTTTCGCTCATGCCCTCCTGGGACCTGGCATCGTATAACTCTCTCGTCCAGGCACACGCGGAGCGAGGTAGCTTGGCGCGAGCTCGAGAGATCTTCGACACAATGTCCAAGCGCGATTGGATCTCCTGGCTCATCATAATCACGGCTTTCTCTAGAGCAGGAAAGGTTGACGAGGCTCGGAAACTCTTCGACGCTTCACCGGAGCCGCGGAACGCTGCCCTGTGGAGCTGTATGATAAGCTGCTACACCGACAACGGCCGCTTGGATGGAGCCAAGTTGATGTTTGACACCATGCCCGTCCCGAGCCTGATTTCCTGGACCACCATGCTCTCGGCTTATGCCACCGGAGGACGAGCTCGGGAAGCACTGCAGCTGTTTAGCTCGATGATTCTTCATGGCCTGGAGTGTAAGGAGGTGAGCTTCGTCACCGTCTTGAATGCCTGCAGCCATATGGGATGGGTCGAAACTGGCCGAGAATACTTCCTCTCCATGGTCTCCGACCATGGAATTCATCCTGTTCCTGACCACTACACTTGTCTTGTTGACGCCTTTGGCCGCGCAGGGCAGTTGAATAGAGCTCGGGATCTTCTTCTCAGTGTACCTTTCATGCCGGACTGTGCTGCATGGGGAGCTTTGCTGGGTGCTTCTATAGTTTATGACGATGTTCAAGTTGGCGAGTTAGCAGCGGAGCAACTAGTGGAGCTTGAGCCTGACCAAGCCACCACTTACGTGAAACTGGCTAATGTTTACGCGGCTGGTGCTCGGTTGACGTAGTTAATAATAAATGGTGCTAGAAAATTGTTCTTTAGATGTAGGAGTAAGCACAATCTTAAAAGGAGCGATACTTCTAGCGATCAATCCGTCAGTCGTCGAAATCGCCATGGTCGTGGTACCCACGGGGCGTACGTGAAGATTCCAGAAATGTGAAGATTACATACCACCCATTTTTCACCGCAAAATTTGAGACACCACTACAGATTCGCTCCTTGACACGATCATGCCACCTGGACGTCCCAGCAGCTGCCAGTTAAGCCTGAAGTCCTTATAAATTCACCACCATTGCTCAGCACAGCTTCAAACATAGCAAGCTAGAACAGCAAGAGCTCCCCAATAAGCTCTAGATTCTTCCAGGCTCATCCCAATTCACTCTTGAGCAATTATCTGATTTCTGTAGAATTCATAATGGCTAGCACTGTTGCAGCGAGAGGCATCCCTTTGCCTACGGCACTGTCTTCGCTCACCCCTTCTTCTGATTCCAGGCTCCGAGGAAGTCACAATGCCTCGACATCGAATTCCAGCCGGCTCTCACGCTGCATTGTAGTCCGAGCATCACAGCAGCAGCAGAATGTTGGCGACTTGCTGGAAAAGACCAAGAAGAAGATCACCCGAGAAAGTGTGGAGAAGCATCAGGAAGGGACCAAGTCGGAGAGCCCAGAAAACATCCCACTCTCGATTCCCCAATCCCAGGCTCAGAGTCCCGACTGGAGCTACCCGCGACCCGAGGTAGAGCGCAGGCCCGAAACTGGTGCCAGAGACTTCGGAAGCTTGATGGCATTTGATGGCCCTGGACCGGAGACGATCAATGGCCGACTGGTAAGTATCTATAATGCTCAGCTTCCTAGAATTTGGATTTCTTAATCCAACTTGAACACCTTGAACAGGCAATGCTAGGTCTCGTCTGGGCATTCGTCGCTGAGAAGTTGACGGGGGAGACAGTCGCACAGCTGCTGTACGCACCCGGGAACAACGGACTGTTCTACTACTTTGCAATGGTGCAGCTCTTCATGTACGCGTCATTGGTGACCATGTTCAACGGCGAGAGTCCGGACAGCAGAGCGATTGGACCTTTCACAGCCAAAGCCGAGCGGTGGAATGGCCGGCTCGCCATGATGGGCTTCCTAAGCCTGGTTGTCAACGAGGCCTTTATCAACACCCCGGTCTTCAACCTCCACATGTAAATTCAGTGTGTACATAGCCTAGTACCTTGTTTGAAGAGACCAAATTGATTATCTTTTTTATCCTTCCATGCTTTCAAAACAGTCGAAAGTGCGTAAAGTTTCCTTCCTTAGAAATGGATGCTGGCTTGTGAGAACTTCGGGTCCCTCGCGGATATTGTCAGAACCGGTTAATCCCTACCTACCTCATTTCTTATCTTCTACCAAAATGCGCCCCGATCCTACAAAGAAATGTTGATCTTTGCTTTCCAAGGCATATGCCTTTGCCTGAATTCGTTGTCCACGATCGTCGTTCCAGAGCGAAAAAGCGGTAGGTAGCCCACGGGCAGAAACTTATCTGAAGTGTTTGATTCGCAAGGGAGCTCGCGTTGCCGGCTCCCAGAAGGGGCCATCTTCTCCTTGTTGTCTCTGCGTAGGACGGCACATCCTGTTTGTGCCGCTTACTCAGCGGCTCGATCAGCCATTGCTCTCGGAGATCATCGGGATTGGGAAGAAGCGTTTTTCGGCCATCATGCTAGTTATCTGCTCTCTAGACTCGATCGACACTTCGCAGCGATCATCCAGAGCAGTGACTGAATCATTCACGGCACTCTGGTTCGTGCTTTACTGTTCATTCATGCGTACCCGATATCCGCCGAGGTCCGCTCTGTCTGGCTTCGTGTTTTGAGAGGGCTTGGCGACAGAGGTCACAGTCATGGCCCATCTGATAGCTTGCATTGCTGCGTCCATCTGTTGAATGGTGTGAGCAACAGATGTTGCCAGAAATCAACCAGTCAATGGTGACGGCCACAGCGCAGACAAGAGGAATTATATTTGTACCACTTAGGGCTTTCAATATATTGCCGGCAACACTTTGAATGCTAGTAACTTTGCAACGACGCAACGCACCATGTTCATCGGCAAGAGTCCGGACAAGAGCGATTGGACCTATCACAGCCCAATCTGAGCGGTGGCATGCCCTGGTCGCCATGATGGATGGGCTTCCTAAGCCTGGTTGTCACCGAGGCATTTATCAATGGCTGTCACTGTAAATCAAATTTAAAATAACCTGGTGACAACCAAATAGAACTTGGTGACAATCAAGGACAATCAAGGTCAATAGAAGACAATTAAGAATTCAACTGAAAGATAAGCAAACAAATAAAGACACACTAGTTCATCTAGTGGCTTGCAATTGGCTAGAAAAAATCAGATTTCTTGGTTGTAAAATATTCATTGGTATCTCCCAATATAATGGTATTAAAAACAAAAAAAGCCCATAAAAGGGTCAGGAAATTGAATAGGGTCTATTGTAGTAAGTGTTGGCAAAATTAACTTTTACTTTGAAATAAAAAATACCCTAAAGATGGAGGTAGTGATTTTATGTTGTTTAGTGCAATGATTAAATGATAAAAGCAAAATACTAATAACCAAAAATGGGCTAAAAAAATATTTGAGTGTGGCTGTAGGGGGCTTGCATGATCCACAACGAGAGGAGGTGGAACAGAAAGCCATCTGGCTATTCGTTCTTTAGCCTGTGTGGATATCTAGTATGGAATTTCCTGTTTAGCTTTGCTTGCAATGCTTACCACTAGAATGGAGAAAAACTTATGGAGGAAAGCTTGGATTGATTACCATTACTAATTGCTATTGAAGAGAAAAGGTCTTGCATCATGATATACACAAGGAAAAAAACTGAGAGAACACAAATCACTAGAAAGTCAATAGTGAAACTTATGAGTTGGAAATGATTGGAGCTTATATATCTTTAATTGGATGCCAAGCAGCAGTTCATTGTCACAAAGCACAATATAGAAAAACTAAGCTCCAAATCTTGATCCCACACCTGTTTGGAAGGGGTAATTTTTTTGCTTTTTTCCCTTCGGTTTTGCATCTAGTTTAACTGTAGAAATTCCAAGCACAACAATCTGGAAAATTTGAAGGGATCAGAGTAGGTGAAGTATGGATTCACTTGAATGTTCTTGGCTGGAATATTTTTCAGTCTCTATTATAAATAAAATATATATTTATATATTTACATGAAGTTATTTTTATAAAACTTTAACTATAGAATATAAATTTTTGAATTTGATTGTTTATAAGATATATAAACTGTTATAGTAAGTATATGACCAAGAGTATAGTATATATAGTTATTATAATAACTATATGCTCGATAAAAGATGTTAAAGGTATAATGAGCCTTCAATGTTGGCTTTATATAAAAAATAACATGGTAATTCATGATAGGATTATTTCAGAAATTATATATTTATCCAATAAAGACATTAAACTTCATCTATGAGTGGTAGAGTTGTAATACCTAAACTCTTGACTCCCAAAATGGAGCTAAGGATAAGCCATATTGGTGTGGCTGAAGTAAAAATGTAATAGTGTAACATATTACTTTGACATAAAAAGTTAATAGGGGGAGAGGAACTCCCAAAAAAAATTTTGAAGAATAAATATGAAATAATTGATAAACAAGTCTTTAAAAAGGGACAAAAGAAAAATTAATATATGGTAAGTGTTGTGAAATATTGAAGACTAAAGTGAATCTGAGATCAAGTCTGAAATTAAGTTTAAGGGGTAAAAGCCCAAAACAACCATTTCCTAAACCCTAAATGGTTTAATAAATCCTTATGGGATAATAGGGGAAGGATTCTAAAGGAACTGACTAAAGAAATCATTTACTTCAATCCACCATTTTTAACATTGTTTAGATTACTTAATTAGTTGAATCCATAAGACACTATCATTTTAATGTCATTAAAAGCTTTGAACTAGCATTTTTGCATTAGAAATTACACATCCAAGTTTTGTGTAACTTATAAAATGGTTAGATATACTATTCAAATAGGAGACAAAATTTATTTTACATCACTTTAAACTTCCTCCCACAGCTATTAGTGATTTTAGCATCTCAACCTGGTGTTGTAAGAGCCCTAGCCAATAGTTGTGAAGGCTTAAATTAAAAATAGCATAGAAATAAGAATTATCATCTTGTTTTGCTTTAAAAGATTGAAAATTGAGAGAGATAAATAAACTCTTTAAACAATAGTTTCAATGCAAGCAATAGTTCTAAATTGATATATTGAAATGTGAAACTTATGAAATGAAACTTTCTCACACTACTACCATCCATTGCAATGTGTGCTTCTAAAGTTTAGAGTAAATAATGGCTTCCTTGTAATAAAGTAGTGTTAAGAAATGAATGAAAGAGAAAGAAAATAGAGTAATGCCCATGCATACTTCTATTGGAGATGCAACTTAGATGATCTTTATAATTTCTGATATGACTATAATCTGAATGAGAGAAGTTACTTCCTCTTATTTGTGACTAAGCTCATCCTATGAAACCTTTTATTCCTGATTAAGCTCATGAAACAAAAACATCATGGCTCTAGAACTTGTGTTCTAAGAGCACTATACACTTGTCAAGACCCCTAACAAGATCAAGATTGGAAAATGCAAAAGACAAAGAGAAAAGCTAGTGGAAACAAAAAAGAGGCCTTAGATTGGCGTTGATTTAGATTGTGGAGAAATGGAACAAGGCTAATCTATATATACTATAGGTTGATGAAGTTCCACCACTCTTGAATTGAGGACGGCCTAAATATAGCTGAGGTCGAGGAGGTGCCACGTCATCATCAAGAATGTAATTCGAGACTCAGGAATTGTACGAGAAATCAAAGAGTCAGGAATATGGTCTGCAGGTCAGGAATCTAGCAAGAGTTAGGAATGTGGCAAGAATTGGGGAATTCCTAACAACACTCACCCTTCTTCTGTCAAGAATCTTTAGTCTCAAGCTTGGTAATCCTACCTTCGATCAACAGGATCAAGTTATCCTCAGTTCTAATTGGCTTCACATTATGGCAATTTCCCTGGCCCCTCATGACTCCTCCTTGATGGATGCAATCAGAAACAATCTTCAATTTGACGACCTCGCTAGCGACATTTTCCCCCATCTTCAGGCTAGACACCTAGTGACTCTTAACTGCCGGCAATTTGATGAGTTCGAGTTCTTAGATGGCTTGTTGTACTGTGGGGAGTAGCTTTACATTCCTAAAGGTGATGCTCGAAGGTTGGTCCTGATGGCATGCCACGATAGCCCAACTGCTGGTCACTTTGGCATTGCGAAAACCTATGAGTTGGTTGTACGAGACTTTTGGTGGCCCCACATGGACGACTACATCAAAGTTTTTGTTACCTCCTGTGACACTTGCGCCCGGAATAAGGTACCTCGCCACCTTCCTTCAGGTTTGCTTCATTCCCTCCCGATCCCTTTAGGTCCTTGGGAATCCATTTTCATGGATTTCTTGAGTGATCTTCCGAGTTCTGGAGGCTTTAACAGCATTTTAGTTGTGATGGATCACTTCACAAAGATGGCGCACTTCCTACCGTGTACCAAGGAGTTTTTGAGTGAGGACATGGCAAAACTGGTATTCAGGGAAATTTTCTGACTTCATGAGATTCCTGCAGATGTGGTTTTGAATTGGGGACCTTAGTCCATCTCTCATTTCTAGCAACGGTTCTTGCAGTTGCTTGGAGTGAAGGCCAACCTCTCTTTGGCATATCACCCTCAAACTGATGGACAGTTTAAGTGAACAATTCAGACGTTGGAACAATTCATGGGGTGTTTCATCAACTATCATCAGAATGACTGGTTCAATATCTTTCCCCTTGCTAAGTTCTCTTATAACAACTCTATTCATTCCTCCCTTCAAGTTTCCCCCTTCTTTGCAAACTCTGGCCACAATCCTCAATTCAATCTCTCACTTCCTTCTCTATCTGAATCCTCTCGTTCAAATCCCCACTCTGAGGCATTTGTCTCCAACCTCCAGGAAATCCACAACTCCATCTCCTTCCACCTCCATCATGCTTAGGAATCTCACAAAACATTCGCCAATGTCTATCGTCAGGATTGTCCCCCTTACAATATCAGGGATAAAGTCTGGCTCCTTAGGCGAAATATCTCCACTACCAAGCCATGTCCCAAACTCGATTTCAAATGCCTCTGTCCTTTCTCTATCATTGCCATCATTAATCTTGTCACTTATCGCTTTGCACTTCCCTCCTCATATCAAATTCACCCCATTTTTCACTCCTCTCTCCTTGAGCTTTATATTCCTAGTCCCATTCCAAATCGGGTCATTCCTCCGCCTCCACCAGTGCAACTCGAGGATGGGTCTGAGTATGAGGTTTAGGACATCCTTGATTCGAAGATCTCAAGGTCTAAACTCTACTATTTGGTAGACTGGAAGGGTTATGGACTTGAGGAACGCACTTGGGAACCTGTGGACAACCTAATTCATTCTCTTGACCTTATTCAGGACTTCCACTGTCACTATCCTTTTCGTCCCAATCCTCATTCTTTTCATTCTCCCTCTTCTGTCCCTTGCCACCCATCTCATCCTCCTCTTCGTTCTCATTCACGTCCTCGTTCCTCTCATTCTTAAGGAGGGGGTGTTGTCAGGAATCCCCCAATTCTTGCCACATTCCTAACTCTCGCTAGATTCCTGACCTACAGACCATATTCCTGACTCTCGAGACACTTCCCTATTCCTAACTCTTGAGACACTTCTCTGTTCCTGACTCTTTGATTTCCCATACGATTTCTGAGTCTCGAACCACATTCTTGATGATGATGTGGCACCTCCTCAACCTTAGCTATATTTAGGCCGTCCTCGATCCAAGAGTGGTGGAGTTCATCAACCTATAGTATATATAGGTTAGCCTTGTTTCATTTCTCCATAATCTGAATCAACGCCAGTATAAGGCCTTTTCTTCGTTTCCACTAGTTTTTCTCTTTGTCTTCTGCATTTTCCAGTCTTGATCTTGTTGGGGGTCTTGACATCTTCATTGTATATTGGAAGAAATCTATGGCATTAGAAATTTTAGTAAATCCTCCCAAGGGTGTTTATAACCTATTTGATTTATGATTGGGGCTGTAGTGAACTACTAAGGATAGGAAAGATCATGATTTGACCATGTATAAGAAACAAACTCAAAGTGTCATTATGTAAAGAATCCTGAAATCATGATTGAAACAATAAAGAATTTAAAAATCAAATTAAGACTAAATATATCTTGAAAGAACTCCAAATGGTGGGTGACCTCCCAAGAAGTCCAAATCTATAAGATTACACCAAATTTGAGTTCAAGACCATTAGCTTAATGATAGTCTTAGGGCAAAATAAAAAAGGAGGCCACTGCTTCAAAACCATATTCGTGTTAAGGTTGAGGATTAATTGTAGCACACATGAATTTGGAGCCAAACTCTAAGCCCATTGCACTATGACACGAGGGTCCAATATAATCCCACGACCACCAGTTCCCCGTATCCAACACTTGCATGCAAAATGCTGTCAGGCGGTGTCTGGCATGATTTTGGCATACTAGTGGCCTAACGCGAGGAGAAGGGTACCCCACCAACTAGAGTAGCATGGAGCTTAGGCTTAGACCCAAGCCAGACGCAGAACAAGGAGCGACACATCCCAATATGAGCCAAACTAATGTTTCAGGTGGTTGGATATGCATTCCAACCACTATCCCTACTATATATTTGGAACCCTAAAAACTTCTTGATTTTCTAAATTGGGAGGAAAACATCCACACAAGATCTCCCTAGAAGGTTTCAAATCTAATCTAGTCCCTAAATCTAAAACTACACTACAAGAAGAGTGCACTTACCTACTTGTGCCAATCCAAGTCGAGACCATGAACACGAGTATGAAGGTGCTAGTCCCACACCTTTGATCCCTTTGAAGGCGGTGGGTAAGTAAGACATTGCCATGAAGAGCCAAAGAAATAGAAAGAATAACGATGTATTGCAATGTATTTTGTATTAGGGATAAGTTTAAAAACATTCTAAGTCCTACTTTTATAGTCACTGCTGCTCATGTCAAGGTTAGGAATATAGTCCTAACCTTGAACCTCTCAAGTTTGCAGTCTTGAGTCTGCAACACAGGACTACAAACTTGAGTTTGAAACGATTGTGATAACCACAACGGCTAAAGACAACGAGAAGGGTTTGGACAAGGCAAGTCAGGAGCTCCCACCAATCAAAGAAGCTAAGGAGATGGAAAACCATGGAATGCAGGATGGAGTAGAGTGACACCTCCACAATCATCCTCCATGCTGCTACACTCCAGAGAAACGAGGATGGGAGGAGCTCGAGCATGGCAACCACACCAACCAGAAGCTCCCACACAAATTCCTGCAGCAGTACCACAACTCTAAGCTAGTGGTGTACACTCGTGAAGGCATTGAGAGCTTCTACGAGAAGACATTCATCAAGTCGATGGAGCAATGCCTTTCCAAACTTGAGGACGGTTTCAAGCAGCTGAACGCCGTGATTAAGAGTATTCGCAGCCATGGAATTCCAACTCCAAAATCCTATAAGGAATCCTTCAACCTTGTGCAGCAGTTTCAGTTTTCTAACCTTGAACCTCTCAAGTTTGTTTTCCTAAGCTTGAATTCTGAGCTTGCCTTTTTCCTCTTTCTCCACTCTCCCATGACTGTCTCGTGTTGTGTCCTGCAGTCACTGCTCCATCGCTGCATCCTAGGTAGCCATTCCCTCATGTGGTTCCTCCTCCTCTTCTTCCTCTTCGTAAGTCTAGGCTGCTTCTTTGAGCACGCAGATTCTTTCTTTTGCCACGAGAAGCTCCTTGTTGAGCCTTGCATTTTCCTGCTGAAATTGCTGCACAAAGTTGAAGGATTCCTTATAGGATTTTGGAGTCAGAATTCCATGGTTGCGAATGCTCTTGATCACGGCATTCAGCTGCTTGAAACCGTCCTCAAGTTTGGAAAGGTATTACTCCATCGGCTTGATGAACGTCTTCTCGTAGAAGCTCTCGATGCCTTCACAAGTGTATACCACTAGCTTGGAGTCATGGTACTGCTGCAAGAATTTGTGTGGGAGTTTTTGGTTGCTATGGTTGCTGTGCTTGAGCTCCTCTTGTCCTTGTTTCTCTGGAGTGTAGCAGTGTGGAGGATGATTGTGGAGATGTCACTCTACTCCATCCTGCATTCCACGGTTTTCCATCTCCCCAGCTTCTTTGATTGGTGGGAGCTCTTGACTTGCCTTGTCCAAACCCTTCTCATTGTCTTTGGCTGTTGCGGTTATCACAACTGTTTCGGGCTCAAGGTTGCAGTCCTGTGTCGTAGACTCAAGACTGCAAACTAGAGTCTCCAGGAGCTTGTCATCGGTAATCCCTTCCTCTTGATTTTTCTCTGGCGCTGGGATCTCCTGTGCATGATCCATCAGTTTTTCCTTGTCATGGGGTGGTTCCTCCTACGTGTTCTCACAGTCCTCAACCTCCTATTCCTTTGGAATTTCCTTCTTGGCTTCGTCTTGTTCATCCTTAACTTCCACTTGCTTTTCCTTCACTTCCTTATGGTCATCCTACTCCTCTTCCTCTATTTCCTATGCCTCACTTCCTTCACCAAGGTTGACCTTCTCCTTCACTGTTTCCACTTGGGCTTGAGGGACAAGCACCAATGCCCTTTCATTGTTCACCAACAAAGCCTCGATGTATGGAAAAAGTGTTGTTGTAATTTTCTCCTTACTCTCCAGCGCATTGAAAACCTGTAAGAGTTCCCTATGGAACTTTCCCAAGTCGACCTGGACTCCATTGTTCAAGTCCTCATAGTTGAAAGCGATAATTTTCCTCTCAATACCCTGTGGATCGGAGCTTGCTGTAGTCATCACAAGAATCAAGAATGCATAGAGCTGATACTTCCGCAGCCATGCGTCAAGAGTCTCGTCTCGAGACCACTCTGGGTTTCCCACTTAGAAAACCAAGCATACCTTGTTCTCATCATCCGAGAGGTCAATTGCTTCCTCCTCTTCCCATGGACAGTGTGGAGCCCTCAAAGTGAATCTAGTCCAGCTGCGCTTTCACCATACCAAGAATTGCCACAGCCTTGACCACTGTTTGCCCCTGGTGGGCTCCCTCTTTCCTCATGCACTGTCGCCCGTAACTCTTTTCTTCTCTCAACTGCCAAGATTAGGGTTAGGTCACATTCTTGTTGAGGTGAATTTTCTCTAAGTGTTTGCATACATTTGAATGTGTTTTCTTCGATTTCTCTGAGCGTTTTCTCTTGAAATTTCTAGTATTCCACCATAGTGTGAAACACTTGTGGTTGCTTGTAAATCTTCAATTTGTTCAAGTTAACTACTTGCAATTTTTCATCATCTAAAGTTGCAAGTTTTGCTATTCTTGGGATTTGTATGCTTGTAATCTTGAATGGTCCTTCCCATTGATGAACGAGTTTTCCTCCAAATTTATCCACATTGCCACGATACCATAATACAAGATCTCCTACTTTGTAATGTGCTTTGTTTTTCTTGACTTGTTTGCGATCATGATAAACTTTTCTTCTAGCCTATATTGCTTTGATTGTCCATATTGCACTCAATCTTTCTTCATCAAGTTTCTCAAGCATTGTGAGTCTTTTCTTGAGAAGCTTGCATGCATGCAATTAACAATTATGGTTTCTTGCTTTCACCGAAGCCCCAGAGCATTTCCCAACAACACCCTGTCCCACAGGACAAGCACCAGTTGCTGCTTCACTATGGGTCTTAGCTCGAAATTACACCACTACACATATAGGGTCTAAACTGGAAATCCACATAAGTGATCGATGACAGTGTTCAAATTAGAGAACTAGCGGCATATCAGGTTGAATCTGACAAAGCCATGCTGCCGCAGCTTGGGTTGAGACATGGTTCTTTTATAAGTTTTCGAACTGAAAGCTGCCAGCCTCTATGTGAATCTCTTTAGCCAAGCTCCGATGTTGACAAAACTCTCGAAATCTGATTGCGGCCTGCAGGTAATATATGTTATAGAAACTTTAAAAGAATATCGATATCATACCGATCGATAGCATGAATGTCATCTGGGAAGACAATAACCTTAACTTCCAGTCCTCGAGCTCTTAGTGCTTGTGCATACTGAAGCGTTTAAGTATGAGCACGTTATTTCATAGAACATATTGTAGTGTACCTGGAGACCGTTTGACACTGGCACTCTCCGATCCTGTGCACCAAGTAGAAACATTGTTGGTACTTGAACCTGTTATGCAATGGTTACTGTAAGGAAAAATCGATACCAAAAAGTCACCTTGTCAACGTGTGCTATTGGAGACGCTTGATAAAAAGCTCCCAAGTGCTTCACCGAAGGTGCTTCATCGTACAAGTTCAAACCAGCTTTTCCATAAGATTCCATATAACACCAATCGGGTATGTCGGTTATTCCCACCATCGAGGAAATGTTGCACACGGGATTCCGTACTATTCCAGTAACGAATCGACCTGGCGCCTAAACAAGAAAAGCTCAAATCAAATGAAATTGAATGAGATGAAAACCTTACCTGTCCAATTAAATGGGACGTCAAAAACCCACCATGCGAACCACCCACAACGGCGACTTTGTCTGGCTTGGCAAGCCCTTCCGCAAGAACCACATCCAGTGCCGTGAGTACGTCGTTGACATCCTGATAAGAAAAAAGTTGGCAAGTGTCAGATATAGCAAGAGAGTCATACCCGCCGACCAACGTTGCCTAACAAGCACTGAAGTGCTTCCTCACCAAAGCCCAAAGATCCCCTGCCATAGCGCTCAGATTTATAGCAAACAAAACTTCAAAGCCTACCTGTAGTTTACATGAAGTAAACTGAATCCCAGTCCTACGAGAAACGCATAATTTCTTGAGAAACCGGTCACTGATACAGAATGAGGTCCTCCGTGAAGAACTAAAACAAGTGGTGGGGGTTCTGAGCCTTCTTTAACTTCTCCTGGACTAACAAAAATAGCTTCGAACGGATCCTTAGCCCCTTCATGTCACAGTGGCGTGTAAGAGTCTTCTAGACAAAACGGTAATGCGAACCTTGTGGAAGAATTTCGTTTCCGTCTGAACTGGGAACAGGGATCTGTAAAATCCTCGACGAGATTGACGATAAGATAGATTGTACCTGTACATCTAGAAGCTAGTTATGCATTTTATAAATAGTAACTACTCCACCTCTTCCGTGTGTTCTACGGGTGTAGGAATATCGGACCACTGAAAAGCAGCGTCCGAAATCTTTTCCATACTAGAGCAGTACGCAATTTTTAAATCCGGAGGAGACCCTGGATTGCTCGCAACTGCTCACACTACTAAGCTTGGTGAATACAGCATTCATCAGAGTGAGTCTCACGTACCGGCCAGAAGAATATTTTTAAAAACAGACAGAAGGCTCCAGGAGCTGATTGAATCCTCAGGCGTTAACCTTAAAACCTCCCCGCTACAGATGGCGAAAGCTGATGAGCTAATATATCGATTGAAACCAGCATACCTTTCGAGGTTCACAGAGACTATAACTTGTGTACTTCGCCACGCTGACGTTAAAAGCAGAGTACGGTTGTCATATAGCCATGGATGCGAAAGAAAAGTCGAGCAGTATAGGCCAGGGAAGCCTTTGGCGTCGGGTCGAGAAATAACAGGTACCTATTAAAGAAGAAAGTTCATCAATCAATCGAAAAGACCAATGTGACTTACAACATCTCTTGCCGGTGGAAGAGTGCCAAGACTATCCCCTCCTGACCATTTTACGCAATGCAGAGAGTTTGTAGCACAGTGGGCGCCACTATCTACAGCAGCCTTTGCAGACAAGAAAACAAGAAATTCTCCATCTGGACTGTACATACAAAGGAAATAACACAAGCTGCAAATATCAATGAGCTACGAACCTGAAACGTGGTGAAAATGCACTACTGATTGTTGCCGTCAGCTTCAGTGGTGCTCCTGGGGTTCGATCCAAAGAATGACTGTGACTCACAAACCTTTAGCGGTTTAGAGTACAAATGAGCTTTCTGACCTGCCAAACATAGGAGCTGCAGTAGCATAGAGCGCGCATGGCCTGTTGTAGCAATACTTCATACCCAGCTTTCTAGGAGTTTTGAAATTGTCGGCGAAAGATGACCATGCTACAAACACCAAGTACTGAGTTCCTTCACTGCTTGAAGGAGCCCACACAACCTGTCCAGCACTCAAATCTTGCGGAATCCCCTCGACAGCCTGCACAGAGCCACTGAACACTCAACAGTCAAATCGCAAGCACTTGAACGTAATCTACCTGTTGGTGTCAGCGACGTATATCAAAGGCCGACGTTTCCCAGCGTAACACTCCCCCCAGTCCTCCATCCAGTCACCTTGGCCTTTCCAAGTCCCGGCCTCGCCTTCCTGCTTTTGTCCATCCTTGCCCATAGCCTGACCAAATACTGGACGATCAACAGGTGGTTCCTCGGCAACATAAGCTATAAATCTCTCGTCGTGACTCCATGAAACACCTTCAAACCTGTCAAGCAATAGGAAATCTAAGATTGCAAGGAAAAGATGAAAGGAACTTACCATCCATCCGTGTAGACGGATCCGTGGAGCTTACTTGGGACGTGGACTTCCTTTAGAAGCTGCATTGGTCCCCATATCTGTAGCTTCACCGAGCAAGGACTATCCTTGCTTGCAGGCTCTGTGTTACATACTACCAAGACCTTGCTACCAGACGGGGATGGTACTACGAGAGAAGCCCCGCTCAGTTGAATCGGGAATGGCGACCAGTGGCAATTCGTAGCCGGATCCAGACCGTGCCCCGCCTCGGGAAGGTAGAGATGCGACATGAAATTCCGCTTCGCATTTCCTGGGAGGTCGATCTGGCTCATCGCCACCACCACATCCAAGCCATTCCCTGCGCATCGATGCCAGTTTCCATGACAATCCAATCCTTGGCATTGAAGATTTCGAGAAGAATTTACCTCGCGGCGATGGACTCGCCCAGGCCTTGTCGATGCTTGGAATGCCGAAGAATGACTGGAGGAGCTCCGACTGCTTCGCGAGCTGGCGATCTTGCGGGGCCTGCGGTGCCGCGGAATTGGATCCCAGAATCGCAGGCGCGAGCTCCATGGAGATAAACCCTAGACAAGAATGAACCCTAGGAAATTTTAGCGCGCTTTCTTTATAAACTTGTTTGCTACACCAAAATCGAGAGAGTCTTATCGGCTGCTTGCGGAATTCCTTGGCAATTGCAATTCCATGATATCGTCTCGCGGAAGCGCGTGGCAAGTGTGGTTCTGTTGCTGCTCCGCCTGGGCTTGCTCGACGCTCTTAAACCCTAATTCCAGCGCGGTGGTAGTGTCCACGGGCTCCTTGTCGTCCTCGCCGCAGTACGTATTCTCCCTGTCGATCCGGAGCGTGAGGTACGCCACCAGGGCCATGTACAATACGATTGTCGCGTAAACGCAAATGCCGAGCACCACCTTTCCTCCCATAACCATGGAGCCGTGAATGAGCCACTTGGTGAACGAGGAGCTCAGGTACCACACGTTGATGGCCATCACTCCGCCACCAATTCCCCACGTGATTACAGTAATCTGTAAAATTAGAGGAGATTAGACAAGATTTTCCGTGGGGATTTTGTAACTTACTATCCAAGAATTTGCATATGGGCCCATTTTCACTTTACTTCCCGTGAACTTGAGCATTGGGATGAGGACAAACGGCAGGACAAACGATAGAATCATCTGCATAATAGAGTTGGCATCCAAATGTTAAACAATGTTTGAAAGCTTTGAAAACGAGGTTCCTTACCGAGCACACAATGATCAGGTTTCCAGCCGCTCTTGATCCTCCAATCAGTGCAACAATCAAACTCGGGACGATCGCCACTGCTCGAGTCATGAGGTTGCGGATCCATGGCTTGAACCGGAGGTGCAAGAAACCCTAAATTGGAAGAAACGTAAGAAATCCTGGCAAGAACAAGTCGCACCTGCATGACGTATTGTCCAGCGTAGGTTCCGGTGATCGTGGAGCTCTGACCGGAAGCAAGCAGAGCGATTCCAAAAAGAATCTTGGAGAATCTCCCAAGCACATTCTGGATTGAAAAGATCAACGAGTATTATAGCGAGGTTTTGTGGATGGAGATGGACGAATTCAATCACCTGGAGCAAGAAGGATGCCTCGTTGAGATCCAAATTGTCACACTTGTCCTTGTTCTCCTGGGAGATGCCCGGGTTGGAGCAAATGGCGCCGCTCACGGAGATGACACAGACGTTGATAAGGAAGGCAAAAAAGAGCGCGAACCCGCTCTCAAACAAGCAGAACCGGCACGCCTCCTTCAATCCCCTGGGCGTGCGCGAGATCTTGCGGGTGAGCACGATGGCCGAGTGCAAGTAGAGATTGTGGGGCATGATCATCGCTCCCAGCAGAGAAATCGCCAGCGCGGTGGCGCCGTTGCCTCGCAGCTGCGGCACAAACATTCCCTTGAGCAGCTCCTTGGAATCCGGCTTTGCGTAGCCGAGCTCCGCGAAAAAGCACACCGTCATTGTCATCACCAGGCCCGTGATCACGAATTCCAGCTTCCTCACCTGGAAAGGCATCGTTTTTCTTAGACACGAGCCATGCAAAGGGAAAAGATCCGACTGTAAGAGAAGAATCAATCGTCCTTACCCCGTAAGTCTGGAGGGCCAGCAGCATCAGGGTGCTGAATCCGGTGAGAATCACTCCAATCCAGATGGGGATTTTCACAAGAATGTTGAGCGCGAATGCAGTGCCAATGACTGGATCGGTTTTTCCGAGGAGAGATGGTTAGAATTTTTCGCTGATCGAGAACAATCAATCGATCGAGGGGCTATACCTTCGGGAATGTCGGCAGCGATCACGGAAACCTCCGCGAGCAGCCATAACACATAATTTACGGCCTTGGGGTACTCTGTTCTGCAGTGTTCCGCCAAATGTTTGCCTGTGACAACTCCCAGGTTTGCCGCCAGCGATTGAATGATAAGCGCGGACACGGATGCCACCAGGATGATCCAGAGCAGCTGACCACACAAACAAGAACAAGAAAAACTTCAGCGATCTTCTCAACAATCGTCTGGGTGGTACTTCGTATTTGTACTCTGCCCCCGACTGTAGATCGCTCTCGACTGGAAAAACAAAACGCGCATGAGACATGACACAAAGATTTTTTCGAAGAGCTTACAGTTTCCGGGATCGATGTAGGCGATGCACACCAAGAATCCGGGGCCGAGGAACGCTAGCGCCTTTCGCCATCCTTTCTTCTGCGAAAGCGATCAAGATTAAGATCGAAACTTCGGAAGCCAACTTAAGTACCTCGCCCACTTCGATTTGGTACTTGGTTGGCTCGTCCAGATTTTTATCGCGTGAGTTGATCGCCCCATCCGGCTGAGGGCTGGGTGCACTCACCACTCGCGAAGTTGGGCCTTGCATAGCTTTGAAACACAAGAAGATTCGTATTTTAAGAAATTGGTCGACGGAACACACCTCTGAAATAGCTAAAGGGCAAATGGGGCAGCAAAAGGATGCTCTTGATAGAGAGAAAGGACGTTTGTTTGTACTAAAGAGAACAAAAAACCAAGCAAATGCCGTGCATGGGTAATGGGGATCATTTAAAGTGGGAAGGTTCGAAGCCGGTTGGAAAATTCAATGGCCACAATCAATTAATCATCTGCCAAGCGAGATTTCTCTCCACAAAGTTAAAGGGAATCACAAGATTATACCTTTGACTGTCGAGCCCCAAATTGATGCTTGAATTCAAGCCTTGGACAACCACGAAGATTTATAACGTGGGGGCCGCCGCTCCAAATTGAAACAGTGATCTTCCTTTCTAGTGTTCTTCTGAGGGAGATGCACTCCACCTAGTTGCCTGGGAGAGGTTTTAATCAGGCAAGAGGAAACAAGGCACTAGAAAATAAGATGGGCGCACGCTACACTCAATCCAAGCTTTTTTATTCTCTCCTCTCAGGCTACTTCAGGTAGTGAGCTCAACTGGGGCAACTCCACTTCTTTGTTTCCAAGTCTTTGGACTGGCAACTCTTATTAATTCATGTTTCAACCTCTTTGCCATGATACTGGCGCGATAAAAGAATAAAAATCCACAGGCCCAGAACTGGCGCATTCTGCATTGGGCTTGAGAGGCCACTGCTTTTGCCAGCCTTGAAATCGCGACCGTTGATCTTGAAAGCTTCCACGGTCAAACATGGTCAAGGTTGATGAGACTTCTAGAAGAACAACTATAATTTACCCTACAATCTCTTGTAGTAGATCACCACATTGGCTTCACAAGATATTCACCACCACCTAAAAATGATTCACAAAGCTTTAAGGCAGGAAAAAAAAGAGAGTGAATCAAGCCTTCCACATCAAAAAGCAAGGGGACCCAAGGCCTGATCTTGCTGCGATTATTTGGGACAACTCATGTCCACAACTGGAATCTATCTCTTCGTTACCTTTTTGGATGACTATGCTTTTTAGGGTTCTATCTTACACATGCTCTGTTTTTTAGGGTTCTTGGGGATGGTGGGCTGCGATCGCGGCGGCAGCGGCGGCCGCCTCCGAGATGCTCTCCAACGCCGGGCGCCAGATCCCGGGCCTGCCGACTCGCGGAGGAGCGGCGCCGGGTAGAGCTGCCGGCTGCGAAATCCCGGCGGTGGACGAGGACGATCCATTGGTCGGAGTGGCACGGGCAGCGCCGCCACGATGATCGTGACGATCTTTCGAGGACGATGAGGATGATGATTTCTTCACGTTGCTCTCCGAGAGGAGCTGCTGCAAGTATTTCTTGGAGACGACGAGCTTGGTGACGCCGCCTTCTTGCCTCACCTTGAATGGCTGCTGCGACGAATCCTTGAGCAGCTGCTTGCGATCGTCGTGCTCGTCGCCGGGAGATCTCCGCGTCTTACCATTCTTGTCGCTGGGAGTTTGATTCTTATCCTTCGGCGCGGCAACCAGGGATTTGGATGAGGAGCTCGATTTGGGAGAGAGGAACGCGGATTTGTAGAACTGGAACGAGGAGAGGCGCTTGTACTGGAAAGCTCCGCTGGAATCATCGGCATTGGTGATCGGGAGGAGAAGATAAGAGCGGCCGGGCTCCGATTCCACGGCGGCGCCATCGCTGGAGCTCTTGCCGCCGAGATTGGAGAGGCATTTCAGGAGATCCGCCCGGGGGGGCGAGCAGCCGGAGAAGGAGGAGGAATTGAGGCGCTTGTGGCTGGAATTCTTGCGAACCTTGGAGGAATCCAGCGGCCGGATGAGCCGCTCCACATGACCGTCCGAGTGGACAACGTGGACGACCTCGACTGCTCCACAGATTAGGACGCAGGACATGAGATTCCCCATGGATCCGGGTCCGGCCGCGACGAATCGGTCGATCTTGCGCGATATTTCAGCGCAGCATTGATGGGAGGGGGGAAGATTTCGCTGCGATTCAAGAGCTGGAGCGGATCTGGAACGAGAGAATGCGAGAGAGATCTAGATTCTACACCAGGAAGAAAGAACAAAAGAAAGAAATGCGAGTAAGAGGAGGAGGAGGAGGAGAAATCTCGCCAGCGGCCGCTAGTAAATCAAGCGCTCGTCGCGCGCGCGCGCTCGATGCTACTGCTCCGATCGCTACACAAACTTTCCAGAGACTAGTTAATGGCGCTCGCTTGCGTGTCTTCTTCTTGCTTGTTGCCGTCTGTCCACATTGGTCGCAAAATCCAAAACCACAAAGAAATAAAACCCTCGCGCGATATCTTCTAAACCCCGTCCCGTCTCCACTGAAAAGGCTGACCTGCCATGCCACGTCCCAGACCTGGCCCTCCACGTGCGCGCCACGTCACACTGCCACGCCGGCGCTCGAGTGGGGTCCCGAGGGTTGAAACTTGAAGGTGATCCCTACATTGTTTTCTTCTCTCTCTCTCTCTCTCTCTCTCTTGAGTTTTTCTTTTTTTTTTTCTTGTATGGATCGATCGGTGCTTCCCTGATTGATTGGGATTGCGAGCTGTTGCATCGGAAGAGGACGCCAACTTGTCGCTTGTAGCTTTCGTTGTCTAAAATTTTTCTGTGTGTAAAAGCTCTTTTCTTTTTGCCAACATATCTGATATAGTTCCACTCATTCGACTTTTCTCTGCTTTGTGGCAAGGATTGAGGTTGAGGTTACGTAAGACGCCTGGGAATTGGATCTACAATCTTACTGTTTCTCTACTTTACAACTAGAATACATTTTCCTATGTTATTCTACAAACCCCCTCTTTTGGACTTGGTCTTGTCCAGTCGTTTTCTAGTCTACATGGAGACCGAGTTTCAACAGAGAGCTGGCGAGACAATAAACATAAGGTATTCCATCTTTGAGGAAAAAAAAGAAAAGAAAGAGAGAACGTCCTTATCCTGGAGGCCTTTCGTCAATGGCTCCTCCTTTTTTTTGTTACACTTTTCGCGGCCAGATACGATGAAACCGCGAGGGTTTCCAGGATAAAAAGAGAATAAAAAAACCATATTACTACTTAGAAACTTTCGATTTGTACTGAAGGTTTGGCAGCCTTGGAGACGATTCCAAAATCTCTAGATCGAGTGTTGGTAGTCAAGACCAAAGAGCTCTACACAGTAGGGCCAGTTCTGCCATGCCAGGACAGGCATCCGTTAAGTGAGCACTTGAAGAAAAAGAAAGCGCATGCATCCAAGACACACCAACCAGATTTGAGGAGAAATGCGATCATTTCTCTCAACGAATCGAGGTGCTGGTGGATTCTTTCTGCAAGGCCGGCCTAGTCGCGAACGCAAGGACAATAAAAACAAACCAAAAAGAAAGAAGAGCAACGAGCAAGTCAGCCAGAGCTTTGAATGAAGTTTATAACTAAAACCATAGAAATTCGAAGATTATATAGCGAATTAATCGTAAAAGACTGAAGTTCTTGAACTTGGAAAAAATCAAAGTCTATTTGAAAGTGCATGCAAACTAGGAAGTTTTATAAAATCTCTCTCACAAAGAAGAGAAAGTTTAGACCTGTCGCTTTAAGAGTTTATCGATGGTGCCACCTTCATTGTACTTCTCAACCAGTTCCTTGGAGTAAGACGGAATGTGAGCTTCAGCTCTGAAAGTTAGCCAAGAACACAATCATATCGGCAATGCTGAACAGCAAAACGAACCTGGATTTCCCCATGGCGCGGTGTACATAGAGGTAATTCCTGATAGTGTGGTAGTCAAGAGAGTATCGTCCAAATTCCAGGCCCTTCGGCCCGATCTGTCATGCATCAATTATAAGACAAGACGATAAGAAATAAAGAGCTCCAAACACCAACCAGATTCAGCAGAAACGCAATAATATTACCAACAAATCGAGGTGCCGGGGCACTCTTTTGCAAGCCTGGCAACGAAGGACAGCAACAAATAAAAGGTTCTCTTTCATGAAAAGGAAAGATAACTTGCCTAGTTTCGCATTGTCATCTGCCTTGACCGTCTCCATGACAAATGGACGCCTGTCACCCTGGCCAGACAGGAATTGCGAAATAAACGTGTGGAGGCGATGAAACATTCCATACCGTGCTAACAGTGGGTGTAACTTCAAGGAGATGCTTGACTAGATCCAGCATTTCTCTACCCCTCTCATTTCTGCACGCGTCCAATACTTTGCTCAGAAGAAAACGAGTAAAAATAAGTCCAAATCACTACCTAACGGTGACATATTGTGGGTGTTGAACCATACTGACACCAGGATATTTGGGAACTCCCATATAGCCCACCACGAGATCCTGTAATCACCATTCCACAGATCAAAACGTATGTTGAGAAAACAATTTACAGTTCATACAGCCAATCCGTTGGTGTAATCGAAGCAGCTGCACAAAAACAAAAACAAACGACAAATCTTAGTTCCTTGGCATGATGAAAGTATTTGAAAATAAAGCACCTGTAGCATGATGGAGCTATCACATCGGTTAGATCACTAGCTGGTAAACAAAAGTAAGGAACCTGGAAAACGTTCATGATAGTGAAACCAATCTCGAGAGATGAACAAGAACACCAACCTCTTCCATACGACCATCCAAGTGTTTCAGGTGAACCTAAGAGGCTAGACGTGTCAGTCTAATGAACTAGAAACGAGTTTACAACCTTGTAATCTTGCATGAACTCGTAGTGTAGAACAGTTTGAGGACTGTCACTCGCTGCTCGTAGAAACTTATCGAGCCCTTCTCTGGGGCCATTGTCCACTGCGGTTTCTTGCTTGTTAGCACATAATTGTGTGGGACTAGCAATAAAACTGACCATCTACTGACCGCAATTTGTACCAAGCACGTAGAGCTTTTCAAGACCAAGATACTTCTCCACCGCCCTCAAAGCTGCCCCAAAAAATCAAGTAACGATCTATAGCTTGATTGAAATTACCTTGAACTTGGCACCCGACTCCACAGAACAGAAGCTTCTTGACACCAGCAGCCTACTAGGCGAAGTATCAAAAGCAAATCATAAGTTTTGACAATACAATACCTCCACGAGCGCCAGCGTGTTTAGATTTGGTGACAAGGTCGGTTTCACTCCTCGAGCGGCGAGTATTTCTTCAGGAGTCCTGAGAAACCAGATAGATATACCAAGAATCTAGGTGGACAATATACCTTGCTAGCACGGGCCGGGGTGTGAAACGATCTTCTGGATCACTGAAGAAAGTCCTCTGTCAGAAAGTCCTATAAAGACCAGCAGCCTACCTCTGAACACATATAACAGCTTCCACGCGCTTTGTTTTGAGCATTTCTATTGCTATGGCAGTAACAATGCCTGTCCATTGGGCTCCTGAAAGTATGTGCACGATTGGAAAAACGTAAAACCTGAGCCTTCGTCACTGTACCTTTGACAGGCTCAATCTTTCGTGCATAAAGTAACTCTTCATGAACTCCAAAATATAACTCGTCCAAAGACTTTACATCTCGTGCTCTCCCATGCACTTCGGGCTCCATAGCCTGCGAATATAGATAGAATAAGGAAAACAGGAACACAAAACAAGACTAGAAAAGCTCACCTCGACTTTAGTCATACCATTCCCGAGAAATGCACAGGCTTTCTTCACATGAGCTATGTAATACGAGTCACACAAGCCGCAATGACTACGGCGAAAAGGTTAGTGAATTGAGCTCTTAGAAAGGATTGATAGCTTTACCTGCAAAATTCTTTCGCTGGATACGTGCTTCCCGGCTTGATGGGTTTCGACCTTTTCCTCCAATCTGTTTGAGGCTCCGTTGTTGTCTCGGCTGCAATCAAACCGCTGAGACTCCAGGCAATACAAACAAAACGATTGGAGTACCTCGACACTGGCGCCGCGAACAGTTCCACCTCGAGGAGGAGATCAACGTCAGGTGGGAGCTACCAAGGTTCTGCAGCAGCGCCATAGCTGCAACGAAGAGAGGGTGCACGAAATGAGATTTATTACTGACAACTTAACTACATCTTCTGCTACATACGTTAATGTAGCGAGGAAAAAAAACCAATGGTGTCATTTAGAGCGTCTATAAACGCGTCCACCTCTCGTTTCGTGTTGTAAAAGTACAGGCTTGCTCGAGCACTGGCATTGATTCCCAAATGGCGATGCAGTGGCTGCGTGCAGTGGTGACCAGATCTTACAGCGACTCCGTGCTGCAAAAGAAAAAAAATAAACAAAAAAACAAAGGAGTGAGATATGCTCGTAGCGTCTTCGCAACAATCAAACCTGCTGATCAAGAAAGGTCGATAGATCCGTCGGATGTATTCCCTCGACATTGAACGCGCATAGTGCCGCTCTTTCTGATCCTGACTTGGGACCATAAATACGAACGCCAGAGACACTTGAGAGCTTGCTGTAAAGATATTTTGACAATTCCACCTGAAAAATTGGCCAATTATTGCGGTGAGCAACAAAGATTCACAATCTATTGCACCCTGACAAGTCCGGATTCACAGAGCGAGGCCAATCAAGGAAATGCAATGCAGTTTTCTGCCTCATACTGAAGACTGAAGATTACTGTATTCACCACAAGCTCCAAAGTGGAGTACGTATGGGAAGAAACTAATCATAGGCAGGTAAAGAAATGATATGCATAAGAAGTACCTCGTAAGCATGAATGTTATCCATTCCAAGATTCGAAAGATAGTCAATTGCAGCTCCTAACCCAATCGCCTCTGCAATAGCAGGCGTGCCTGCTTCAAACCTGGTACACAGGGCTGTGCGATCAAAGTCATTGCGTAAAACAGTGACAAACCGTAATGGAGGATCTGCATACGTCGAGTGATTCAAAAACACGTCCGATATCATCTCGCCCCCTCCTGCATAATAAAATCTAGTCAAACATCTGCGTGTACAGCCGTGATACACACAAACCCAAAAATGGTGGCATCGCCATCAACATGTCGTGTTTGCCGTATAAAACTCCTATGCCTGTTGGACCGCACATCTGGAAGACGAGTAAGCTTAGCGATTCATTAGTGAGGGATTCATACCTTATGTGACGAAAAGACTAGAAAATCGGCATCAAGTCCTCGCACGTCCACGGTCATATGAGGAACACTCTGGCACGCGTCAACGAGAACCTTTGCACCATGATCATGCGCATAACGGATGATATCTTGCATTGGATTGATGGAACCTGCGTGCTAGAGGCTTTTTAGTATTAAGAATTACGGGTAGTCTTTGGACGAACTTACCGAGAGTGTTGGAAACGTGATGCAAGGATACCAGCTTTGTCTTCTTTGTAAAGAGGCCTTTCAACTCTTCAACATTCAAAGTTTCATCTTCGGTAAGAGTCACGTATTTCAGAGACGCTCCCGTCTTCTGAGCTGCGATTTGCCATGGCACTATATTGCTGTGATGCTCTGCGACAGAAAGTATGACCTGTGGCACGAGAGAAATTAAGAACTAGCAGCACAACCCTGTTGCATACCTCGTCTCCTTCTCGCAAAGTGGATAATCCCCAAGTAAAAGCAACCAGGTTGATTGCTTCTGTTGCATTGCGCGTGAAAACAATCTCCCGGTATGTCTCGGCATTGATAAAGTTCGCAACCTTTTGTCTTGCAACTTCATACGCCTCGGTAGCTTTCGCACTGTAAAGACAATCAAAAGAAGGCCTTTTTGAGATACAAAGCTATTCTCTTTTATATCTCACCTCAGGGCATGAATTCCACGGTGCACGTTCGAATTATAAACGCTGTAGTAATCCTGGAGCTTGTCAAGCACAGCTACAGGCTTCTGGGACGTCGCAGCATTGTCCAGATAGACCAATTTGCATCCATTGACCGTCTGGAATCGAGAATATAAGCTCGCAGACGATCCAAAATCCCAAATCAAAGCTCGCAAACCTGATCGAGAATCGGAAAATGCGGCCTGGTGACATCACCAAGCGCCGGAGGTGCAGCGGCAGCCGCAGGAGCGCTAGACGCGCAAGCCCTGGGCCGCCCGTGGAGCGCGATAAACCCTAAACCTAGCGAGGCGCAAGCCATCTGGGGAATAACAGAGAATATTTCCAGAGCATATACCGTACACCGGGATCAATCGCACGGCGGGGATTTCAAACGCCAAGATTCAACGGGTACGCAAGTGTGGGTTTCAAAACATGGCCGTACGATCTGGTAAGGTTGGTTTAGTGGGCGGATGAGATTGAAACGGGTTCCTAGGGCACGATTAGCGAATCTACGGCTGTCGCGACCCGTCAACATCGCTCCAGCTCTATAGCCCGTGAAGTCCGGCCCCCGTCACCGCCCTCATCAAGCCCCTACACTCTCTCCTGTGTGTGTGTGTGTGATAGATCTATCGACACTGTAATGTGGTATGTATTTAAGCGGGCATTGATGTAGCTGGAGAGATCGCGAGCGACACCAACCTTGAAAGTCCCCTCTTCCAAATCCCCAAAAGAGAGATTTTTTCTCTTCTGGTCTCTTCTGGGCTGTGAGAGCTACCAAAACCTTGAGAGTGGGAGCTCGAAATTCTTCTTGTTCTCTCCGTCCGGCATTTGGGTCTCTGGTCTGATCGGTTCTCGCAAGAGGGTTCTTGCGGAAGTGATTGGAAATGCCTAGTTCCAATCGGGATCACCATGGGCGGTAGGAAAACCAGCGACAATTCCGATGTGGACGATGTTCTTCAGCTGCTCCAGAGAGAAGCTCCACTCAGCAAAGAACAGGTATGTTTCCATTTGGTTGTGTATTTCTTCTAGTTTATGTGCGAGTTGAGTGACTTTTGGTGGCAATGCAGGCCGAGTATTGCAACGAGGCGTGCATCGCCAGATACTTGAGAGCTCGTTCCGGGAGTGTCAAAAAGGCTGCCAAGCAACTCCGAGCTTCCTTAAGTTGGCGTGAGAGCTTGGAAATCGGTATGATTTATATCAATCTCTAGCTGCATTCCATTCAGTCGCCATCTCTTTGTGCGAAATCAGTGAGCTTTTAAGTTTCTTGCAAAGTTTAAAGTTCTCTTTCCTTGTTTTTTCGTTTTTTTTTTCTTTTTCGTGCAGGGTACTTGACTGCCGATGATTTTCCAGCCGAGCTCGCCGCGGGGATCGCTTTTGTGTCTGGCCAAGACGACGACGGGAAGCCAGTTCTGGTATGTTTACCTCTAAATAAGATTTGCTTCCAAGCCGCAAAAGTGATGACTGGAAAAATCAATATGATCAGGTTCTCAGGACAAAACAGGAATTTCTTCCTCCTAGATCTCAGAAACGGTATGGTGCCAACAATCATTCTCTTACAAAAAAAGGTTTTTCTTACAAACTGACAGTGAATTCTTTTTCTGGAGGTTTATCCGTTTTTTAGTCTTTTCTTTTGAAGTGGCAGTCTCCTCCATGCCTCCCGGCGTTGATCAATTCGTCATGTTGATTGACTTCTCAGGTACTCCGAAGAATAAACTAAAACTCTAAACAATTCCTCGATCCAATTCTTTTACTCACAGGCTCGTCAAGGGGAAGCTCGTCACTCCTCAGCTTCATACTCAGCATCATGAAGCTCCTCTCAGATCACTATCCGGAAAGACTAGCTCCATCGTTCTTCGTCGATGCACCTTCGATGTTCTACTACCTCTGGAAGGTGAGAAAAAGGAAGAAAACAACGTTTTTTTCCTTCGTTTTCCCCTCTTGATCACAGATGGATGGATCGTAACTGCGTGTGTGTTGCATTTCCTGGCAGGGAATGGCCCCGTTCATCGATCACGCAACGAAAGAGAAGTGGAGCTTCTCGTTCTCCAGGGATCACGACATGCAAATCTCAGCACCGTCGTGCGAGCCAGCAGAGCGTGCGCAGCCGCCACCCTCGTCGCTGCTCGCCGATTCCTCGTGCAGCTGCAGCAGCACCCCATCCTCCTTCCGCGCCACCTTGTGCTACGAGGAGCGCCTCAACGCCATGAGCTTCCTCACGCCGCTCAGCTCGCCCGGCGGCCAGAGCTTCTTCAAAAACAACAGCCTCGGCGCCGCGCTCGCCTCGGACGCGCAGCACAGGTCCCTCTCCTTCTCCTCGCCCGCCGCCACCGCCACCATCGCCACCGCCGCCAGCTTCAACTTCCGCACGCCCGACTCCAGCTGCAGCGACGGCGGCGGCGTCGGGGGCTACGGCTCGCCAGTGTTTGCGCGCAGCAGCCGCTCGCGCGGGAGGAGCTCCTCCCGCGAGATGGGAAGTGTAGCGTCATCGTCGGCGCTGTCATACCTGGTGAAGCACAAGAGGAGCTCCAGCTCCAGCTCCAGCGCGGTGGAGTCGTTCCGGCCTTACGTCCGGCACGCCAAGGCCGGATACAGCGAGAGCGCCTACAGGGCCACCTTGAAGCCGCCGCTGGGGGGGCTACTCTGTGTCATCAAAAGCGCCCTCAACCTCGGGCAGACGGATGACTATCCCGCCACCCCGAGCTGAGAAAGCTCGTCATTGTTTTCTTCCCCACTAACTCACTCATAACGGAATATACCGAGGCTGGCAGAATATGCTTACGTTGTGTGTGACAGAATGTTCTCTTAGGGTTCGGCTAGCAGAATATGCTTCCTGGAGGAAAATGTAGATAGACGGAATATACTTCTAGGGCTAGGGTTTTGGAGCGTGATGGCAGGGGTGCAGGTCGGGCGCGTCCGCGCGGATCCATCCAAGAAGGGCAAGGGGAAGAGGCTGCTGCCGCCGCCGCCAGGGGCCGGCGGGGGCGGCAGCGCGTCGGCGGAGGCGTCGGATGCGGCGCGCAAGGTGCTCAAGGAGTGGCCGACGTGGGCGATGAAGAAGCTCAAGACGGCGGTGCACTACGGCTTCATCCCGCTCATCATCGTCATCGGGATGAATGTGGAGCCCAAGCCGCATTGGACGCAGCTCTTCAGCCCAGTTTGAGCGAGTTTGGGCTGGTAACAAGAGAAAATGCTCCTTTTTCTTTTCTTGCTCCTCTCCTTGGTTTCAGTCGCTGGCTAGATGGATCACAGCCTAGAGTTTGGTAGCAAATCAACTTATAGTCACTAGTGAGGGAGAGATCTCTTGCCTCTGCCTATATGGATGGATGGTTTTCACATCGATTTGCGTTTCTTATTTGCATGTGAAGAATAAGAATGAACTAAACACTATGGTTTTTTTCTGTGTTATTGGCCGGAGAGGTTGGTCTTGTTCTTGATCATGTTGGTGACACCAGCCTTGTGATGATCCTGATAATTACACGATGAAGAGAAAGGAAAAAAAAATCCCGACTAGAAGAGGAGCGAAAGCAAAGACGAAGAGAAACTAAGAAGAGGGAGGAGTAAAAACACCCAGAATGCGGGCAGCAAGCAAGCAAAAAAGAAATCGTGAGGTCTTTTTTTTTACAAATCGAGGGTGTTGTGTTCTCTCCGCCAAATGAATGCTTGCTTGCCTGCTTTGCTCGCTTGAATTGAGACTTTCTGCGTTGTCTTGATGTAGCCTAGCACCACCACCAGAGAATTGGAAAAAAAAAATGATGTGGAGCTCTGGAGCTTTCAAACGCCACCACACTGCTTCACAGCTTGCTCCAGCCCCTGTTGGCTGGGACCGAGAAGCTCCTTCACGTTGACACCGTTTCTGAAAATCTTAAAGGTTGGCACCGAGCTTATGCTTTCCAACTGTGCCAAGTACGGGCTATCATCGACATCAACCTGGACGAAAAGAAACAAAATCGATTCACACCTATCCAAACAACAGCTCAATCGCAGCCAGCTTACCTTCGAGAAATTCACAGACGGATATCGTCTGCACAGCTCCTCGACAAAGGTGGAAAACTGGCGACATCTATCGCTCCACCGCGTCGTAAACTCCACCACGGACAAGCCTAGGAAAGAGAACAGAGAAAAGAGTGAACGCTTGCAAAACTGCCAGAAGAAAGCGCACAACGACTTACCGGGACAGGAGATTGCTTCCCTGAATTGGTCGTTTCTAAACACTTCTTCTACACCTCCCCCAAAATGTGTTCTCGATATTTCTTCACCGCGTGATTTCTTGAGTGCCACTTGCACGTCGAAAAGAGCCTGCGCAACCTCCACATCTCCGGGATGCTCACGTCTTATTGCCTCGTAATCTCTTGCCGCGTCCTCCCACCGCTCAAGCTGGGAGAAGTAAAACCTTTGCTGTCAAAATCCCAAAGAAAAAAGCAGGCACGTACCTTGGCATACGAATGAGCCCGTCTCAGAAGCGCCTTCATGTACTTGGGCTGGACTTGCAAAGCTGCATTGCAATCCTCTAAAGTTTTCTCCCACTGTCCGAGCTTGGACCGACTAGCAGCACGGTTGCAGAGAAGGATTGCGTTCGCAGGATCAAGCTCCAGGCCTTCGGTATAAGCGGCACACGCTTCGAAGAACTTCGCAGCTTTGAAAAAATCATTGCCCGCCGCCCGGGCTTTCGACACTGTACGTGCTTTCCTCAGTAAAGAGGAAACTTCGAAGTTTTGGGGATCGAGACGGGCAGCCCGCTCTGTAATAGCTACGGCTTCTTCGAATCTGTAGAAAAAAAGCCTGGCAAGTTAGTAAGCGGTACTATGGACTTTAATGTTGAGGAATAAAACCGGTATATCAACGCACCTGCCTTGGGCCATGTCAGCCTGCGCTAGCAACACAACAAGATTGTTGCTGAATTCTACTTTTGTAGACCTGGGAGACGCGTCTTCTACTCGTCGAGCGGCAGCCAGTGCTGCGTCTGCTTCGTCTAACCTTTGCAGCTTCAGCAGGGATTCCGCTTTTAAAACGTACACCTACATAACTCGAGAGGTCAACGAATCTCAATTCTGGAAAGTTCCATCTTACCTGCAAGGAATAATCGGCCCCGGCAACAATTGCAGCATCACATTCTCGAAGAACAGCGTTCCAGTCTTTCAACTTCTTTGCTTCGAAACAGTTCGTCAGCCTCCTTTCTATCAAAGTGATCCTTTGACTATCTCCTGTTTCATTCTGCTGACCGGATCCTTTGAGATGCTTTCTAGCTTGTTCTGTTTGTCCAAGTCTATTCCATCACACGCAGTAGAATGAATAAAACTGTGACAAGATTGCAAAAAACGACAGCGTACCTTAAGAGTAGAGAAACAAGTCGCTGGTGCGCCCGACTAAAAGAGGAGTCCAGTTTCAGTGCCATCTCTGATTCTTGCACCGCTTCCCCAACACGATTGAGCCCAGCCAATGCGGCGGCTCGGTTGCATCTGTAGGCAGCCTGGTCGGGACACAAGGAAATGGCCCGGTCATATAGAGAGAGTGCCTTTGCAAAGTTTCCCTTCTTGTACTCGGCATTTCCCGAATTCTTGACATCTTCAGCTGAAACGTTGCTCTTGCTCTCGCCACCCGGAACAATGTTCCGTATACCTTGACTTTCTCCTGCCCTGCCTCCGTCAACATAAGAAACTTTCTTGTAAGCAGAAGTGTTCGTTGTCCCTGTGAGTTTGATCCCAGTTCTGAGCTCTGCCGGGGACGCTGCCCCGACCAAAAATCTACTCGACGTAGGTGCCGGATTCGCGTTCAACCTGGTTCCATTGGATTCTCCTCCATTTTGCGTCTTGAGGATGCCACCCGGCTTCTCCTTCTTTATGGATCCATTGTCCATGGCAGTAGTACTACCCCCACCATTAGCTACAGCATTAAAGGTTGAGAAGCTCCCACCAGTCACCATTCCAGTATTTAGAACCGGGCCACCTTTGCCACCCCAAAGGCTCTCGGCTGTAGGACTTCCACCATCGGAACTCCCTGCGCTTGAGTTGCTTCCATGAGCACCACCCTCTCCATTTTTCCTGCCCCTATTAAATATCTCCGGTGTTGGACTTCCACCGCTGGAGCTACCACCACTGGAATTCCCATGATAGATTTCTCCACTTTTCCTGTTGGCCGTCCCTCGATGACCCTCCACAGTCGGACTCTCTCCACTGGAGCTACCGCTGGAGTTACTTCCACGAGGGACCTCTCCAACTCTCCTCTGAGATCGAAAGCCATCTGCGATCTCCCCAGAACTGGATAGACTCGCGCGAGGTATCTCGCCACTAAAGCTCGCACCACTGGAGATGCTTACTCGAGAGAGCTCGCCACTCTTCCTCGCAGGCCTCGACATGTCGAACATCGGACTGTCGCCGGAACTGGAGCTACTCCCGCGGGGAAGCTCCCCACTTCTCTTTTGCAGTGGCAAGCCTTCCACAACATTGCCAGTCGGAAAAGCTCCCCGTGATTTAAACGCATCCAAGCTTTCTGTGTCATGCTTAAAGGTGAAGCTATCCGAGGCGAGATTCAGCACCGCGGAGTCCTCCGACTTTGCTGCGTCCAAACTTCCATGCTTGGCAACTCCGCTTCTCCCCGGATTGTTACCAGCATTATTGCTGCTGGACAGCCTGGGTGCTCCAAAGAAGAAGTTTGTCGACGCTAGCCTGGACGACGAATCTGGCACGGCCTCCCCGGAAAACGTGGCCCTCGTCGCTCCATTCGCCTGGGGCTTCAACTTGGCGAATGGATCCAGCGCCTCGGACGATCCTCCCAGCTTCTTGCCATCCGCCTGTGCGTGAGACATACTCGTACAGACAGTAGTTTGCGAGCTCGAGTGCTTGGGGACCACATAAATCTGTGACGAGCAACGCCCACCGGATCAAACTAGTGCCGAATCCTTCTGATCTACTACACCCACTACCGCTTCCGCCGCATCACCCCCCCGAGCCCCGACTTGTAAATTCCGCCACCAATTTGCCGAAAGGAGCCGGGAAGAGCCTGGCTCACATCTTACGTACTGCTGCTAAAAGCCTTTCCATGGCCTCCAGGCCCCAACTTGTCCAATTTTCAATCCCATTGCCCCCAAATGTGGCCGTGACAGAGAAACCGATGATGGCACGTCTCATCCGAAAGAGCCGAGCGAGCGCCCCCCCGATTTGGACAGCCAACGGGAACAGCCAAACCAGCGAATGGAACTTCTAAACCACCCTCTCAAGAAGAACAAAAGAGAGAAAGAGAGAGAGAGCAGTGAAAATGTGGGATGGGATGGAAATACCTAGTACCACCACTACTACTACCGTGGTGAAAGAAGGGAAATCTATGCCAGTACCGCTAAACCAATCTCCATCAATCCACTGCTTGCCTACCTTGTTTGAGCTCAAGAACAGCGCCGTGCGGGACCCTGTGTGCCAGCTCCTCTCTGGATCGGGGCCTACTGCCCTCCAGATCGGGTCCAGGCAATGTACCTATCTGGAAATCCGTCCGCGGCGCGGCCGATTTGACTTGGAAATCCCGAGCTCGCAGCTATGGCGGCAGCATTGGCGGCCGCGCCGGCGGCGAGATCGATCGGAGACGCCGCCATGGCCGCGGGGCGCCACCCCCAGCCCTTGCCCACGCAATGCTCATCGCTGGCAATCCCTAAGCCCTCACAAAATAACCAGCGCTCGGGCTTGCTTTGCGCCTTCGTTTGCTCACACCCACACCATACCATCGCCTGGCGGAATATGCCGCGCGGCGAATATTCCGCCCGACCAACAGCTGTGGGCGGACGGGCCGGAACACGTGGCGGGCCCTTGCGGCTGACACGTCGGATGCCGCAGTGCCGCGAATTGTGGCAGCGGAGCAAATGATCTCGCCGCGGCGGCAGGCCCACCGCGCACGGTGCGGTAGAAAGGTGAAAGAACAGAGAAACTACTGGAGGTATATTTTCTTTTTTCACTTTGGAGTTTGACCAGGGGTTGATGAGTTGTGGAGGAAAATTTGGGCACACATTCTTCGCCCGCGTTGGTTGGCAACGCGTGAGCCCCAAGTCTTTCTTGGCACCTTTAAAATACTAGCGGTTAGCTCACCCCTTTAAAAAGAAAACTAACCCCCTACGTGGCAGCTGACTTGCCACGCACGTCATCACACGACCTTTGATTGATTCCTCCTTCCTCTTCATCTCCAGCTCGGAGTTCTATCCATCACGGTTGTGAATCGCTCGATGAAAGAACGTGAGATTGACGATGTATTGATCGATCATACATGGATGATTGATTCTGGAATCAAATCAAATCAATCTCACCAGAAACATTTGGCGGGTTTCACCCATAATTCTCTCGAATCGCGAGTGGATGGAATGTTTGCCCCGGAGAGAGCGCGCGCTGTTCATCGACGCGACTGCCATCCAAACTCCATCGTCCGCTTCCTTGTGATGTCACTCTCTCCTACAATCAATCAATCCATCCAACTCGCCGGCCAAGTGGACTTTCACGATTCTTGGAGCGTTTCACGAAGCTCTCCAGAGGTTTTACTTTGGTACCTTGCTCCTTGGCTGACAGAGAACGAAAGGGATGATCCATACTGCCTTGATTGTTTTGCTCTCCAGCAAATTTTGGTGTCCTCGCACGGGCGAGCGATCGTAAGCTCTCATTATAACAGCTGCGTAGCAACGGCAGCCATAACGAGCGAGCTTACGTTCTTGGTGTCACACTTTGCTTGAGGACATTGTAGACGTCGACGCGAAACTTAGTCTTGAATGTAAAGTCAAAATGCCACTGTGATTGGAAACGCAAGCGATCGTTTCCATGGTCTCCAATATATACAACCAAAGGAAGAAAGAGCAAAAAAATACCTCGTTCCTTGATCCTAAGAAAGAACTTGCTGTTCTGCCAAACGTTGTCTTTCGCGTTGATTTAAACCGAGCTAGCCAACAAGGTTGTCCCGTCCTCTCGTCTGATCTCCACGGAGGAACTGCTGCCGCAGCTCGATTGCACCGCTGTTTGGTTTGTCGATAGCAGTGATGGCGATGAAGTGGAGGAGGAAGCGTTTGCTGTTCCAGAGCGAGACTTCCCGGCGCTTGGAGTTTTTTTCTTTGAAGCTGGTGCGAGAGAGGGATATGCCGAATGATGACGCTGCTGCTGGCACAAGCGGACGTGATGGTGTTCATGATGGGTGTCCACGCTCGTTTTTCTCTCAAGTCGTCCCAATCTTGGAGAGATTGCTCGTGTTGCCGGTACCTTCGAATCAAAACAGCATTATACAGAAACCTGAAAACTTATCAGAAAATATTACCTTCTTACTTGGCTTTGACTCAGCAGGCTGTTCATGATAGAAATCTGGCATTGGCTTGGCCTTGAAAGTCAGGCTTCGTCTCAGCTTACGAAGGTCAGCTTCTTTCTCCTCCTGAAACAAATATCGGAACGGATGATCTGAAAAGTATTCTACAAAACCTGTGATTTAGCCTTGATCTGGTTCTTCTCTTGTTCCTTGGCAGCCAGCCTTTCCGCCAGCTTTGCATAGAACTGCATGACATGAACACGATCAAAATTCTGACTGAGCAGTGTGTTCACACCTCTTTTCTCTTTTGCGCTCGCTCTCCTGACTTCAGCTGGAACTCTTGACTTCGACGGTGACCGGCATTTGGAGAAGACTTTTTCGAGTCCTTTTTCTCTTCGAGGCTTTTCTCCGCCAATCTGCCACCGTTTACCGAGACATTAGCCGCGAAAAAAAGCAGATAATACGATAGAGAAGCTGCGCATACCGATATTCTTTCGCATCTTGTTTTGTTGAACCTGTTGTCCCGACCTGCATAAATGTGACTTATGTCCTCAGACTCAAATGCAATGACAACTTACCTGTGCCTTCGTTGACGTCGGGATCTGTCTCTCAAGCCTCGGTCTGGAATCAGTGCCTTCACTCGTCTTCTTCTTATCAGCTGGCAGAGCGAGCGACTGAAAACCAGTCGATTTTCGGACAGCATTCACACGCCGAGAAGGATTTTTCAGATCAGCCACCACGTCCGAGGGAATCGAGCCTCGGCGCTTATTTGCACACGCTCGTTGTGTCAGGTGGCCACAAACTCGTATAGGATGTACCATTTCTTTATGCATTTTATTTCCCTTGCGCATGGAAGGCTTGGCATTATTTTTTGTCTGCTGCACGGCAGGAGCTTCCTGTAAAAGACCAGTGGGAAAAATCATTATATAATACGAGCAACATACAAAAGCATACCTGGCTTTGTCTGCCATCATCGTCCGGGTCCTTGTTTTCTTTGAGAGCCGAGCCAACACCACTCGAGATGGTTGTAGTGCTGCCAACTTTGTCAATATTTTCTCCGTCCACTAAACTCGTTCCATCCAGTTTAATTTCCTCCAAGACCGTATCAGAGTGCTCTTCGCAAGAACTGTCCTTGGATTCCTCGCACCCGGAAGAAAAATCCAGCGTCCGGACAGTGGCATCGCTCTGATCGATCACATCGTCGTCGCCAATCTTGCAAGCGCTGCTGGCTCTTCTACTTCTTCTGCTAGAAACCGAGCATCTCTCGCTGGAAGCCGACTGAATAGCCTCCTCGAAGAAAGCAGCCTTTTTTGAAACTAGTCCCGGGCTGGAAGCACCATCCAGCTCCTCGATATAGCGACTAGGCAAAAAAACACAGCTCCTTTGCCTTGGTCCTACCATCGTGGACCCATCCATGGATAGTCTCTCCTAGAAAACATCCAAAGATCATACATACCTCACTACGCAGAAAAAGAGATAGTCCTAGATAACATCCAAAGAAAATGTTATATCATACCTCACAACGCGGAAAGAGAAAGAGAGAGAGAGAGAAAAAATGCTTCCAGAAGAACTCGTAGATCCGCCACGAATTCCTCCTGGAAAGAACAATCAAATCGATTTAGAGATCGAAAATCCCACCATTGCTGATAATTTCTACTCAAGCTGCAAACTAGACCGGATCGGATGGATCCTTGCTAGAACCCTTTCGAGATCATTGATCGCCCGGCGATCGTCATTCAATCAATCGATCGAGCATCACACTAGTTACTGTATCAGACAGCAAAAGAATCCACAGCACCGACCTGAGAATTCCACGAGCTCGCCCGATCGATCGCGGGCAAAGAAGCACGAAATCCGCCAAAATAAATCGCCCGGGCGCCCAATTCCCGCCGCCTCGGCTCCCTCGAGCTAAACGAGCTTCAAACTCACCTAAATTTCCAAAGTCAGTAGACGGAGCCGTTAGTAAGCGGCGGGATTTTCGCGTGCCGCGCTGTCCGGACCGTCGTATTTTCAAAAAGATAAAAGGTTTAAAGGGTTAAACATAAAGAAAGGGTTAAAAGGGTTTTTTATTAGGCTTGGCTCAAGGTTTTAAGATGCCTCTTAGATTTTAGCTTTGGAGAGGGCCGCGCGTACACGAGCCCTCAACTTCCACAAATTACAACGTCCACTCCTCCACTTTGGGAAGATGGTAGGCCGGCCAAGCCTAAGTGCAATAGGAAGGCCGAACCTAGGCCATTGGCCTTCATGATCACCATGGTTCCCGACCTCGAACCCTGCTTTATATACTTCTTCTGAGTGTGGATCAGTAGTAGCCACCATGCATTTCACAGGATTGTGACGGCTGTTCTGGAAGAAATACCTCAAAATCATGTGGACCTAGAACAGAAGGAATTGGTGAGCATGTTGAAGGATCTATGGAAATCAGTTTGCCAGCACCTGGGGCGAAGTACAGTTTTCTTGACTTGCCTGACAAGCTGGGTGTGTGGTGATATCCCTCAATCAAGATTCTCTTACGGAGTTGTTATGGCCATTTTCGACGAGATTTATTGGCACAACACCGAAGGATTGAAGTTGATATTGGAACGCGGTTTCAATGGTGGGATAGTTTTGTTAGGCAATCCAAGGATCGGGAAAACAAGTTTTTTGTGGTATGCTCCAAAAGGAAGAAAAATTTATCCTCAAAGGGCCCCAACTTAAACATTACTACTCGTTCACCTAAAAAGGCAAGAAGATCGTGATAAAAATTGCAGAATCTAGTGAGAAAGCTGTGGAAATAACAAGCCCTCAGTCCTGGTATCTTGTGGACACAACAGTTACTGAGACGGATTGGGTGCTGCCGTGCAAGTTCTTGTTGACGTGCTCCCCACTGAAGTCCAACTACAGCGAATTTGCTAAGTCTGGTACTGTGGAGATGATGTATGACCCAGTGTGGTCCCTCCTGAACGAGCACAACTTTGGGCATCTGGAGGACGTAACGGCTCGCTTCCGCAAGTCGGGTGGCATACCTCGGTATGTGCTCGAGAAGCTAGACGAGGCGTCTCAATTGGAGATGGTGAAGGCTGCAAGGGTGGTTCGAAACGTGAACGAAAGCCTTCCTGAGAATCAAAGCTACAAGGCCTTCCATATGTCGGTGGATGAGAGAACATATAGGAGCTACGGCCTGGATCTTGCTAGCCCTTACGTTAAGGAGATAATCTTTTCCAACTTACCCACTGCATCAGTTCATTTATCATGAGTAGCCAGAGTCTATCGGAGAGATTCAAGGCAAGTTGTTTGAAGCCTGTCTGACCAGGAGACAGAGGCAGGATATCGTACAGGCAGCTAGATGAAACCGGAGAATTCGGACCGGTGCAAGGGAAGCTGCTCCCAGAGATGCCCAAGAGAATTGATCTCCTTGGTAATGGTGGAGCGGAGGCTGTATTCCCGGAGAAAATCCGAGAAGGCAAAGTGAACAATTGTGGGAGTTGAACCCTCAGATTCGGACAATCACCACTAAGCAATTTCAAATATTATCACAAAGTACAAGAAATAAAAACTTTTGCTTGATTGTCCACTCTGATCCAACTTTATTTTCTTTCTCTCGATTTTTTTTCTCATAATTTTCTTTCACGGGTCGGATTAGTTGACTAGGATGAATCTTAAGCCTTTAAACCTTTTACTTTTTTGAATATACGACGACTTTTTTGGCGGATCTCATGCTTCTTTGCCCGCGATTGATTGGGCGAGCTCGAGGAATTCTCAGGATGATGCTGGATTCTTTCCTAATACAATGCTCGTGTAGTGTTTGATTGATTGGATGACGATCACCGGGCGATCAATGATCTTGCGGCTTGAGTAGAAATTTTCAGCAATGGTGATGGCATTTCTCTTGCGGCATAGCGGAAAGACACCTCTTTTTCTGCGGATGGGTCCAGGAATTAGAGGATAATAAGACCTATATCATGAGAGAACACCTGCGTCCGCCGCATGACTCAACTGTAGATCTGGGATCTACAGTTGAGTTTTGCGGTGGACGCAGGTGTTCTCCTTACTTGGAACAAGAGGAGGACAGCTCAAGTTCCGAGAGCATGGGAGCGTTTCTGGCAGTTCTGTGAGCCACAGCTTCCCTGAGCTCTTGCAAGCGTGCAAAGCGATGCCATTGCTTGCAGACGCGCCCGGCTTTGAGGATAATATCTGGCTCAAAATGTCAAGGTCAGCGCCCAGAGAATCTGGACAAGGAGGCAACTACTCTAGCTGTTGGAAATCCACTCACGAATGTGTGGAGAATTCTTCCCAGGATTGATATCAAGGCTCAGGAGACATCCGAATTAAAAGGTCAGGGCACTACAATGTAACTACTCCCATCGTTTTGGGGATTGTGTAACACATGACAGGTTCGTGTTGCGGGTGGACAAAAGCTCATTGAGATGGAGGTTCTACTTGACAAAGTACCAACACATCCTGCTCTACCAGGATCAACACTTCTCACCTGAGAAAACTTTGGCCTGACACTCCCTGAGGAAAGGGAGTAAGCAATGTTACCATCTACTTTGGCCATACCTTGATACAGAGGACCCATACTTTTATTTGAAGTGTCCCATAAAGGACCTTCGATGAGTTTCTATCAAGAAATTCTCGCAAAGAACCTATGCTGTCTGTCTGTAACTAACTCACACCAATCTGGGTCCACAAGCTTTGCATAATCCACTATATAATTCCTTTATTAAGTCTGAAGGAAGATGAACTTACAGGTATAGCAAGAACTTGGAGGAGCCTGCTCCTTTGTTATGTTATCAAGTAGTTTTCCTTTGACCTCATTCAGTGGGATTTGAATCCCCACCTTCAAAACATAGGGTTCATCTCATTCTCCGCTTCATTGGGAGGGTGCAGGAGTGAATGCAGCTTGCGAGACGAACATCTTTTGAAAGATCGTTAGGAAGTTGAAAAAGCAGGCTTAGTATAAAGAACCAGGCACGCTGTTTCAATTTAAAACTTGTTAGTTTTCTTGTAGAACAAACTTAAAATACTCATTCCGTCTTGTGTGTCAACGCTTGAATTTGCAACACTCAGAAAAATTAAAACGATGTTGGACCACTTTGCCTTGAATCACTTCTAGAAAACATCCCAAGAAAATGTTATTAACATACCTCATTACAAAGAACCATACCTCACTCAAGAGAGAAAAGAACTCTTCCTTCTCTGGACCAGACCGTTCACCATTGCTTATAATTGCTTTCTACTCAAGCCGCAAGCTCAGAGGGAGCCCTTTCAAGATCATTGATGGAAGAAGAGGATGACTATGATCACAGAGGGAGAAGGCGCAGGGCGCTGCAGAGCATCTGTGATCGCCTGGCCATGGCCGGCCATGGTCATCCAATATCATGGAGTATACCTTTATATCTAAAGCATCCAACCAAAATCTATCGAACACTACACTTGTACTGCGAAAGATCGACCTCTGAAAATTCCTCGAGTCGATCGCGGGCAAAGTAACTGACTGGAGGAGTATCTCTATTTTGTATAAAAGGAATCGGAATATTCTTTAATTCCTTAAAAAATAAAATAGATGAAATAGACGAGCTATGTTCTTTTGTTTCTATGCATCTTAGAGATTTTAGCTTTGGAGAGGGCCGCGCGTACGCGAGCCCTCAACTTCCACAAATTACGACGTCCACTCCTCCACTTTGGGAAGATGGTAGGCCGGCCAAGCCTAAGTGCAATGGGAAGGCCGAACCTAGGCCATTGGCCTTCATGATCACCAATAGACCCCGTCCAGGTAAGTATGGTTATCTGCCTCGAACCCTACTTTATATACTACTTCGGGGGCTTCATTCTGCGCCCCGGCATGTGGGATAAGTTAGCAGACCTATTTTCGGCAGGCGGTCAGCCCTAGTCAATCAATCCGCGGTTCGAACCCCGTCCAGCACACTCGCTGTACGGACCCGTGGGCGACACAGGATCACGGGAGTGGCTGCGTGTGTCGTACTGTCCGGAGGAATGCAACACGGGGTTCTTTTCAATGCAAAAGGCAAAGATTGAAAAAAAGAATTCGAGGGAAAGAGAAAAGTTGGAGCAAGAACTATTACTTAGAGTGGATGCCAGCAGCAAGCAAAGGAAAAAGTTTGGATTTGGATGATTTGAAATCGCTGCGTGGTTTTTGTGGTGATTGTCAGAGAAGCGCGCGCGATTCATGGATCAATATGGGGATTTGGAGGGAAGAACTCTTTAAACACTTCCCAGCCTCTAAACAAATCCATCGCTGCGAAAGGGATCGATGCATCGCCACCCTCGAGCTGGGCGATCCAACGGAGCACATGCGCGCGGCAATTAATTACGTGAAAGCTTCGTCTTCGTATTAGCTCCTCGGGGCCATCCACTTATAAAGCCATTTATTTTATCTCCACAGTTTCGGTGACTCCCACAAACGTTCTTCGGTTTCGATCGATCGTTCGTTTTCCCTTCGTGTTCTTCTTGGGGGCCTAGCCTCGAATCTTCTCCATCGATCAAGCAGCCAATCGCTCTTTGGCTATGGCCGCTTGGATCGTTCTCCTTGTAAGCACCTACATTCTTCTCTCTCGTCTCACGAGTGTCTCTAGCTCTTCGCAACACGCATTGTTCCAAAGTTTTGCGAGGAGCAACGCTAGCAGCAGCGGCCGCGTCGAATCCGGCAGGAGATTCTTGCTGGATTACATCAATCGTCCCTTCGTCAAGAGCTTCAATGTAGGTCGCCGCTAAAGTTCATGATCCTCTTTGCAGAATCCAATCCTTTTTCTTTTGTTTATTGTTCTTCGTGTTCTAGCTTTCGGATGGGAGCGTGGTGGATTGCGTGAGGATAGAAGACCAGCTTGGAATCCAGCATCCTCTCCTCAAGAACCACAAGATCCTGGTATGGAAATCTCTTTCTTTCTCATTCTTTTTTTTTTCTATCCAAACTTTTGAGAAAAGCGCTGCGCTTGTTTGCTCCTGGCAGAGAAAGCCGACGATCTTGCAGCCACAGTCGAGCGATCGCTCCGCCAGCAGCAGGAGCGGTCGATTCAAACGCAATGCCACTTCTTCGTCGCCATGGCAGCTCTTCCACCACGAACACAACTCCTGCCCCGACGCCACCGTGCCCGTCCGCCGCCTCCTTCCCAAGGACCTGGATCGAATGCAAACCCCCGAGGTGTTCCTCCACAAGTACCCCCAGTCGATCCAGTCGGGCACGCACCGCATTGCCGCGTCGCCCAACTCGCGATCCTCGCGAAAGAAGCGAAGAAGGCGAAGAACAAGGAGAGACCATCATCTCACTCCTCCATCGGTTGATGGGCACCAGGTATAAAAGCGGTTTTCTTTCTCGCGATCGATCGAGCGAGCGAGCAAGCGATTGATGGGTTCCTCTCTCTCGCAGTATGCGATCGTCCAGGCAGTGGGCAGCTTCTCAGGATCACAGGCCTACCTCAGCATCTGGGATCCGGCGGTGGCTACCTCGTCGGATTTTAGCCTCTCGCAGCTCTGGCTGGGCGGAGGATCTCACGAGAGCATCAACACGGTAGAAGCCGGATGGCAAGTAAGTGTGATCCGCGAAGCTCCAAGAAAAGCCCCGCTGATTTCTTCTCGATCGCAGGTCTACGAGCTCCTCAATGGCGACAGAAGCCCACACCTCTTCATCTTCTGGACGGTAAAGCTTTGTTTTGTTCTTCCAAAGTTCTTGGAAGAACAGAGTGTGTGCCTCCTTCCATCCATTGTTTCGAGAAATTGACCGCGCGCTTGTCCTCTGGCAGGCCGATTCCTACAAGAACTCGGGCTGCTACAACCTCCGCTGCCCCGGATTCATCCAAACCAGCCCCAACGTCCTCCTTGGCGGCGCAATCTCCTCCATCTCCAGCCCCGACTCCAGCCTCTTCTTCAAGAAATTCCTGATCTTCAAGGTGGGCGCTCCCAATCCCTCGCCAAAAATTGATTCCTCACGACCTTTCCATGTCTCGCGCAGGATCCAGTCGCGTGGTGGCTCCAGATCGACGACGAGTGGGTGGGCTACTGGCCGGCGTCGCTCTTCACGACGCTGGGGCAGAGCTCGCAGTGGATGCAATGGGGCGGCGAGGTGTGCCTCTCGGGAGCCTCCGATGGGCCGGAGCTCTCCACGCAAATGGGGAGTGGCTTCTTCCCCGCCGAGGGCAACACGCGCGCGGCGTCCCAGTGCGAGCTCGCCTACCTGGACGATCAAATGCGCCAGTTTGACGCCGTGGATCTCGCCGAGTTCTCCACCGATCCCGAGTGCTACACCGCCAGGAAGTACTTCGATCGAAACTGGGGCTCGTATATCATCTTTGGCGGCCGGGGATGCTCCAAGAGCTAGTCGCCACTGGCGATCTATTTTCTCTTCTTCTTCTTCTTCTTCGTCTAGATCGTCTTGGGTTTTTGAGAGATTTTTCTCTATCATCTCAGCAGCAGCCTCACTATTTCGTGATGGCGTAACTTTCGATCATCCATTCCTTGTTCTCGCGATATAGAGTCTTTGACACGGTCAACTTTCTTGTCTCCCTCGTTGGAACGAAAAATCAGTGAGACTGACTTCCATGGACTTCCATGGATTCCTGGTTGTGTTCTTCCTGACCGAGATCATCGAGCAAGCACCACGTCGTGATCATCCTTGAAAGGAGTTCTCGGCATTGAATGCGAGTCGCGATTGGAAGAATTTGAGCGGGACCGATAGAACAAGGATCAAGGGGGCATCTTTGCCAAACCAGCAGGGAAGAAGACAACAAAAGCACGCAGAGATCTGCCAAGCAAAACCGACGAACCAAGTTTTCTAGTTTATACATTTTTTTCTCCTTCGTCTTCGCTTTCCTTGCTTTTCTCCCGAGTCCCCTGTTTGTTCTTCGATTTGGGGCATTTGGCATTAAATGCGATCGACATGACCCCCCTGCCTGACCAGCCTCTGCCAGCGTCCAGTCCATTGCCCTAGCACTGCTCGATCGCCAGGGTCCAGATGGTCAGATCAGATCATATCCTTTTCTTCTTTTTAGCTGTTCGTAGTATTCTTCTTTTCTGGTTTCTTTAGCTTTCTTTGCTCTCTTTGCTCGCAGGATTGGCTTGGATGATTGAGAGCGTGTATGATTTGCTGGATGATCAGGTGGGGGCTTTCCACGTCGGCAATTAAAACCCACGAGCAACCATCACCGACGAACGAGGAAGTGAAAAACCTTGCTTCTTCTTTTCTTCGCCTTTTTTCCTTTGCTGGTGTTCCGCGAGAAGCGAGGAATCTGTGTCATGCGAGTTGTTTGTGATGGATGCATTGTGCATATCACAAGAGTCGCATCTGGCTCATCAATCCATCCTTGCTGCGACGAATTGAATCCAAAGCCGGGGAGCATTTGATGCACAGGAGCGATTGCCAATCAAAGCGCCCAACCTCCATTCTAGGTCGCAACTCAAACGTTTGACTCCCATTGACCTGCTTGAATTTCATTTACTCGGTGACGTGGCGCTTCGTTGACTTGAGCACGTAGATTATTATGGCTTCAAACTATACAAGCAACTCGTTTCGAATCTAGAAAACCAAGAAAAGAACAGCAAATTACGTCAGTGAGGGAGAAAAAAAATTAGAGAGGAAAGAAAACCGGTGAAGAAGGATCAGCCCTTGAGGCCGAGAAGGCAGAGGATAACCCCCACAAAGTCGGCCTCGAGCAGGCACCGGATGAAGGTCTTCTTGTGCGCGCTGTAGGGAGGATACCGGGCCATGATGTCCATCCAGAACGGCCTCGTCAGGATTGCCTTGTGGTGGCTGAAGGCGTCGAACGAGAACTTGCCGTGGTAGGATCCCATGCCGCTCTCTCCGACTCCACCGAATGGGAGTGTGGTTGTCAAGAACTGCAAGAACCAAAACGAGAGAGAGTGAGACTGGGAGTCCAATCAAACCAGAGGGTGGCTGTCAAGAACTGGAAGAATCAAAACGAGAGTGTCCAATCAAACCAGAGGGTGGTTGTCAAGAACTGGAAGAATCATAGAGAGTGGGAGTCTAATCAAACTCGTGAGAAACGAACGAGAATTTCCACCAGTGAATGGAGTCAACCAAGGAGCTTTGGAGAAATAAAGGCTTGACGGACGAGTGTGACGCGAAGTAGGAGTGGAAAACGGGAACTTAAGACATGACACTCGCGACGGGAATCAAACATAAAGAGGGGGTGAGGAGGTGACACTTACGTGCAAGCAGCAGTCGTTTACAACCATGCCTCCGGCCGACGTCTCTGCGATGACCTTCTCTTTCACTTTGTCCTTCTTGGTGAAGAGGTAGAGCGCCAGAGGCTTTGGCCGGCTGTTCACGATGTCAATAGCCTCGTCGATGGATCGCACCTGCAAAGAGAGACTTCAATCAGTACAATGCGATCACAGAGAGATCTCAACTATACCGAGATGATTGGAAGAATTGGGCCGAATATTTCCTCGCTCATCACCTTCGAGTCCAACGGGACGTCCTCGAGAAGAGTTGGAGCAATGTACCTGGAAGTTCAAAACGGACCGCCAGTGAAACTCTACGAAATTTAGAAAGGCACCCACAGCTTCGTCTCGTCTTTTTCACCACCGTGTGCAATTTTTGATGCGATGTTTGGATCGTCCAACAGGCCCACCAGGCGATTGAAATGGTTAATATTAACCACCCGCGAAATGTCCATCGACTCCCTAGGATTCTCTCCGTAAAAGCTCTTGAGCGTATCTTTCATGGCTTCTATCTGTTACAAAGACATGTCCGTTAGCTGTCAGGATGTAGTAGGTTGCTTACGAATTTAGTCGAGCAAGACGAGTCGACAAGCACATAGTCTGGGCTGACGCAGGCTTGACCATTGTTGTTTCCCCATTTTCCAACAGCGATCCTTCTGGTAGCGACCTGGAAGAGAAAGGTCAGCCAAAATCCACCAAGGCAAAACCGAAAAAGACTTGAAAACTTTACTTTGAGATCGCTTGAAGAATCAACAATAACTGGTGACTTTCCCCCGAGTTCCAAAGTGACTGGCGTCAGATTCTTTGCGGCCTCAGCCATGACAATTCGTCCGACTCTTGGACTGCCTGAAAGAAAGAAAAAAACAGCCAGCCAAGTCTCATCAATAAAGTACACTGAAAAACACTATACATTACCCGTGTAGAAAATCTTATCCCACTTTTGTTGGAGAAGAGCAGTGGTTTCCGGAACTCCACCCTCGACCACGCGAATCGCAGATTTATCCAAGTACAAAGGGAGCAGCCGTGCGATCAACGCCGATGTCGCTGGTGCCATCTCCGACGGCTTCAACACCACAGCATTACCCGCGGCAATAGCTCCAACCATCGGGTCCAGGGAAAGGACTGCATTAAAGAACCACAAGTAGAGAACCTCGTCACGAAAAAAGAACGAGCGCTACAACCGACAGACTTACGAAACGGGAAATTCCAGGCGGAGATTATCAGCACGACACCGAAAGGCTCGGGCTTCATGGAGGCCGACGCCGGGAGCGTCGCCAGCAGCGGTGGAACCTGGAAAAGAAGATTTCCAAGAAAATGAGCAGAGAGAATGGGGAATTTGGGCAAAGAAATCGCGGCTTACATTCACGGCGGCCGTCCAATTCTTGAGGTTTTTGATCGCGAGCTGGCACGCGCTCTTGACGGGAAAGATCTGCGAGCAAGAAAGATCCACTCGCAATCAGCGGCATTTCGATCCGGAAATCTTCCAAGAACCCTGGCGGACGCAAGAAAGATCCAAATCGAGAGGGGGAGAGGGGAGCAAGTACGCAATCACAGGCAAGGCGCCATAGCAGCGCCGCTCACCTCGCTGGCGAAGCACTCATACGACGGCTTCCCCATGTCGACGGCCACGGCCTCGGTGATGTCTTCCTCGTGCTTTTTGATCAAATCCACGATGCTCTTGAGCTGCGCGAGCCGCCAATCCAAGCTCCTAGTCCTACCAGACTTGAAATCGCCGCGGACCTCGCCACACACCGCCGCGATTACGGCGCTCTCCATCGATTCTTGGCGCCGATCATCCATTGCTCGCTCCCAGGAAGAAAACCGTGAAACACAACCAAGGCCTTGGCTTTTATAAATACGCCACGTGGGCGAACTGTGGTTGGGTCACGTCTACCGTGCGGCACACCGTGGCGTGCCACCGCGGCAGCCGCGGCGGCACAGCGTGCGGCATTTATAGCTAGATCTGTCCCAGCGAATGGTAGCACGGCCGTGGCAGTGTTCTAGGTGTGTGTCGTTGTCACGCGGGAAATTTTTTTTCACAGGCGAATCATCCATTCAGCCAAGAACACAAGCGAGAGGAAGAAGAAGAGGGAATTTTACAGGATTCTCAAGTACCTCGAGGATTTCGACTTCGAATGGCGACTTGCCAGTGTCTTGTGCGACGGCGCTGTAGATCTGCGCGTCGCACTCGTCGATCATCCGGGCGATCGCATGGAGCTGCTGGGATCGCCAGGCAGAGCTCCTCGTCCGCCCCGATCGAAAGCCCTCGCGGAGGCGCGGATTGATGTCCAATGTGGTATTCTCCTCGTCCTCCATAGCTGCCAAGAAGAACACGCTAGACACGAAGAACCTCCTCCTTTATCCTTTCTTCCACCGCGCGCTCATCCCGCGCACTCACACAATACGCCAAATCCTTTCATTTAAATTGCCGCGAGTTCACTGAATTGTTTGTTGAGCGCTCAGAGAATCTACCAGAATTTTCAAATCTCTCTGTTTTGCCCTAACTTATGATCTTGCCCTAAAAGGTTTTGCCCAATGGCATTGTTGGCGCTTTCCTCTTCTTGCGTCTTGGCGCGCGCTTCCTTGCGAGCGCCTAGGGCAAGAGCGATCGATGTAGAGTCTGTTCTTGCGATCGATGTGGGAACGGGAGGGACCAAGGCGTGCATTGTCTCGTCGGATGGGGATATTCTCGCCTCCGGCTTCGCGGCGCATCCAGCTCCCGCTCAATCGGCTATGTGAGTGATAATCTGCGATATTTCGGCTGTAGAAGTGATCGATCGGGGTCAGGGGAGGTTCTTGCAGCATGGAACAAGATCCGGAGCTCTGGTGGCTCGCCACGATTCAGGCCGTCCAGTCCTGCGTGAAAAAATCTCGGGATGACGGTGCCGATTCTAGCTGCGTTCGCGGAATCTCTGTCACCGGGCAAATGCAGGACATTGTGATCCTTCCAAAGGTAACAGTATGGATCGAAGTTCTCTATAAATTTCTTCTCTAAGTTCTTCGCTCAGGCTGGTTGTGCTAATAAGCAAAGAGCGATACTTTACTCCGACACTAGGGCCGCTAAAGAAGTGATCGAGGTTTGTGGTTTTTACATGCTTTTGTCTTTTACATCTATTGATTTGATTTCGTGACTTTGTTTTAGATTGCCGAGCTAGTTGGTGGACCATCTCTTTTGGCTGCAATGACTGGAAATTTTCAAGGTGCGTCCAGGTGAGCCGCGAGGCCTTTTCGATCTTTCGATTTTTCTTTCTTGGCGCCGACAAGCAATGAATTGCCGCAGTGTTCTGGCAAAGCTTCGTTGGATTGATAAGCACATGGAAGGC